>NC_090934.1:962120934-962423965 GCF_040938575.1 Ambystoma mexicanum
AACTGAGCTATTATTGTACCAGGGGAAGATGGAGATCCTGTTTGCATTATCTTTAGCAAAAATGTACAGCAGGCCATCTTCCACAGTGTGGAAAGAGATGTCACGCCCAATTCCAGCCTAAGAGCTGCCATGGGGACCGACTTAGGGAGCCCTAGGAGCGATCTTAGTTTCTTCCCCTCAAGGATGCAAATTTCCCTGGTAGTGTAGGCCATACACTAAGTCTATCATATTGTGCATACTCTTTGCGATAGAGTATGCATGGTATGATATACTTGGTGTATAACTCAATGTAGCCCTCAACCAAGCCGTCCCCAACACTGCTGCTAAAGTTCTTGGTAACCTGCCACTTACAAGTGGCTCTTAAAGATATTTTGGTCCAATAATATGACGTGTTGGGGGCACCAAGGAAGGGAGGTCCCAGGTACAAGTCCACATTTACCAGTCTGACCACCTTAGCCGACCCCTGGCCAATGATGGACTTTGGCTTGTCCTCCTCTTCTGTGAATCTACAAGATCTTAGTTTTGCTTTGGTTAATTTTCAACTGGTTCTCTATGGCATATTGGAAGAGGGCATCCAGGGATCGCTGAAGCCCCAACGGGGTCCGGTCCAGCAGGACCGTGTCATCTGCGTATGAGACCCAGGCCGTGGCAACTCCTCCAATATGCAGGGGGGAAATTACAACACTGCTTCAGGGCAATATCAATTTTTGCTACATGGAGATTAAACAAGAAGGGTGCGAGAAGACACCACTGCTTGTGTCCCTTATTGGTAGCCATGGGGGCTAAGATGGTGCCATCCTGATAAAGTCTCACTGTGACAGAGGTCTAGGTGTAGAGCAGTTTGATGTAATAAAGCACGTTTTTGTTAATTCCCCAGCATTACAGATTCTCCCATAGGATAGCCCGAGATACACTGTCGAAAGTTGCCATATAGTCTACACTGCAGAGGCGTGTAGCGCCATCTTCTCTGCTTTGTACATCAGATGCTAGCTACTGAAGTGCCCACATGGCGTAAGTCATAGAGCATCCCCGCCTGAACCCTAGTTATAGGGCTTCAGTAGTTGTTTGTTTTCAACCCAGCCTTCCAATGTCTGCAGCAGAACAGTGGAGAAAATCGTACTACTCGTATCCAACATCGACAGCAGCCTGAAATTGCTAGGCTCGGTGTAAGCACCCTTCCTATGTACGGGAATGAGTGTGGAACTCCGTCATCTGTTAGGTATGACACCATTGCAGATGACGTCTATGTACATGGTGTGCAATCATTTTGCGCAGTATGCTGGATTTCATTTGAACACATTTGCCATCCAATCAGGGACAGAATGCCTTAAGCTTGGCAACGATCTCTAATATGTTGGCCTGATTAATTTCCACCTCAAGACTACCTTGTAGAGGTTTTTTCAGTTTGAGATCCGAGGAGTCTAGGCTAGGATCCCAATATAACTCCCTCACATAAAAGATCCATGCATGCTCAGTTATCCCACAGAGCTCCCTGGGACCTTGTGCAGAAGTATGGCAGCGGTGGGCGGGCCAGAATTTCTGTACATCATTAGATTTAATTAGGCCAAACTCTATCTTCCAATTAGAGGAAGAGATGCTGTGTGTCTGCAACCACAGTCAGTTTTTATAAACAGTACGATGCGCTCCAATCATGATTTTGCGCATGGCAGTCGAAAGGTGCTTTTTACTGTTGATGTTCACTATGATTTTACAGAGGTCAATCTTTTTCCTGTAGATGGCAATGTCAATTAGGGATAATGCGCCTTGGTTTTGAATTGTGACTTGTTTCGATCGTTGGCTTTGGGGCCACAATTGTTCGAGAACTAGACTGGCCCATTCATGCACATACACACAGGCTTGGTGGCTTCACGTCTTACTCCTTTATTCTCCAGGCTTTCACTGCCTCTCCACATGCATTCCCTCCCTGTTCCCACTCCTCCCCTTCCCTCCCCCCAGTCTCTTGTTTTATTTTCCCTTAAAGGGGACAGCTCTCCCTTGCCCACAACAACCCCCCTTACTCATCACGGAAGTTTGTGGCCTACATCTGTTCGATGAGACGAGGGGGTTTGCGTATGGTCCGCTGTGGGCAGCCATGCAGGTCCTCAGCATCCCCATCAGGTGCCTTTGGCGCAAGGTCCCCTGGCGGCTCTGTCTGGGGTTCCTCTTCTTCTGCTTTGTCTTCCACCAGGGCAGGGTCAGAAGCAATTACTTCACGCCATACTACCCAACCACTCATCTAACAAAGCAGCACCACTATAAACTCGTTATATCTGAAATATATTTGCACCTGGAAACTGTGTACTATACATGTAAAAGTTGCATTTAGAAGTGTGCCCAATAGCCTCTCTATGGAAAGTTGCACTTAAAAGTGTGCCCAATAGCCTCTCTGTGAATTTAGAAGTGTGTCCAATAGCCTATCTGTGGAAAGTTGCACTTAGACAAGTGTGCCCAATAGCCTCTCTGTGAATTTAGAAGTGTGCCCAATAGCCTCTCTGTGAAAGTTGCATTTAGAAGTGTGCCCAACAGCCTCTCTCTGAAAATTGCATTTAGAAGTGTGCCCAATAGCCTCTCTGTGAATTTAGAAGTGTGCCCAATAGCCTCTCTGTGAAAGTTCCATTTAGAAGTGTGCCCAATAGCCTATCAGTGATAATTGCATTTAGAAGTGTGCCCAATAGCCTATCTGTGGAAAGTTGCACTTAGAAGTGTGCCCAATAGCTTGTCTGTGGAAAGTTGCATTTAGAAGTGTGCCCAATAGCCTCTCTGTGAAAGTTCCATTTAGAAGTGTGCCCAATAGCCTCTCGCTGAAAATTGCATTCAGAAGTGTGCCCAATAGCCTCTCTGTGAATTTAGAAGTGTGCCCAATAGCCTCTGTGTGAAAGTTCCATTTAGAAGTGTGCCCAATAGCCTATCTGTGATAATTGCATTTAGAAGTGTGCCCAATAGCCTATCTGCGGAAAGTTGCACTTAGAAGTGTGCCCAATAACTTGTCTGTGGAAAGTTGCATTTAGAAGTGTGCCCAATAACCTCTCTGTGAATTTAGAAGTGTGCCTAATAGCCTCTCTGTGAAAGTTCCATTTAGAAGTGTGCCCAATAGCCTCTCTCTGAAAATTGCATTTAGACATGTGCCCAATAGCCTCTCTGTGAATTTAGAAGTGTGCCCAATAGCCTATCTGTGATAATTGCATTTAGAAGTGTGCCCAATAGCCTATCTGTGGAAAGTTGCACTTAGAAGTGTGCCCAATAGCTTGTCTGTGGAAAGTTGCATTTAGAAGCATGCCCAATAGTCTATCTGTGAAAGTTGCATTTAGAAGCGTGACCAATAGCCTATCTGTGAAAGTTGCATTTAGAAGTGTGCCCAATAGCCTCTCTGTGAATTTAGAAGTGTGCCCAATAGCCTTTCTGTGAAAGTTCCATTTAGAAGTGTGCCCAATAGCCTCTCTGTGAATTTAGAGGTGTGCCAATAGCCTCTCTCTGGAAGTTGCATTTAGAAGTGTGCCCAATAGCCTCTCTGTGAATTTAGAAGTGTGCCCAATAGCCTTTCTGTGAAAATTGCATTTAGAAGTGTACCCAATAGCCTATCTGTGGAAAGTTGCACTTAGAAGTGTGCCCAATAGCTTGTCTGTGGAAAGTTGCATTTAGAAGAGTGCCCAATAGCCTATCTGTGAAAGTTGCATTTAGAAGTGTGCCCAATAGCCTCTCTGTGAATTTAGAAGTGTGCCCAATAGCCTATCTATGAAAGTTGCATTTAGAAGTGCGCCCAACAGCCTCTCTGTGATAGTTGAATTAGAAGTGCCCAATAGACTCTCTGTGAATTTAGAAATGTTCCCAATAGCCACTCTGGAAAGTTGAATTTAGAAATGTGCACAATAACCTGCCTGTGGAGAGTTGCATTAGAAGTGTGCCCATTAGCCTCTGTGAAAGCCCATTAGCCTCTGTGTGATTTTAGAAAGTGTTCCCAATACCCATCCTGTGGAAAGTTGCATTTTGAAGTGAGCACAATAGCCTCTCTGTGAAAATTGCATTTCGAGGTCTGCCCAATATCCTAATAGTATAATACCATGCCGGG
This sequence comes from Ambystoma mexicanum, assembly GCF_040938575.1. Taxonomy (NCBI): domain Eukaryota; kingdom Metazoa; phylum Chordata; class Amphibia; order Caudata; family Ambystomatidae; genus Ambystoma; species Ambystoma mexicanum. The sequence continues at coordinate 962,125,001 of NC_090934.1, forward strand.
CCGAACCGACTAATCTCCCTAATAACCTCTCTGTACAAAGCTGATTTAGATTCATGCCTAATACCCTCGCTCTATAAAGTTGAATTGAAAGAAGTGCACCTACTAGCGTGTCCCAACTGGAAAGTTGAATTTAGAAATGTGCCCAATGGCCTGTCTGTGAAAATTGCATTAGAAGTGTGCCCATTAGCCTCTCTGTGAATTCAGAAAGTGTGCCCAATAGCCATTCTGTGGAAAGTTGCATTTAGAAGTCTGCCCAATATCCCAACAGTATAATACCATTCCGGGCCAAACCGACTAATCTCCCTAATAACCTCTCTGTACAAAGTTGATTTAGATTCATGCCTAATACCCTCCCTGTATAAAGTTGAATTGAAAGAAGTGCACCTACTAGCGTGCCCTAATTAATCTTATTAGTATAACTAACAGTATAGCTGTGTAATGTAGAATTTAAAACAGTGACTAATAAACAAATACCCCCTCTATTCAAATTGAATCTAGAGGTAGACCTAATATCTTCTCTGTATACACTTAGAAGTGTACCTAAGAGTACATAATAGACTAATATCATCTCTGTCTACAATAGAATCTAGAAACGCACCAAATAGTCCGGTATCGTCTCTGAGCAATTTGAACCTGGAAGTGTGCCTAAAAGCGTGCCACCTCTGAACTTAGAACTACAATCAGAAAGCCCTCCTAAATCCACCTAAACGCTCGCACCAAACATGAGTGCCCCCACTCCACCAGAGTCTGTCGGAAACGACCCCCGTGGACCGCCCCTAATCTCCGATCTGCCTTCCCTCCCATCCCCCCTTCCCAAACCACCCCACCCACCTTCGCACTCCCTGCCATTCCCCTCTCCAAACACCAAGCCAGGGGGGCACGATGGCGAGCCAATCACCCTAAGACCACTCCACCCCTGAACCCCATCACCGACCAGCCAATGTTAACCATACCCGCTCCCCTCACTATCATATCTGGCACACACCGCCCTGCAATCACCTACCCCCCGCCTTGCCCTCAAACCCCTGCCACCTTCCCCCCCGACCGCACCCTTTCCCCTCCCTAAAAACTGCACGCCTAACCCTAGCAAGAACCAAAGATGCTTCCTTCTCCCCCTCTGAACCCCCTACCCTCTCTCACACACCAATCGCAACAAAGAAACTAAAGAGGAAACGTACCTGGTCCCCCTCAATCTCTCAGCACTCTTCGCCTCCCCTGTCTCGACCCACCACCTCATTCCCACAATCACCTCCTTCCCCTGTGGCTTCACCCTTCCTGAAACCCCTCTCCCTCGATTTCTCATCAACTGCAACTGAAACTCCTAACCGCCCACACCCCACCTTCAAATCCCCCGAACCAAACCCGATCATCTTATCACACGCAGCCACCCACCCCCGCCCGAAGCCTGCCAAATTTTCTGCTCGCGCACTATTCCCATCTAGCATCACCCACCCTACCCCTCTCACTCCACTCGCTCCGCCACCGCCCCCTCCCGCTCCAGCACCGAGACCAACCTCGCCTGCCGATGTGAACTGCATCCTATTTAATGCCCGATCCGTAGCAAAAAACAGACACTGCATCTATGAACTCCTCGCCTCTGTCAAACCAGACCTAGTTTTCATCACTGAAACCTGGTTCTCTGACGACTTTGCCCCAATCGCTAATGAAGCCTTTCCCCCTGACTACTCCCTCATCCCACTGAAACGTCCGTCCAGAGGAGGGGGGGTAGCATTCGTCTTCAAGTCTCTCTTCCGCGCCTCAATCATCGACAACCAACCCTCCATTCCGTCTTGCGAATCTCTCCTCGATAAACTATCCCTCTCCCTGTCGCTCTCATACAGCTTCCTAATAATCTACAGGTCCCCTGGCTACGATAGACAATTCGCAAACAACCTCTGCGACTCTATTGCCACCCTCCAACTAAACCATCCCAACCTCACCCTTCTTGGAGACTTCAACATATGGCTCGACATTCCCACCAACCCTATGACACACTCCCTGGTTGATGGTTTAGACGCAATTAATCTCCAGCCCCACATAAACGGCCCGACTCACTATAAAGGACACACTCTTGATGCCATTTTTAGCTCCAACATCCTCATTCATTTAAAGCCCCCCACCCCTATCATCTGGTCCGATCACTTCATTCTCTCGTTCACCATTCGCTCACCCGACCCCCTTCCCGTACTCGTATCTGAACCTCCGAATCTACGCAAATGCTGGAAAAAACTAATAATCGCCCCGGACCTAGCCGAGGCACTCCTACAGTCTCCACCACCTACCTGCCGTCTCAACAACCAACTAACCCCTGAGGCCTTTGATTCATGGCTCAACGCATCTCTGATGCGGCTCACACCCCCTTGCAAACCATCAACCCGCCGTGGCCTCTTCCCCAGATGGTTCACTCCTGAGTTAAAGACCACTAAACAACAATACAAATATCTAGAACGCAAATGGCAGAAAGACAACACCAAGGAGAGCAGGGCCACCTTGGCCCGACACCTGTACCAGTACAAGGCCGAAATCCAGAAAGCAAAAAAAGCCCACTACAATACCCGAATCCTAAATTGCAAAAACCCAAGCAAAGAACTCCACAAAATCATCTCCGAATTCACCAATCCAGCTTGTACCACGACCCTCCCGACCACGTCACAATCACTGTGCGACTCACTCTCCCTCCACTTTTACACCACGGCTATCGAAAGGACAAAAACTCTAACCACCAAACTAGCTCTCTTACATCCACCAGGCAATGCTCCCCCATACCAGCCAGCCCATCAGCTTCGTCCTCCATGCAACCAACGTTCGAATCCTTTAGTCCAATATCACCGGAGCAATTTCTCAAACTTCTTTCTGCCCGCAAACCATCTGGATCGCCGCTGGACACTTGCCCAGCCACAACTCTTAAAGAGATTTTCGCTTCCACCTGCGCAGGAGAACACACAAGATCTATCATAAATACCTCCCTTTCCTCTGGTATCTTTCCCGACGCGTTCAAAACGGTTCACGTCAAACCTCTAATTAAAAAACCTTCGCTCGACCCTCTCGAGCCCAAAAACTACCGCCCCATCTCAAACACCAGGTTCCTTGCCAAACTCATTGACCGAACCGCCTACTCCCAACTAAATGCCTTTGTCGAAGCCAACAATCTCCTAGACCCCACCCAATCAGGTTTCAGAGCATGTCACGGAACTGAAACCACCCTAACCTCGATCTGGGACGACCTTAAAATGACGGCCGACTCCGTGGGATGCGCCGCTCTAATCCTTCTCGACCTATCCGCCGCCTTTGACACGATCAATCACTCAATCTTCCTAGACCGCCTCCACTCCCTAGGAATTCGTGGAACCGCTCTTAAATGGATAGCCTCTTTCCTCAAAGATAGGTACCAAATAACGATACTCTCCAGCTATACCTCCCAAGCCCGACCAGTCGACACGGGATTCCCACAAGGAGCATGCCTATCTGCCCTCCTGTTCAATCTCTACCTGATCACCCTCCCACCAATAATTCGCTCACACAACATCCTGTGCTACAACTACGCCGACGACACCCAACTAATTCTAAAACTCCTTAACTCAAAACCCAACTCCCAACCTGACCTGGCCTCATGCCTCCTTGACATTGAACTCTGGATGACCCAAAGCTACCTCCTGTTAAACCCCTCTAAAACGGAAATCATGATATGTGGCAACACAGAACTTCTTCCGCACCCACTACCATGGCCACCCGCCATGGGCAACTCACCGACCGCCGCCAAATCAGTGAAAAATCTTGGATGCACCCTGGACTCTGACCTAACACTCTCTCGCCAAGTCAACAACGTCTCAAAGTCCTGCCACTACCACCTTAAAACCCTTAGGCGCATCTTTCTGTATCTTTTCTTTCGCAACAGACTCTCCGCGGTCCAATCAATCGTTATATCAAGACTGGACTACGCAAACCCTCTATACCTCGGAGTCCATGCGTACCAACTGAATAAACTCCAAAGAGCACAAAATGCGGCAGCCAAATTGCTACTTGCGCTTGGCCCGAGAGACCTCGTCTCCCCGGCCCTTAACACGCTGCACTGGCTTCCAGTAGCCCGAAGGGTGACCTTCAAAACCATATGAATCTCCCATAGAGCATTGCATAAAACCGGACCTCAATATCTTCAAGACAAACTAAAACCCTACAACCCCCCACGAACCCTAAGATCGAGCGCAGCCGGCCTCCTAGTCATACCGAAGACAAACTCTGTCAGATTAGGTGGATCATCATTCTCAGCCTTGGCCCCCAAGCTATGGAATTCACTCCCACCCCACATCTGCCTAACTGAGGACCTAACGTCTTTCCGCAAACTGCTGAAAACCTGGCTCTTCCCATAAAACCAACCGTACCATACTAACCAAACATTCTAATAACAAGTCAATGACACCAATCCAACAAACTACCTGATCCGAGAAATTGACAGCTAATAACCCCTAATATAAACTAGAAGGACAAACAGAACTAAACGAATAAAATAGATCAAAGCAGTCAAAGGGCCAATAAGAATTAAACGAATAAAGTAGATCAAAGCAGTAAAAGGGCCAATAAGAATAAATCATACGGAAACAGTAAAGAGAGTTAAACTGCTGAAATGGACGGAATGCATAAGGAGCGAACGAAATGAATGGCACAGATGAGATAATTAGAATTGATGAAGCAGGTGGAACCGACGAACGCGCTGAGTGGAAGAATGCATGAATGGAAGAACAGATAACTACATAGTTCAAATGAGTGTGGAAATCGAATGAATAAGTAAATTGGATAAGTGTATAGAATGGATGAGCATCTCGAACGGATGAGTGTGTAGAGGAGATGGGTGTGTAGAGCGGACGACCGTGTAGCGCGGATGAGTGCGTAAATACAGTGAAGCGAGTAGAACTCAGGAGTGCGTAAAACAGATGAATGTGCAGAATGGATGAGCGTAATCCGAATGAGTGTGTAGAACAGATGAATATGTGGAGCGGATGAGTATGTAGAGCATGTGACAGCTCCAGGTCGTATCTGCAGGTATCCGCAAGAGAAGCAAGTAATGCGCATGAGTGTGGATAGCGGATGAATTCGGATGTGCGTAGAGTATGTAGATCGCTGGAGAAGATGAATGTATAGAATGAATGAATGTATAGAACGGATGAATGTATAGAGCGGATCAATGTATAGAGCAGACGAGTGCATAGAGCGGACGAGTGCGTAGAGCGGACGAGTGCGTAGAGTGGACAAGTGCGTAGAGTGGACAAGTGCGTAGAGCGGGGTGAGTGCGGAGAGGGGGTGAGTGCGGAGAGGGGGTGAGTGTGTAGAGGGGGAGAGTGCCTAGAGGGGATGAGTGCGTAGAGGGGGTGAGTGCGTAGAGGGGGTGAGTGCGTTGAGGGGGCGAGTACGTGGAAGGGGTGAGTGCATAATACGTATGAGGGCATAAAGCGGATTAGTGCCTGGAGCAAACGAGCGCATAGAATTGCGTATATAGACGTATATAGTATGGTGTGGAATGCAGAGAACATTCAAAAAAGCATATTACTCATCATATCTCACCACCACGCTTACTCTCTCCTTTACATCACCACTCAACTAGAACACAGATACAATGAAACCATTCGGTATAACTGTTCTCATATCAACATCCGCCGCTCACTCCATATCATTCTAAGTAAACACTGCTGGTTACACACCCCCAGCCAAGCGTTCTTCTCAGGCCTAACGCAGCCACATCCGGTCTGGATAAACCCTGCCGGAGCGAACACATACTCCTGATTTCTCAACCACCTCACCTACAGCTAAGAAGCAGCTATCACACGAATACCGCACAAGCTGCCCACATACCCGGTGCTCACACGCACCTTTTGACTCCATCTACTCTCTCTACTGATCTGAACTTCGATTCCCAAGGGCGTTCAACCTACCAGCGCCTTCAGACCATACCGATGGTATATAAGGCGCTATATAAATGCAAAATAACATAACATAACACCACAGGACTGGAGCTTGACAAAGGGCTTTCTTTAGACCTTCAAAGGCTTGATTGCACTCCTCATTCCACCTGACCTTTTTAGGAAATTTGGGAGAGCAGATGACATTCAAGGGAGAAGCTATGGTCCCATGGTTCTCTATGAAGTTCCTGTAGTACCCAGTGAGACCTAAGAAGGCTCTCACTTGGGTTTGAGTAGTAGGGGTGGCCCAGTTTTGTACAGCTTGTACTTTGTTAGGCAATGGCCTTATTTCACCTCCTCCTAACTCATGTCCAAGGTAGACCACTGTGCGCGGACCAATTTGGCATTTAATTGCATTTATGGTCAGATGGGCCTGTTCAAGAGCCTGCAAAACATATCCTAGGTGATAAATATTTTCTTTCCATGTAGGGCTGAACACTCCAATGTCATCCAAGTATGCCATGCAGAGGTCCTCCATCCCATTCAGAACTTGATTGACCATCCTCTGAAATGTAGCAGGTGCATTATTTAGTCCAAAAGGCCTTACCTTAAATTGGTAGAGGCCAGCTGGGGTGGAGAATGCAGTTTTCTCCTTGGCAAGGCCTGTTAGGGCTATTTGCCAATAGCCTGACGTTAGGTCAAATGTGCTGAGGTACTTGGCTGCACCAAGTTTGTCCACCAGCTCATCTGTCCTAGGTAAAGGATGGGCATCAGTTTTGGTGACTGCATTTAGAGCTCTATAGTCCACACAGAATCTCAACTCCTTCGATCCTGCCTTTGGCACAAGCACAACTGGGCTAGACCAGGGACTAGTAGAGGGCTCTATGATTCGGAGAGCAAGCATCTTGTTGACCTCATCCCTTATTTGGGTTCTTACATTGTCTGACATTCTGTACCCACTGTTCTTCACAGGCAGACATTCACCAGTGAGGATATCATGCTAGCTCCAAGGGGTCAAGCTTGGTGAAAGTGAGAACAGGGAGGCAAACTGATTTAACAGTAATTTGCACTCATCCTGCTGGTCAGATGTGAGACTGGAAGAGAGATTAACTCCTTCCACTTGCTCATCTAAAGGTAAGCCTCTGAGGAGGTCAGGCAGAGGTTCACTCTCCTCCTCCTCCTGAGCTGAAGCTAGGAGCAATGCTCCAATGTCAGGTCTAGAGACATAAGCCTTTAAACTGTTGGTGTGAAAGACTCTATGAGCCTCCTTAGGATTGCCTAGGTCCACCAGATAGGTCACCTTCCAAGTTTACCAACAACTGGGAAGGGTCCTATCCATTTGTCCTCTAAAGCCCTCTGCCTTGTAGGTACCATAACAAGAACAAGCTGGTCTTGAGTAAACTCAACCATGTTAGCCTTCCGTCCATGCCAATGCTTGACCAGAGCTTGACCAGCTTTCAAGTTATCACTTGCTTTTGCCATCATGTGTGACATTCTCCTCCGGAGACCTATCACATAGTCAGTCACTCTGACTGGCTTGGGGGAAGGGGCACTCTCCAACCCCTCCTTAATCTGGGCCAATTGACCTCTGACTGGATGGCCATAGAGAAGTTCAAAGGGACTGTAACCTATTCCCTCCTGAGGGAATTCTGTGTATGCAAAGAGAAGGCATGGCAGTAAAAGGTCCAACTTTCTTTTAAGGGGTTCTTCTAATGCTCCTATCATGCTCTTCATAGTTCTGTTAAACCTCTCTACCAATCCATTGGTTTGAGGATGGTAGGCAGTAGAGAAGTTGTAGGTGACTCCACATGTTTTCCACATGGCTTGCATATAGTGGGACATACAATTGGATCCACTGTCAGATATCACCTCCTTATGAAAACCTACTCTGGTAAAAATACAAAGTATTTTTACCAGAGTAAAATACTTAGTAAATACTAAGTACTCTTAGCCACTGCCAGAGCCGTAACAGTTCTCATAGGTATTACTTCAGGATACCTAGTAGCACGGTCTACTACAACCAGGATAAACCTGCTACCTGAAGATGTGGGAGGATCAAGAGGACCGACAATGTCAATCCCTACCCTCTCAAAAGGAAATCCCACCACTGGGAGAGGCACCAAGGGTGCCACATTCTTGGCTCCACTCTTGCCAGAGGTTTGGCAAGTGTGACAGCTCCTACAGATTTTGTCTACTTCTGAACACATCTTAGGTCAGTAAAAGTAGGGAGAGAGCCTTTCCTTGGTCTTCTTAAAACTTAAGTGACCAGTCAAAGGTATCTCGTGGGCTAACTGTAGGAACTGGAGTCAGTTCACTAGAGGTACTACAAGTCTTTTGCAGTCTCCAGGGGTTGACTCAGTCAGTTCACTGTAGAAGAGGCCATCTTCCCTGTGTAACCTATACTTTCCAGGCTCTTTCCCATTGAGCTGAGAAACTGCCTGTAGGTGAAGACCTTCAAGAATAGGACACTCTCTTTGTCCTCTGCTGAAGTCTGCCCTGTTGGGTTCACCTTCTGCAAGTAAAGACTGCAGCTCAGGATGTTCAACAGGGTCAAGATCTCCAACCAGAGTAAGATCCTCTTCTAGATCTGATTCCTCAGTATCTAGTTGACCCATACAGGGTTGAAACTTCCATTCAGCCTCAGCTGGTGGAGGAGTCACAGGAGTGACTTTGGACAGTCTTGGAGATGTCCTTCTGGGCACAGGGGTGCTTTCTGGTTTCTTGCTGGCAGACTTGGGTTTCCCCTTTGTCGCTTTCTGTCCTGCAATAGCAGTACATAAGTCCTGTGGACTTGGGGTGATAGTTTCTTCTATCAAGTCCCCAGGAGAGCCTCTCAAGGTTCTCTCCCTAGCAGACCTTTTGAGCTCCTGCTTCCTTTTGCTGGGAGGCCTGGGGGTACTAGACACAACTCCAAGAGTTTTAAGGTCATTACCCAACAGGACTCTCCCAGGTACGTTATTTTGCAAACTTATAGGTATTCTGACAGTCATGTCATTGCACTGGATGAGAGCTGGTAACTGGAGAACCATTTGCACAGGGCCTCCAGCTAACTTGGTTAGGTGTTTGGGTGTCTTAGCAACATCCTCCACCTTGAAAAAACATTAATCAACCACAGTTATGCGGGCTCCAGTGTCTCTGATGGCAGGGGTCTCCTGACCATCCATAAGAACACTATCTTTATAATACTCTTTAGTATTATCTGGGATTGAGTTATAGACATCTACGTTCTGTTGTTCCCAAAGACCCAAGGACACTAAAGCAACACTAGCTGAGACTCTCATGGGCTCATCAGCTAGTAAATGAAAATTTCCACTGGCTATAGGTACTTCATCCACCTGGGAGAAGGCTAAGGAGAAAGTGTGGACCCCTGAAGGTTTACCCTTATATCTGGGATCCCCTTTCACATGGTCAGATGACCCACAAGCAAAACATTTTCCAAATGCTTTAATGAATGGGGGTTTGTTCTGACCTCCATCTGATTTGGGACCAGATGGTACACTAGCCTGATTTGGTTTCCCTTGTGGCTTACCCTGGTTATGTTTGGGGCCCACTTTTGGATGGGATTTATTGGAATTCTCTTTGGTGTCTTTCTTTGACTGCTTTCCCTCATCCTTCTTCTGAGTTGCCCCAGAATCCTTGTGAGTAGCCCTGTTGGCAACCCACAAGTCAGCAGCCTTAGCTAACTTCTTAAAATGTATCTCCTTTAAATCAGCCAAGTGCTTTCTAAGCTCAGGGGAGCAGGCATCATAGATTGACTCCAACATTGCAAGATTCCTCAAACCTTCATAAGTGTTCACTTTGTAACCCTTAACCCAACCATCTAAGTTCTTCAAACATTCACACACCCAGGTAGCCCAAGGGGTACCATCATGCTTTGTGAGGGTCCTAAACCTCTTAAGGTACTGGGAAGGGGTCTTCCCAAATCTAGCTATCAAAGCTAGCTCCACACACTCATAATACTGCTTATCCTCCTCCCCCAACTCCATTACAGCATCACTTGCAACAGGGGGAAGCCTAGAGAAAAGCCAAGGAATCAACTGATTCCCTGAGATACCCTGAATCCCATGATTGTATTCAAACATTGCTAACCAATCCAAAACATCAAGTTTAGTCTCATACATACCAATCATTTCCTTTGGCATACGGGGTCTCTTAGGGCTGGAAGACCTAGAAGACTCTGGGAGAGAAGCATTTTCCAAAGACAATTTCTTCATTTCTAAAGCATGAGCCATCTCCATTTCTCTGAGCCTTAACTCTTGATGTTTCATTGCAGTGTGTGCATCAATACGTTTCACTTCTAATTCAAGTTTCATTTTCTCTAGTGCAATAAACTCAGGGGTGAGTGTAGGACCTGTGGGGGTCCCTGTGGACACAGATTGTGCTTTCTGAGCAGGTAAGGGAGTTGTAGGGTTTCCTAACAAGGACTCATCCACTTCTTCTAGTCCAACACTCTCAGAATCAGAAACATCAGTATCCACATTTGCTGGGGGCGGGGGGTAGGCGCTTCTGACCCACTCTCCAGATTTTGGTTTCCCATTAATTTAGCAGCCAGTTCAGATTGTTTTCCTTTTCCAGAGAGGCTCCTCTCCCTACACATGGTTCTCAGAACCTCAGCAGTATAGTTTAGGAGACTCTCTTCACTGTAGTTTTCCGTATTTGACATGGTTATTCAGTTAACAGAATTAGTGGTGTTTAGCGTTGTGGTTAGTTGACCCAAGGTAATAGCAGCACTCTAAGTGTAATCACTATACTTAAAAATCCTCACTGCTGTACACCAGTGTTAGGCAGAATCCTGTGCAGTGCCCTTAGGGACCACTACACACAATTAAGTCTGCAGGTGGTAATACAAGTTCACCTTTGGTACAAGCATGTACTACACTGTTGAAGTGGTAGCAGTAGCGGAGCAGCCAGACTTATCTCAAGAGCAAATGAGCAGCAGTAGAGATTACACCAAGGACTACAATTGCTGTGACTCAAGCAAACACTGACTCAAGCTTTTTGGTTAAAAAGTAAAAGTGCATTTATTTTTGACCATTTGTTTGCAAAACACTTCACTTCCGTTAAAATAAAACCACACAAAAAAATATACTACACACAACCAATTCTCCTTGTGCAGAACAACTCAAGGTAAGTACCTTATGATTTGACGGAGTGGTGTTATGAAACAAAAGACGTTAACGGGAATACATATGCAATCACTTTTTCACAGTAATGACAGTTCGGTCTTACTGAAGATATGCGTACCCGCGGGAAGAAATGTTACTGGAGTTAAATCACACTTAGCACCTGAGTTAACACATGAGAGTTGGGGACAAAAATCATAGGCAATACTTTTGTCAAGGCAGACAGAATCAGAGAACACTTGCTGAAAGAAAGATAAAAGTCAATAGGCCTGCGCCAGTGTCAAGTGGAACCGGGTTCCTGTTGTCGAGGATCACACAGTCAGACGGTTCACGATTCAAGATTGCCAGGAGTACTTGGATATTGTCAACAGAGGAAGCAGAAGTTATAAGAGGGAAGGAAGACAATGGAAAGCCTTGGATGAGGAGAAAAGGGTTCACCCTAGTTCCTCGAAGCTGGACACAGTACCTTATTCTTTGAAGAAGCTGGTGCCACAGCAGTTGTTCCTGGTAGTTTCCTGCAAACTCACAGTTCCTGGAGCTTCAGTCGTGGGGACAAAAAGGAAGACGTCTGGAGTGAGCTGCACTACCCAGGGAAGAGGCCAGCAGCAGCAACGATGAATAAAAGGTGTGCTCCTTTAAAGCAGGAGAGGCTCTTCAAATGGCTATCCGGACCACTACAACAGTGTGCAGCGATTTCGACCAAGAAGAGGATCCTCTGCCTGTGGAAGATGAGCTGGTTGATCCCACCAGGCTCAAGGGAAGAAGACTCCGGACTGGATCTTCTCTTGTCGTTGAAGGGTAGATAACTCAGGACTGCAGCAGGGCTTCACCGGGACTAGGTAGTTGCAGCAGCCATCTTCTCCTCTGCTTCTCTTTGGTTCCTTGCAGTTCCAGTGGCGACTCTGCCTTCTAGCTCAAGAGTCCTGCCTTTTATGCGAAAATCCCACATTCACACAGCCTGGCTGTCAATCACCCAGCAGGGGGGTTATCCGGCCCTGGCAACCACCCCAGTCAATCATGGCAAAGTGTGACTTGGGTTTCCTAGGATACCCTGTGCAGGGGGTGACTACACCCCTCCCTCACATTCAGCCCACCTAGAGACCCAGGCACCAAGAGGAGGGCTTCTTCGCAGAAGCCCACCAAAAGACAGCGAACAAAGAAGGCAAACCTGGTTTGCCGCGCAAAGTAAAACACAAGAAGGACTTTAACAAAAAGAAATGGTGAATAAACCCGACAGGAGCCAAAAGAAAGAGTATTTGGTCAAGCGGGTTTATGTTCGAGGCTATAATAGCCTGGAACAATACCACGGTAGAAAAGTTAGGGTAGATACCACTGCCACCAGCCAAGTCTAAGGGCCTCATTACGACCCTGGCGCTAAGTGTTTAACGGCGCCGTAAAAGGCTGCAGCGCCGTTAAACACTTAGCGCCTTACTACGAGGTCCTTTTGCGGGACCCGACCTTAACGGCTGGTCTACACCAGCCGTTAAAGTAGGGACCCGCAAAGGGACCTTGGTGCTAAGTATGGTACCGCAATTTGCGGTATCGTACTTAGCGCCTTCCCCACTCCCATAGAGCCGCATGGGGCGACTACTTAAATGACTACATAAAGTAAATGGTAACTTTATCTGTTTCTGGGGGACAGTAGTCAGCCCCAGAAAAATTGAGTCAGAGGGAAGTCTCAAAAGACAACCCTGTGTCACTGCAGTGAAGGTGCTGTGTGACACATAAAAAGTGGGTCTCATGGAGTGGTATGCTCCAGATCCCAAGATCACACAAACAGTAGAAATACACATGGCAAAACACATGTAAGAGTGGGAAAAAGGCTCACACTCTAACCAAGTGGAACAAATAAACTACAGAAATCCAGTAAAGCTGCTGGGGGACTCACTAGGTGAGGGAAATCAGCCATAGAATGAGAATTCTCCCTAACAAGATGCTCCTGAGTGTCATATGTTCCGCTCTGCTTGTTAACGTGTAGGTTCTCCACGGCTTGAATAAATCCAGGATGTGTTGCATATGGTGCTGTATTCCTGTTGAGGGTGTTCCTGGCACTGTCCCTCTTCAGGTACGGTTGTGGGTTAGATGTCTCAGTGGATCATATCTCCTGGAGGGAGTCGACTGTCGTGGCGGTCTGTACGCCTGTAGTAGTGGGGCTCTTTCCCGGCACATGATCTGGAAATGGTTTTCCTGGCCACACCTCATGCACATCTGGCCAATGGCGGTGCATTGTCCTTTGTGAGGGAATTCAAACCTACAGCGACAACATTGTCTCTCGGGCTTGGTATGGCGGGCAGTGTTCCAGGCATACTGGTGGGATGATGTGTCCGGATGGCGTGTCTGCCCTTGTGGGTTGTTGGTCATGGCGGCAACCGTGTCCAGCTTCTTTGGGTTCTCGATGTTGGCTGCTTGTGTGTCGACCCGTTCGTAGACCCTTGCCAGTTCAGCAATTTCCTGTAGTGGGAGGGGTTTTTTCAACAGGTGTTTTCTGAATTGGGAGGACAAACACCCTTCGATCACTCGTAGACGGATGGCTTCATCATCATTAAAGTTCACAAAATCACAATATGTTATCTTCCTTTGAAGACGTAGTATGAACTGTCCAATTGTCTCATGGGGTGTCTGGGTGCATTGATTTAACGTATACCGTTCATAGTCTCTGTCAGGCAGGACTACTAAGCGTCCATTGATGGCAGTAATGAGGAGTGGGTAGGCCAATTTCTCTTGAGCAGGGATGGTCTTGATGACGCTTTTTATCTCCTTACCTACCAAGTTGGTAAAGATGTCCAGTTTGTTGGGTGAGCCTTGATTCCCCACCGCCCTCATGAACTCCTCAAATTCGTCCATCCATTGCTCCCACCTTTGGCTCTGATTTTCTTGTGGCTCTAACGTGAAGGGGTTAAGGCAGTGTAGAAATGACACTGGGCTGGTGGGGGTTACCCCGGCCCCGGGTAGTGCGGCACCATCCACTGCTCCGGCTCCCGCTTGTGACATCCTTGCCTTGCCCTGTCGTGGGTGCTGGTGGTTGCGCCAAGTTTATCTTCCCAGGCTGCTGTCCAGTTCTGCACACATGCAGATGCAATGGCTATGTTATTGTATAGGTTTTAGGGATTCTGGGCCACTTGGCATGGGTGTGCGATGTCCTGTTGGAGCCCAAAAATTGGGGAAGCTGGATTAACGCCCCACGTGTGGTCTGTGCAGCCTGCACCTGGGGTGCTATGTCCCCTATTTTTAGGTGGCTTTTTTGGCTGTGTAGCGGGACACGTTTATTTTGTATTTTTTTGCAATCCTCGCTTTCTAGTGGATTGGTGCCAATATGCTGCACGTGCAGCGTGTGCGGTGTTATGTATTGGGCCAATACTTGTTTTCTAGTGGACTTATGTGCCGTTGCTGCGTTATGATTGTTAATTATCAGCCCTCGCTTTCTAGTGGGTTCATGGAGGTGTCCTGCATGTGTGGCATGTGCAGCACCTCTCTGACTGTTAATCCTCACGTTCTAGTGGACTCATGCGCTGTACCTGGTTTGGGCAGCGTTGGCACGGCTTCCTGTTGTGTGGTTCCGTGAATCCTCCTTCTTGGATGACCCGCAATGCTACTTCTCCATGCAGGTCTGTTGTAGGCCCGCCTCGACCGCAGAACTGCTCTTCCTCTGTCGCTCTTCTTCCAGCAGCCTCAGTCAGCAGTCCTCCTTATGGCTGCTCCTTCTGGCGGCTCCCGGGTCTCCACCCCTTCCGCATTCGCCAGCTCCGACTGCTTCTACAGGTTGCACGACAGTGCTCGGCCACCTCTGCAGGCCTCCTCTTCAATCCTGCTGCCGGTCTCCTGCGTCACCCGGCACGAGAGCTGTACACGAGCAGGCCAGCGTCCCTTGACAGGCGGCGTCCCCTCCTCACTGGGACGACTGCGTGGGCCTATTGCTCATCACCAGTTGTTACGGTATAAACTGGCCCATTCATGCACATATACACGGACTCAGTGGGTTCACGTCTTACTCCTTTATTCTCCAGGCCATCACTGCCTCTCCACGTGCATTCCCTCCCACCAGTCTCTTTTTTCATTTTCCCTTAAAGGGGAAAGCTCTCCCTTGCCCACAACACCATTGCAGCTGTGTAA
This sequence comes from Ambystoma mexicanum, assembly GCF_040938575.1. Lineage (NCBI taxonomy): Eukaryota > Metazoa > Chordata > Amphibia > Caudata > Ambystomatidae > Ambystoma > Ambystoma mexicanum. The sequence goes on from NC_090934.1 coordinate 962,140,125, forward strand.
CAACTCTACAGGGAAGCAATAATTCATCGTTATCAGAGTGTTGATCTTGTCAATGTTTGCTTCACTCAAGATGATTCTGTTCCCTTGAATGCACATTACCATCCCATGACGAGGGTGCGTCTAAGTGGCACCTCACACAAGTACACAAGCCACACCTAGGACGTCCCATAGCAGATTTGATGGTAGCCCAGGTGAATATCTTATAACCATTCAGTAACATGTTTGTAAGTAACCAAGTCTCCTGAAGTAGGAATAAATCCGAAAGGCATATTTCATTAAGCCCTTCAACCTGAGAGTTGAACGACCTGAATCCACCAGTATTTCATGAGAGGACAGGCAACTGTGGCGGTCCCCTGAGACGTTGGTGCTGGGGCCCTCCCGTACTGAGAGCCAGTTCACAGCAGATTGTGCTTGGGGCCTGTCATAGAGGGTCCTCCTGCTCGCAGCCTACTTATGATGGACAAACAAATCTCTCTACAGATTGCCATCCCTTTTCCCCTCCATAAGGGTGAGGAAGCGATCATCATGGGCATTGCTCGGGGTGACTTGCTGTATCCAGATGCCAAAGCCCATATGCCTGAACTCTTTGGCAAACACACAGCAGCCTTTCAGCAATCACTACCGATACAAATGTAACCACCGCCCAGTTGCTTTGGCTATATAATGCAAGTAGTTCAACACTCTCAAAGTCCTGAGGAGTCATGATCCTTAATTCATGAACTTGTGGAACAACTGCATCAGGTTACCACGGTTGAGAAATGGGCTGCTGTTGGTGGGAGATATCTCCTCAATATGTACACAGGGATATCTAGTGTTAAGAAACGGAGGCGCCTGTTTGCCAACTTCAAGTGAGGTCATGATCGAGGGATGTTTATGAGATGTGGCAATGAAGTGTGAGGTTGTCAGCACTGAATGTATGGTTTGTACCATTGTGAAGCACTGCACCCCAACAGTATGTGTCAAGATGTGAGGCTTATCATCAGACGATACTTCAGTACTCTTTGGCTCCTGCAAGGTCGCATTCTCAAGTGGTGAAGACATAGCCAAGGGTCGCGGGAACTGCAACCATTTGCTGAGGGTGCTGTCCTGAGCAAAGGTCGGCCTTGTTATTTGGTTTGGTTTTGTGGTGGCAATTGCACCCGACCGTCCATTTCTGATGGGTGTCTCTGCCAATGAGTCTGCATTGGCAGGTGGCCTAGATGTGGGATTGGGCACTAGACCACCTACCCTCTCTGTCTTCTGTTGATCTTTCAATCTTCTACGCTTTCGTTGGGTTATGTTCCTGGCTTTGGAAGATGGTGTCCCAGCTGTATCATCAGTCGGGCAGAAGGTAGTAGGGACAATAAATGGGAGAATTACTTCTGGCAGATTTGCCTTGGCAGCATCCTGTCTGGGTGTAAGAGAGACAGGGGTTAAGCATACTTGAATCATCAGCAGTGTCGTCCTTAGCTATAGATATGCTTTCCTCCACAGACGTCAATGTCCCTGCAGTCTCTTGCTTAGCATTATTGGACAAGATGATACCCACGACCCTGGCTAAGATATGTTTGTTGGATCTCTACTCATTGGCTAGGGTAGAGCACAAGCCAAAGATTGCATTCACAACTACCACAATTGTATTAAGGCTTGCTGTGAAAGAGGTCCCATTTGACTCCAAGTTGTCATTCATCATAATCCTGCTTGAGTCCATGCTAAGGGATTCTGAGTCTGCTACCACCCTAACAGAAATACATTTCAAGTCTGGGCTAGCTGACAAGTTTGTGGGGGTCATTACGAGTTTGGAGGTAGCCATGGCGCTACTAGCGCCATGGCTGTCTCCAAACCCGGGTCCGGTCTCACTGAATGGGGACTTAACGGGTCATTCCAACCTTGAAGGACCCGGTAAATCCCCATTCAGTAAACCATTCCCCATTCCCATTTGAGCCCCCTTAGGGCTCAATAAGAATGGGGAAGGAGCAAATAACGGGCCCGCTAACACTATAATATTTGCAATCAGCATAGAACTGGGAAGGCAGCCCATCTCCTTTGCTTCATTAAAGACTGCTGCAAGCTTTTGAGCTACTTTCACCACCAGCTCCTTGTATAGATCTATCGGGAGGCCATCTGAGCCAGCAGCCTTTCCCCCTGCTAATCCCGTAATCACAGCCACAACCTCGACCCCTGTAAGTGGAGCATTCAGTATGCCCAAGTCCACCTCTCGAACTATCTGTAGATTGAGCCCACTAAGCAACTGATGGATCCTACTATCTGGGGGTTCAGGTGTTTTAGCGTACAAGCCCTTATAACATTCTACAAAGCAATCAATATTTGAAACGTTGTCGAGCAGAAAGCCCTCATTCGATCTAATCTTATCGATAAACTGGGCTCGAGGGTACCCCCTCAACAGTATGGCCACCGGGCGCAACGGACAATTGCCTTCCTTAAAGAACGATTAGGCGCATTTAGAGAAAAACGTCTGAGCCTTGCGGACAGTAACCCGTTCAAGCTCCCTACGTAGCTGTTTGATTTTATTGAATAAAGTGCTCTCCCGGGAAACTTTCTGAAGTCGTTACACATTTAGTAGCTTTCCCTGTATTCATGTTTCTTGATGTTTCCACTCATTTTGCTAGTAAGCCCATTTGGTAATACACAGCCCTCTTAAAAGGCATTATATGCATGCCAACAATGCACTGATGTGTAGTCCCCTACCAGAGTCTCTTCCCAGAAGAGATAGATCCGACTGCGCCGCCAGGTGCTCCACAAAGTCAGGCTACTGTAAGGTTCCCAGATTTAGGGCCTCATCACAAGTTGGGCGGTAACGCCGGCACTATTTGCGCCGGCACTAATAGCCCTACGGCCAAACCCCCCGGCGCTATTAGCGCCAGATCACGGGTTTGGCAGAAGGGTTATTGCCCATTCCCCATTGGGCCCATTCGGGAATTCCTCATTCCCCATTGGGCCCAATGGGGAAAATTTGAGCTATTACCGGCGGCGAATTTCCGGAAAATCCGCCAAAGCCATGATCTGGCGGACCCTTAAATGCGGCGGTAATAGCGCCACCGCCGCATTTAAGGGTTACCGCCAGACTCGTGATGAGGCCCTTAGTCTTCAGGGTGGAGCATGTCGAAGCTCCATCAGGAGGGAGACAGAGCACTACTGGGGTGTGATCAGATATTGTGATAGTGCAAATTTCACACAACTCAACCAGATATAACATGGAAGATACCAACAGCTAATAGTCCAACAGTGCGTAACTCCTGTGGTGGTTTGAATAAAATGTGAAATCTCGCCACTGAGGATGGAGCACTCTCCAAACATCGCACAGCCCAAGTCATCCATCAGCAGGAGTAAGGCCTTAGTTTTCTTAGGAGAAGTGCAATGAGCAAATGAGCATGCAAAGACGGCTGCCTACCCAAGCTTGGCAACAATGCTATTTTAAGGTCTCCCCCAAGAATGTAAGTTGGCCCATATGAGCACACGTTGTGAAGACCTGTGAGAAGAACCCTACATTATCTTCTGTTGGACCGTAAATATTTAGGAGGGTGACACATTGCTGGTATAATACTCCCTTCACCAACACATAGCAGGGATCTGTATCCGCCGGAACATCTAATGAAGTGAAGGGCAGGCATTTATGTATTAGAATAGACACCCCTCTTGTCTGAGGGAAGGGCGAGTGGAAAGACTGGCCAACCCAACCATGCATCAGTTTTTCAGATTCTGTCCTATACAGGTGGGTCTCTTGAAGGAACACGATGTCCCCACGCTCACTGCGCAAGCGGTAGCATACAACGTTGTTTAATTGGGTCCGCCAGACCCTGTATATTCAGAGTGATGAATCTAATAGTGGCCACTCCCCTGATTTAAGTATTCCCAAGCTATACCGGATACCATCCCACCAAAGTATTTGGGGACTGTCTCTCCACCGCTGCACCGGTATTTCTGCGACAGAAACAGCCCATGCTTACTTTCAATCCTCCAACCAGGTGCGCTATGTCCACCCCCCACACACCTCCCCCAACCCTGATCCAAGGTAGAAAACACACAAAAAAATTAAACATGAGTCCCCCAACCAGGTTCCCAATAAAAACAAAAGCGGGGCAACCCAGCCAAATCTACACAGACCTGCCGGTGCCTTGCAGCCAATAACATGCAATGATCATAGTCTACCCATAGTCTTATCTAGGGGTTATATGAGCCACTAATAGCAAGTTTATGAAAGTAAATTGTGCATTTTGAGCCATGCTAAGGCTCATCCGCCCACCAATAATTTGCCGGGAGCAACTCTGTATTTCCATGTCTTGGCAGGGGATGCCTGTTAACCAATGGAACCTCCCAAGAGCCCAAAGCCTCTTGCTAAATCCATCATTCAGAAGCCTTATCCTGCTTCTCATTGCCAGTCATTCACGGCCGATCCCTGGGTTGCTACCACTTTTTCTGTCACTGTACTCGTAAATCTGAATGGTTGCCCTCATGTTTTCCCTCAAGGTAGAGGCGGAGCACAGTGGATCCGGGTCAGGGATAGCGTTGGGGCTTACAATATTGTGACGGGGCAAAAAGAGCCATGCCTCGGTGGGGGTGTCAAACATGTCCCATTTCTTATCCAGTTGGAAACACCATACTGCCGGGAACTTAAAGTAATATCTGTGCGTGGATACCTTCGGAGTGTCAAAGATTGGGTTAAAATCCCTTCTTCGCTATGCGACTTCTGCTGAAAAGTCATTGAAAATACGCACTTGCACTCCGTCAATCAGGATGTTATTGTGCTGCCTTTAGGCCTTCAATAGCGTCAGCTTATGTTGAAAGTTCAGGAACCGCATCATAATAATTCTGGGGTGCTTGCTCTGGGTTGGTTTTCGGGATGGGTCCTCTGTCGGCACGCTCAATGATAAGCTGCCTAGGATTCTCGCGGCTATGTGCTGAATGCCATAGCGAGTACAGAAAGCCATCCAGGCCCCCTCCTTCAGCTTTCTCAGGCACCCCGACTAGCAGGACATTGTTACGGCGAGAGCGGTTTTCTTGGTCATCCAATTTTGCTCCAAGGCACTGTATTTCTTTAATCACCACGTCAAGCTTCATCGCCATTTCAGAGTGATTGTTCTCCACCACTGATGCGCTGCTCACTGTCTTATTTCGGCTTGAACATTAAGTCAGCTATTTATATCTTTCAGCTCCTTCACCAAATCTTGAACTGCCAGATTTGTCTCTTGAGTGCGCTGGTTCAGTGTCTTCTTTTCTGCCCGAATATCCTGAAATTGCACAGTGGTATCCATTTCGCTGTTATTAGCGGCGGAGATTGCCACACTGTGCAAGTGAGTTCAATGCTTTTCTGATGTGACACAGCTCAGTAATGGTGTGGACATATCCTGCCTCCGTCACATGGGACCATACAGTGACCCTGCACAACACATGCTCGGCCGGCCCCCAAATTGTTGAAAAAATATTAAATGAATGTGGCAGTCATTTAGGGATGCAATTACACAGATTTCATAGCATCCGTAGCAAAATGCTGACCATTAGGTAGTTAATCCAGTGTGCCCCATCTATGGTACCTTGTTTACATGCATACATTTCCACCATCCCACTCTGTAACCAGGTGGCTTGGTGTCCAACAATCTCATAGGGGCCTCTCCTGCAGCCTTGTCAGATAAATGATATTTGCCCCCAGCCTAAGCTGCATTCACCATATCCTCAGCTACTCCTACTTTAGCTTTACAGAGCACAATTCCGACACAGTCACACCCTTCCAGGCGACATTCACAGCACACACACCATGCAGTGAGCCACGTTGTGCTTCTGAGAGAGAGAGATGCATCTCCATTCACCGGGATTCCATAGCAGTATCGGGGGCCCATACCTTTATGCGCAGGTCACGGCAGTCATCCAAGGCTGTTGGACTGCCAATGCCTCTTTCCCCAGGTGGTCCCCCACTGAGGTAGCAGGCAGATACCGTCACCCGTCCGAGGGGAGATCCACAGCTGGAAGCCTAGAAGAAAAATTGCAGCTATGTCCAACATCGCCTCCCGGATCCCCGGTCGTGCACTGTGTGTTTCCTCCTCAGTGACCTACTGTTTCTCTACATTCCAAGCTGCACCCAGGCAGAGCGCATCCCATGCCAAAATCCCACACAGAGTTGGTGCTCGTCCCTGCTCTATGTGCATAGCCACACGGTGGTCGGCGCTGCTCCGAGTCTGCTCCACACATCTCTACCTCACCACAAGGATGTGCGTCCTGCAGACACCTGAGCTCTCACTTCCCAACACCATGCTCTGTATGACAGCAGGCACCTCCAGGCCCCCACTTGGATGGGTGCACCCTTTGAACAGCCAGCTCATAATGTTGCCATACGAGGCTCATGATAGACGCGCAACAGGGTCTTAGTCAGCCGTAGTGGCTCCTTTTTTCACAAAGCTTCACTCTGAAGCGGTCATCAAGCTCGGGTTCTCGAGCGCCCACCCCTTCTAGATGGCAATTTTTTTAATGTATTTATTTTCATTACATTAACCTCTCCTCCACTTGAGTGATAGCTAAAGGCCCCCTAAACACCAAAGTGGTCAGCATCCAACCCTATCATAGCACACCCTGAAATTAACTTTACTATCAAATTCTCTGAATGTATATCTTAATAATGGCAATTTTGAACTTCATCAGATCAAACAGGTAATTCAGAGTGCAGATAGCTGAGATGGTGAAATCTTGTTTTGTTTTATGCATTTTGGGGCTTGTGGTTTTATTCTCCCCATGTTAAATGGAGGAGTACATGCCGCAGAATACAAAGAAAAGAACTTGACTTTATGAACTTTGCACAACTAAAATTAGGCATCTTTAGACCTCTGCAACACTTATGGGAAAATTGATACGTGATCTGAATCTTTGCTACCTGATATGCGGTGCAGCCAAATATGATGCTCTGTTGTCTAGCATCTCTGGTACTATTTAATTTTTTATTTATTTGGATTTGTAAAGCGCACTACAGCCTGTGGGCATCGAGGCGCTGTTGCACTAGGTTGTCTATCATCTCACAGAGCTATGCAATATGACCACATGTTGCACAGCAAAACACTTCCCCCTCCAATGCGGCACAATGTTGTCCAATGTGCCAGGGCGATGCCAATATTTTAAGGGCTCTGCAAGTAATATTAGAATACTGCCAAAATGTCCAAAGTGCTGTTCCTCCCACATATTCCTCATTTTAGATATCTTGTCTGCCAGCTTTGCTTCTTCAGAAACATTTTTTCACCAGAGGGCGCTGTGCTCGAAGCCACAGAGTCATAGTCCCTCAAGGGCCGCCGTCGATTGTCAATGTCATCCGTTGTATAAAGGGCTTGAGCCACGCCCGTTAGCTCAGTTCTGTTTTTATGGTCTTTATGGTCGCATCAGTTGATCAGGCTTTCAAAGTCCTTTGGCTCTTAAGGAAATTCGAGTGCAACTGGCGTAAACTGTACGGAGGGGTAGTTTGGGAGGGTCGATGAGGAACATTGTAGTGATTTAGGTTTCCATGTTGTCTTTGCAGAATGAGTAGAATGCTGAGTGAGTGACATGGAATCTTGCTGGTGAGAATGTTGTTGTATGGTTGAGAGTTCTGAGTGAGAGAGTTGGTGAGGTGTAGCCTACCTGGAAGGATGCCGGTGCATGTTTTCCTTGAGCTCTGATGAACTTGACATAAGAAACATAAATGCAGTGGTCGAAGTGGGCGGGAGCGGTCGGGAGCGGTGCTCCTCTACTTCTTTTATTTATGTTTTACCGTTCCTATACTTTTATTTTGAAAAGAAACCGTTCCGGAATGGTTTCTTTTTAAAATTAAAAGTGTAGGAATAAGTTGAAACTTGCACTTTCAGTGCACTGCACAGGACGTTTCCTTAAAGAGCAGGCACATGCATTTTGAGGTTTTTATTGTGCATGGGATGGGGCACTGCGATGGCATCTGTGGGGAGCGGTGCAGGCCAGTAGGGAACATAGTTCCACTACTTCTTTTCCTACACTTCAACCACCGCATAAAAGATGTACTGGAAACTCATTAAAGGAACAACTGGAACATCAAGAGATGTCAGATCCATCATTGGTAACCCAAAGCTTTACAAACATCCAGTCGAAAGAACGTTACAGTTGGTAAGTAACTTGTTCTTCGAATGGATTGTGTGGAGGAGGGAGTACCAGAGATTTCAATCATGGACTGAATGAAGGATGGCTTTTGCAAAGATGCCTCCTTGATAAGATGTACAGTCCAAGCAGTAATGTTTTACGAAAGTGTGCATTGATGACCAGGTGGCCGCCGCACAAATATCCTGCACCTGAACACCCCTCTGAAGAGCTGTGGAAGTTGCCATGCCCCTGGTTGAATGAGCCCTTAGCACATCCGGAGGCTCCTTCCCAGCCAATTTGTAGCACTCCGAAATTGCCATAATTATCCATCTGGATAGAGTTTGTTTAGACATTCCAAGGCCCAATTTGTGGCCTGAATATCCAACAAAAAGTTGGTCACTCTGTCAGAAATTCACTAGTCTAGAAATATAGAAACTGAGAGCCCTTTTTGGGTCCAACCTGTGTATTCTCACCTCCTCTTTATCTGCGTGTGGAGGAGGGTAAAAAGAGGGCAAGGTAATTTTCTGTGACAGGTGGAAATCAGAGACTATTTTAGATAAGAATGATGGTTTGACCTTTAGAATGACCTTGTTCTTATTGAAAATGGTATGAGGAGGCTTACAAGAGAGCGCCTGCAACTCACTCACCCTACGGGCTGATGTTATAGCCACTAGCAAAATTGTTTTCAAAGTGAGGAGCCTTAACTGGCAAGAATGTAAAGGCTCAAAGAGGGCACACATGAGAAATGTTTAAACTAAATTTAAATCCCAGATAGGTACCTGAAAAGGTGTTAGAGGGTACACATTTGTAGTTCTTTTAGAAACTGGGCAACTAAAGGCATTTTAAAATAAGAAACATCTTCAGAGGAGCGCTTAAATATATATAGCACTGCTAAATATCCTTTTATCGTACAAAATTGGAGCTCCATATTGGCCAAGTGTAAAAGGAATGAAAGTACTGTAGGAGTATTACATAAGAATGGATCTATATTCTTATCCTTGCACCAGTTACTGAACTTGTTCCAACGACACCGGCACAAGGATTTTGTTGTTTGCCTTCTGGCCGAAAGAAAAATCTCCATTACGTCATCCAGGAGGTCCCAATCCTTATATCTCAGCCTCTCAGAAACCATGCATGAAGGCTGAGTGTCTTGACCTCTGGATGGAGAACCCGACCTTCCTCTTGCGAGAGAAGATCCTCTCTTTGTGGAAGAAGTATTGGAGGGCAGATGGACATGTCCAGAAGGTCCGGGTACCACGTCCTCCTGGCCCAATCCAGGGCATTTAGGATAATGGATTTCCTGAACTTTCCCAATCTCCTGACTACATGAGGAACCACGGGGACTGGAGGAAATGCGTATAGGAGTGAAAATTTCCAGTCCACCATGAACACGTCAGCTAGAGCTCCTCTCGGAGGAAATTCCCTTGAGCAGTACAGTTCGTACTTCCTGTTTGCACTGGTCACGAACAAATCTACTTGAGGGGTGAAGATCTCTTGAAGGACTTCCTGAGCTAGTTCCCATTCATGAGAAACTGTGCTCTGCCTGCTCAGAGTGTCCGCCACTGTGTTCTGCTCTCCGGCTAGATGAATTGCCAACAGAGAGATTCCTTCGTGCAGTGCCCAGAACCAGAGCTGCATTGCCTCTCTGGACAGTGGTAGTGACCCTATGCCTACTCTCTTGTTGAGGAAGTACATGGCCACTGTATTGTCCATCATTATCAGGACATTCTTTCCCCATACAGAGGGCAGAAAGGCCTTCAGCGCTATTCTGATTGCCCTCAGCTCCAACAGGTTGATGTGTAGCTTGGACTCCGATGGAGACCAACGACTGTTGATTGTCAGATCGTTGGTATGAGCTCCCCAACCCGTGAGTGAGGCGTCTGTCACTACCATTATCTCTGGCCATGGTTGCCAAAAAAATTCTCCCTTGAGGATATTTTCCTTGCAAGCCCACCATAGAATATCTTGAGCCACTTTGGCCGGGACTTGCAGAAGATCTGACATATCTCCCGAAAATTGGGACCATTGAGTCCTGAGGGCCTATTGAAGGGATCTTATTCTCAATCTGGCCTCTGGCACCAGAAAAATGCAGGATGCCATGAGGCCGAGCAACCTCTGAAAATCGAAGGCCGGCAGATGTAGGGCATTTTGAAACCTTGTTACCATCTGCAGAATGTGGTAAACTCTCTCCTCGGGAGGCGAGGCTTTGCCCGAGGAAGTATCCAGGACTGCTCCGATGAATTGGAGTGTTTGGCGTGGAATCATTTGTGACTTCTTGTAATTGAGGGAGAAGCCCAGTCTGTGTAAGAAGTGGCAGGTCATGGTCAGATGTTCCTGGGCTTGTTCGGGTGAACCCGCCCTGATTAACCAGTCTTCCAGGTAAGGGTAGACATGAATTCCCCCCTCCTAAGACTCGCTGCCACCACAGCCATCAGCTTGGTGAAAACCCTTGTGCGGAAGGTTAGCCCAAAAGGCAGAACCCAAAACTCATAGTGAGAACCGCCAACTGCGAACCTCAGGTACTTTCTGTGTTTAAGATGGATCGGCACATGAAAGTAAGCATCATGAAGGTCCAATGAAACCAGCCAGCACTGAAGTTAAAGAGCCTGAAGGATCTGAGAAAGGGTCACCATCTTGAACTTGTCCTTCCTGAGGAATTTGTTCAAATTTCTTAAGTCCAAGATGGGTCTCAATCCTCCGTCCTTCTTGGGAATGAGAAAGTAAGTGTAATACCAACCCTTGTTCCTCTCCGTCACAGATACATGTTCTATTGCACCTTTCTCTAGCAGGACTAAAATCTCCTGCACAAGGAGCTGTTCTGGAATTTTGACAGAATTGGTGGGTTATGGTGGATTATCTTGAGGTCTTTATCAAAAAGGAAGGCAGCAACCATGGGTCACTATCTCTAGTGCCCAGGCATCTGACGTAATGCCCCGCCATTCGCTCAGATATGAGTGATGTTGCCCCCACCAGGGTCTTGTGGGTCAAGGTGTCAGAGTGGCTTTGCAGCGGCTACAACAGCGGCTGAGGAGGTAGTAGCCATTGCTGGGGCTGATCTAGCACCTTTTCCTCTTCCACCAGGAGAGGGTTTTCTCTGTTGGCCTCTCTGACTGGCCTGTCCCCTCCCTCTTCCAAAAGAGGAGTAGAAACGAAAGGGACGGCTCCTCCAGGAAAATGACCCTGTGTAGGAGTGCTGCTGATGCTGCCGTATAGCGGCACCAAGTGATTTAGCTGCCGCTTCAGAGGTCTGCAGCTTCTCCAATCTCTCGTCAGCCTTGCTGCCGAACAGCCTGAAGCTGTCAAAGGGCATATCGAGTAATCTGGATTGCATGTCAGGTGCAAAACCTGATTTCCTCAGCCATGCGCATCTGCGTAGGACTGTGCTAGATGCCATGGACCTGCTTACACTATCAGCAGTGTCCAATCCTGACAGGAGGCATTCCTCCATAGCCTCCATCTACTATTGCCAGGAAACTATTCCGTTCCTCGCCCTCCGGGATGTGTTCAGCCGCTGATGTCATACAGTCCGACAGGGTGTATGTAAACCTTGCCAGAGTGCAAGTTACATTCGTAGATTTAAGGGTTATGCTGCGCAAAGAGAAGACTTTCCGGGCCCAAGCATCAACTTTCTTGTCATCCCTATCAGGTGGTATCGAAGGATAAACTGACTGTCTAGTGGAGGTTGCAGCTTGTACCACCAAGCTTTCTGGAGAGGGATGCTTTGACAGGTACTCAGGATCGGATGAGGATGGTCTGTACTTCCCCACAAACTTCTTATTTACTGCAGGCCCAGAGTCTGGGGTATCCCAAGTTGCCATCACCCTTTTTTGCAATGCTTATGGAAAGGGAGGACAAGGTCCCTTTGAGGTCCCTATTCAGGATGTCTGTCATATCGTCCTGGTCGAATCTTGGAGATGCTGTTTTCCATCCCATGAAGTCAATGACTCTGCTCATTAGGTTTCTGTACCCAGAGTCTGCATGATCTGGCTTCTCAAACTTTACTTCGGGGGAAGTATCTAGGCCACTGGATATCCTGAAGCAATCATAAAGATAGCCATTTTAGAGTTTGGGTCTATCAACTCCTCAGGAACCTCTTTAGTTCCAAATCTAACCACAGCTGAAGTGACACCCTCTTCAGAGGATTGCTCCTCATAAATAGAGGACATAGATCTAAAGAATTCTTGCCTGGGTTGAGGATGGAAGATCTTCTGTGGTGAAGGGGGTGGCATTGATCTAGGCTTAGACAAAGGCGTCGATTTTGGCATCGGAATTAAAGAATGCCTCGACAAAGGCATCAAAGGCGTCAATGATAAAGACGCTGGCTTCGATGTTTTCGAAGGAGGCTTTGTTGTCGAGGGAGGCCTCAACGCTATCGCGGAAGGCATTGACGCCATCTTCGGCTACGTCAAGTAGATATTCGACTTCGATGTGGGCGCCATTTTGTCAGCCGTCACCCCCGATTTATGCACCGTTGGTTTCACTCTTTTTTCATGAGGTGTCGTCGAACTTTCCCCCGATGACACCCTAGACTTTTTGTCGATTCTCGCGTGCCTGGTCTTTGATCTCCCTCTGTCACTTTTGGAGTGGGCAGGGGCATGATCTTCACGCGGCTTTATCGAGGGGGTCTGGGCTGCATTCTTGAAACTTTTTAGCATCGACGCCCTAAAGGCCTCCCATTTTTCGGGGGAATCATGCTTGGAAGGGTAGGATATGACCCTTCTGTCAGACGAGGAGGAAGAGGAAGAAGAAGATCTATGACATCGCTTCTTTGATTTAATGGACGAAGAAGAGGAGGATTTCCTCGAGCGACTTTTAGACCTCGATTTCCTTGACCATGTGTCGAGACTTTCTGCTCGACCCTCTCGAATCTTTTTGTCTTTTTGAAGACTTATAAGATTCCTCCCCCACCGCCAGCTTACCTTTCCGTTCGTTAAGAGCATTATTGGACATAGCCTGACAGGAACCACATTCGTCGACCCGATGGTCAGGGCTCAAACACCAAAGGCAATTACGATGGGGTCAGGAGGACATCTTTCTTCCACACTTCTGACATTTTTTAAAACCCATCTTGGGAATGGATGAAGTCAATGAAGAGGACATATTGTCAAAGAAAACTGATGTGTCGTTTTGTGACACGAAGCAGTGCTCGCAAAAACGGTACTGAGCTAACGGGCGCGGCTCGAGCCCTTTATACTGCTGAAGACGTCGACGATCTACGGCGGCCCTCGAGGGACTACGACTCTGCGGCTTCGAGCACAGCGCCCTCTGGTGAAATTTGTTTTCCGAAGCAGCAAAGCGGGGTGACAAGATATCTAAGATGAGGAACACGTGGGAGGACACAATCGATTCGAAATTCTGGTTCAAATAATGTGTTTTCCCAATAGTCATCATCTTTTCCAATTTCAGTTGATCACGCTTTCCATTCATCACTTCACATGATAGGACCAGAATTTGACAACTTCACTTGGTAGATCCTTTGGTTAATAACTACACCTGCTAGGTCCTTGAGCCCACAACTACACTGAATAGGCCATTCAATGGATTTCTAGCTTGTTGGACCCATCAATTGATCATAACACATCACTTGATAAACCCTTAATTACAGCACTTATCTTGGGGTGACTTCTGTCTTCTCACAGCATGCCACTCTACTCTAAATATGTCCATTAAATATTTCCAGCTCTCTTAGGAGATCTTCCAGGTCCAGTGTTTGGGGTAGACAGTGTCGGGTACTGCTTTTTCAGCATTCTCTCCTGGACTTTTCTCATCTTTCCTTCATGATATTCAGGCCTTTGAACCTCCCCAACAACCAGTGGTAGGGACAGGGAGGGGGGGCTCTGGGTTCTCCCCTGGTTTGTGATGCGCCCCCCAGAAGACCCTGCAGAGCTGACGCTCTAAACGCCAGCACTGATTTGAAAGAAAAAAAAGAATCACCCCGTGAGTAGTTTGCTAGGCCGCACAGGACAGCATGCCACTCACATGTTTTTTTATATTTAATATCAGTGCTGGCTGGCTAATAAGCACCAGCCACTGCTGATATAAAGAAAAACTCTTGAGTGCGTGCTGTCCTGTGCGGCTCAGCATGTTACTCACAGGGTTGCCATGGCCTGTGCAGAGTCAGCGCACCCCAAGTCCTTCCAGGGTGTGCCGTTGTTGTGCGCCAGGCCAGGCTGCAGATGTGTGGTGGAGCAAAAACTGTCTGAGGAAAACAGCCCGGGTTATAAAGACCTCCAGACAGGTATCTCTTCTCTGTATTGTGCTAGCCAAGATCGGGCCCCTTCGCAAGGGCCCCCTCAGCCTCCCAGCAGCTTGCAGCAAATAAGGAGATGGGACACAGACATCGACCGATGGGTAAACCAACTTTCTTGTATTAAATAGAAAATACACAGCGTACAGGGTTATCAGCAGATAAGCTGGAAAATACAACAGGACAAGTGTCCAGGTCGTCGGCACATGGAGCTCTCTCGGGACAGCCCTTAGAGCGCAGGTTACATAGCATATCCTATGCAATCACTAATATATTATAGCATTTGCACAATGAGGGTGTTACTTGGCATGACATTCGCAGGCATTTTGCAATAACTGTCAGCATCTTACTTGTGACGAAGGCATGTGGGTACATTGTGCCTTATTACCAGTTTGGAGGTAAAAATCTGTCATTACTGGCATGCTGGTATGAACGTGTCTGAGTAGCCTTGATGCCGCAAACAGTGGCTGATTAAGAGGCCTTGTGCACACGCGTACCGGCATGCCGGTAACGTAAGTATTGCCATGCCGGTAACGTCCCACAAACCCCCTGATAGCGGCATCATGAAATGTGCTGATACCTCCTCCTCCATCGACATCCCCTAAATAATGGTACCGCTATTACCATTAGCATTATTACCGGGTCCGTCATTACCGGAACCAGAAGTAAGTTCATCGTGCAGGAACGGGAAATGCACCGGCGGCCATCTTAAAAAACACAATCCATTTCAATCCTCTGCAGACAGAAACTGTGCAGGCAAAATCCCAAGCACTCCTGGAAGAAGATGTCCAAAGCTACCCAGAAAGCCGCAGCTCGCTTGCTTCAACCGAGATTTAGCGATGAGGAGGTAAATATGTTAGCCGACACGTTGGTGGAGCAGGCCGACGTAGTCTTTTGTGCTGACCTGAGGCGTCCAGCACAGCTAAGAAAAAACAGATATGGGAGGATGTAGCTAGAAAAGTGAGTGCGGTTGGCACCACGGTACGGACCGTCAGGGACTGCAAGAAGCGGTGGAACGACATGCGCCTGCGAGTATGCAACATTTTGTCAGCCAATCGCAGCCAGGGGCTGGCAACAGGCAGCGGTGCACACTTCCCCAGGTGGGAGGAGACCTGCAGCACGACAATTGACATGGATGCCATCGTAGGCGTAGGCGGAGCGGAGTATGTAGTCCCATCATCGGCTGATGAAGGTGAGTGACCCTTTGCACACAACACAAGTCCCCACAAACACCTGACATCCAAAGTACAATGTTGTTCAACAAATGTGAATCCGATGAGAGCCACTACATGGCCCATCATACACACATTCACATATCCCTGTCTAGATGCTGGCCCCACCACTGTCACATCAAAATGCATGCTGCATGCCGCTCCTATGCCTAATACACACCGATACACAGAATAACAGCACATGTCACACAGCACGCAAGCCACAACACACCTGTAGGCCACAAGGCAGACACCATGCTAAACATGTCAACACCTGAGGGATGCCAATACTTCCCCACCCCCAACCTTGCACGCACCCTGTCCACCACAATAACAAGCATGCAACAATCCACATGGCACAAACACCAATGCATGCATGATGCAAATACTCCCATCACTGATGCCCTGCCTCTCTCAATTCCCCCACAGGCACGGATGCAGACAGCGACAGGCATGATGCTGGTGCACAGCCCAGGACACAAGCCAAAATGTCCAGGGGTCGGGATGATGGCACCAGGCCATCCACATCCAGGGGCTCAAGGTTGATCCAAGTGCCACACAAGGCACACACCAGTGCACAACCAGCTGCACAGCCCCCAACACATGACCAGCAAACACCTGCACCCCTGGAGACACATGTCTCACATGATGAGCCTACATATGTGGAGACAGAGCAAGAAGGCTCACATTCGGCAGCCACTAGTTCTGTTGGGGAGGCAGCTACATGCGCACCACATAGTGCCGATGAGGACGATGGGCATGTAGAGGAGTACACACATGAAGGAAGCATCTTGTCAGGGATGTTGTACGAACGCCCAGCCCGCAGGACACCCCACAGGTCACCCCACAAGGCACCCCTCAGCACGATCCTGAAGGCGAGGGCATAAATGAAGAGTGGGCTCCATCAGATGACAGCCCCATATTGGCCACATCAACAGCAGCCAATGAACCATCCACCTCCACCGCAATACGGGACCTTGAGGGACGTTTGTCAAGGATGGAGGGCCGCCAACAGGAACTGCACAAACTCGTAAAGCAATATGTTGCTGATGGGGAGGCAACACGCCGTGCCATGAGGGACAACACTGTGGCCATTATCAAAGCAGTTAACAGAAACTCCAAGCGGGTCCATGAGGGTTTTGCCACTGTGGCCCAGATCCTTGCAAGAATGGCCAACACCATGGAGCAGCGGCGTCCTGTGGCATCCGAGCCACAACCATCAGCCTCGTCCACTGCCACACCTGCCAGCTCCACGCAGACCAGCCCTGTGCGCAGGCCCCTGCACAGCATGCAGCGCACTGACATGCAACCCACTCCTCCGAAGAGGGGGTGGCAGTAGCAGGGGTATCCTGCACGTGTTCACTGGCAGTGCATCTGGACACTTGTGCACCTGATGTGAGGGGGTGTTGGGGGAGAGGAGGTAGGTTGGAGGGGGTATGTGGGGGTTTTGGGGGAGGCTGGAAGGTGTGTGGGGGGGTGGTGGGGGGAGGGAGGAGGCTGGAGGGGGTGCATGGGGGTGTTGGGGGGTGGAGGGTTCAATCATGTTATAAACTCCAGCTGCACAATACACCTGTTGTGTTAAAAAAATCACATGACTGGACATTGCTTCTTCAGCGTGTGTCAATTTATTGAATGACAGTGTACAGTGCAAATTCATCCCCAAACACAGTTCCCATATTCCCCCTGTCACAGTGCCCAGGGTCCCACATCCATGTCACCCTCTGCATATCAGTGCATCAGAAACTATGGTTTAGCAATGATTGGCGCACAGCACGTCCCTCATGTGCATCGTTGCCTGTCCGATGTGCAACATCTTCTCCTTCCTCATCTTCTTCACCTGGTGGTGGCTGCTCCATGTCAGGTGGCAGAGGAACGTACTGCCGGATGCACGTGTTTTGCAGCATGGCACATACCATGATGATCTTGCCCACCTTCTCAGGAAGGTAAATGAATGCGCCACCCTGAATGTGCCACCCGACCTGCTGAGGCAGCGAAACCGCACCTTCAGCAGGCCAAAGGTAAGCTCTATGACCACACGAGTGCGTGTATGGGCATGATTGTAGTCCTCTTCGTGCCTGTTCTGCGGATTCCTGACAGGGTTGAGGAGCCATGGCTTCAGGGGATAGCCAGCATCACTTGCATGGGAGCACAATAAGGTATATATGAGGATATTCGTTCTGTTCCATTTGTGCTCAGCCTGTATATCGTTCATGCTCATATGCAGTATATCGTGAATGGCAGTTATTGACTTCACATCTGCGCAACTATCTGCCCTGTACACAACTTGGCATTCCATGGTGCTGGTCTTGGGTGACGTACACGGCTTAGGGGCCTTGACATTGGAATAACCAACCACCCAGATGGAGTGACAAGGTCCATGATGTAGTCACATGTGAGGGTTGTGTGGCAGGGGATGAGACCAAATGCATGTTGGGCAATGTTT
Organism: Ambystoma mexicanum; assembly: GCF_040938575.1. Lineage (NCBI taxonomy): Eukaryota > Metazoa > Chordata > Amphibia > Caudata > Ambystomatidae > Ambystoma > Ambystoma mexicanum. The sequence continues at coordinate 962,158,087 of NC_090934.1, forward strand.
GATGCATTTGGTTAATGCACAACGTGACACAGCTTGTTTAGTCTATCATGCTTATGGATAATTGTTGACGCCATGCACATATCCCTCAATGTCTTCACACCAGTCACAATGGCACAATATGAATGTTGGTAGGGTCCCCCAGTGTAGGGATGTGTTACGAGGATGTTGCAGGGTATCGACTTGCATGCTGGTACTCATGTGCTGTGGGTGATTTCCCCACCATTCACACCCATGTAGGTGTTGTTCAATACTTAATGGCTCCAATTTGAGGCTTCCTTGTCACATGTGATTTCCCATTTGTATTCATCTGCACATGTTGCCATGGTGTTATGCAGTGTTATTGTCGGGGAGGGGCAGTGACAGGGGATTTCCCTGAGGGGGAACTCATACTGCGCACCCATGGAAGCATGACCTGCGAGGTGCTTTGATGCGGTCATGTGTATTCAGCTTTGAGAGTGCATGGTGTTGCATTGTGGTGCTGTGGGTACGGGCAGGTGATGTCCAGTGGACAGATTCAGGGGTGTGCGCTGATTGTGAGTCTGACTTTTCCAAATTGGTGTGCGGGCCAAATATGTCGGCCTCCATTTTCTGTGACATGCATCTTATTTGTATGATTATGGGCACGTTGTTTGCCAGCATGGACTGTGTCCAGACACCCCAATGAGGACACTCCCATGGGCCAGTGGGCAGACAGGTTGCATATGCATGTCCCCCCGACGATACACTCCCATGGCCCAGAGGGCAGACTCACCCCTAGCCAGGCACGTTGTGCAGCATCTCATTCCATATAGCGGGATAGCGAGAAGTTCTGCAGCACCATTGCATCATGCGTGGATCCTGGGTATCTGGCACAGCAATGTGTTATCATCTTGCTGCCGTCACACAGCATATGCACATTGATGGAGTGGTATAGCTTCCGATTGCGGTACACCACCTCCACGGCATGCGGGACTACCAACTCCATGTGGGTGCAGTCGAGGGCACCAATGACACTGGGCATGCCTGCCAGTGCATGAAATGCTATTTTGATGTAATTCACCTCCTGTTCTGTAGGGATATGCGGGCCCTTGCATGCTTTAGGAGTGCATCCAGCACTTGGTTTAGCACACCAGAGAAACATGGTTGCGAGATGCCATGCAGCTGCCCCACTGTGTGCTGGTAGGTGCCAGTGGCCAGGAAGTGGAGCACAGACTCCACTTTCAGCAGAGGGGGGATGGCGGTGCAGATGTTGATCAGGCTGACCAAGTCTTCATGCATTAGATCCACTATGGTGGTCATAGTGTCCCTGTCCGGGCGGTACAGGATGTGGATCTGTGCTGGGGTTAAGTGAATGGACTGGCGTTTAGGCGAGGGATTGGTGGCTGCCTGCATGGAACCACTGTCTGCACTGGTGGGATTTGCTGGGGCGGTCTCACACTTCTTCTCCTGCGTCTCCTCTGTAATACCTGCTGTACTGTCTGCTCAAGGAGTAGCAGTGCAGGCATGTCTTCCAGCTACAGTATCGCAATTGCAAGTGGAATCATTTTGGTCTTGGAAGGGGTGTGGTGTGTGGGTGTGCTGCTTTTGTGCAGGGCCAGGCTCCATTGTCTCCACCTGTGTTGATTGTGTGCACCTGTGGCAGTTGGGAACACAGCAGTTTGCTATTTATGGGTGATCCGAGATGCCGGTATTGCCGGCATCATAGTGGCCCTTCTTACTGGCATCTGGATGCCGGTATGTAAATGTCCGTGCGACTCGTAATGTCCTCTTCCTTGCGGCATGCCGGTGTTACTGGCACAGCGCCCGCGCGCTCACGCGCACGCCGGTATGGTGGTGCATGGCCACAGCAGGTCCCTGTCGATGCCAGTAGAACCGGCATCTAGGGTCATACTACAACGGTTCGGTAATGGATGCCGGTATTGCCTTACCGGTGCCGTTATTACCGGAGTGCCAACCTTGTAATGAGGCCCATTGTGCTGTAATATAGAAATGCGGTATTCACAGAAAGCCTACTGTTATCTACCATATATGGTGCTGATGCTACATTTGTAGAGAGCAAACGGAAGAGAAGGTCTGACGTGTCCTGTTGCCTTGTTACGGGGTCTAATCTGCTCCAGGCAGGGTGTAGTCATGTCAGGGGAGCGGGGTGCAGAGGGATGCAGGGGGAGGATCTGCGGCCTAAACGTACAAGAGAGAGAGCCTAATGTAGCATAACATAGCATAGCCTAACATAGCATCGCATCACATATTGCCACATCAACCCCTTTGTTTTGTCGTACCTGAGACAGGGTGTAGACCACAGGGAGCATGATTGGAGCATATCATCAATCAAAGATGCCCAGGTAAACAGGTGACCTAGGGATAGGGTGGATAGGTACAGGGATTGTCACAGAAAGGATGGTGTTTTAGAGACATTGATCGCTGGCCTCCAACGTCCCAATTCATAAATTCATTCTCTTGCAAGAGATGGCTGTGGCAATGAGCCACATGTGCTTATTTTTCAATGGCGACAAAGATAAGATTAATGTTTATGTTTATGTTTATTACTTATATTGCGCTCCAGGTACCCGTAGGCTTAAGGGCGCAGACAAACAGAAAAAACAAACAATACAGACAATTCTTACATGAAACAAAAAAGAGCAAAAAAAGTATCCTCAGCAATATGCACAACCAGGGAATCCTCCTTAGGCCGAATGAATAGTCAAATAATCAGGTTACATCTGGTGGATCCCCTCGGGATGTATCTGCATAGTCTTAAAAAGGCCGGTAGGGAACTTTAGGTTCATGGCCAATTACCTTACTGATGTTGGTGATAATGAAATTTCTCTGGTCTGAAACAAAATCCTGAGTACTCGTGTCTTCTATTTTGGGCATCCGACACTTTCTAATACACAGGTTATGGGAGGGGCCCAGCTTGAATTGACAAGCCTTATCCAGGTTGCTTGTCCGGGTTCCAGCATTGGGACAGGAGAATTCATTAGTTTGTGAGGCCATATTCTTGCTGGGTGGGCTAGAATTCGCCACAAGTTTACTTAGTGAGTCCACTAAGAGTCCCAGATCAAAGGGGCTTGTGCATAGCAGCAGCTCCTTGGCAATATTGGCCATAAACTCCGGCCAGTGATTGAGAACAGCTTGATCTAGGGAAGCTGGAAGAGATCCATTCTCCCCTTGCGGGGCTCCCATAGATGCCTTCGGATACACCAAATTGTTTCCTAAAAAATTCTCACCCCCCTAATAGCTGCTGATTATCACGGCCAGCCAGCAGGGAGCTTAATTACAGATTGAACACTAAATGCCCACTGAAGAAGAGCTCTAAACCCTTGGAACCAGTGTTCAAAGGCAATGAAGTGATTACACTTCAAAGCGCACATTGTAAGCCCCAGAACGAAAATAGAGAAATTAATATTTTGCCATGTTACAATACTGCTGACTGGAGACATGGGGGCAGTTGCTGTGGCCCCCCTCGGGCTGAAGGCCCTTTCCATTTGAAAAAGTTCAAAGGTCCTGAAACTGTCCCTGCCACGCGTCCAGCATGCTGCTGCCTCATCGTGCCGCTGGCCTTGCCTAGAGTGGAGACAGACAGCATTGGTAAGTGTATAATGTATGTTGTATTGTTATGTATGCATCCTGTATTGTATGTATCATGCATTGTAATTAATGTGCTAGGCCATAAAGACCGCATATGGAAACTAAGGCACAATAACCATATATTACAGTGACACGACAGACACAAGGTTCGATTTCCAAACAAGTCTGGTTTATTTCAAAGTATCTCAGTCGGCCGACTGGGTCTCAACGTCTCACAACGTGTGTTCCCAGACCTTGTGAGACGCAAGAGAGCGAGCAATGCTCAAGCATCAATATGTATACATCACATACAATCTTTACAAAGGCAATTCGATCCGCCCACAAATATGTCGTTCAGGCTAGGGTTCGGTGATCGACAGTCATGACAATTATGACACGTTATGACAAGTCTTCATTCAGTCTAAATATAGTTATTCTAGCAATGGCAGCAGAGACAGCTTTCTGTTATGAGGAACATAGAGCTCTTAGCTCAGCAAAGATATCATGTTCGTAGCAGAGAAACATTCCTTAGTATTTATCTGTGTGTCTCGGTTCATGAGCTAAGGGTCAGACAGTTCTGAAGCAGAAAATACCATTCTCCGCGAAGGAGCCCCGCTATGAGAATATAATTCATGGTTTAACTGCCTTTTACTACAGCATTTCCAAGACAGGCCGGCACCTGGACTACTGATTAGATGTAGCTTTTGCTCGGCTTCAAGGACTTAGTGAGAGAGAAAAACAATGCATTTCTGCATAGTTTGACATTCCTGTCTGTGTTAGTATTTCAGCATTCAGGCCGTGGCCTTGCACTGTGTGTGAGCTCGAAGCATAAAATACATTTTGCAAAGCGTTTTGACAGAAAAGAAAAAACAAATGGCTGACATTTCACAAAATGGACACCCTCTGGTTACAATGACGATTCTAGGATTGCGATGTTTGTCAAATGATGCGATTGGTTTCGGCCAACATACTATACATACTATAGGGTCGTTTCTGGTCTAACAAACCCGCCTTTTGGTCGTAAGCCAAGAGCATCATCCATACATCGCGTCTTCATCGGAACACGTGTCCAATTCTGAACTACTCATACTGCTGTAATCGTCATCAGAAATATTAATTGCCATAAATTCTTTAATAATTTAATTTTCAGGTTGTGCACCTTCACTTATCATGCAAATAGGTTTTGGTTTAATCGCATGTACACACTCAGTTGTAATTTGGGAGCAGTGGTCTGGCAGACATTGTATGCAACAACAGAGGAACATGAGGATTCCAAATATCATAACCAAAATTGCAATTAGTTTCCATCCACATGATCGCAGCAGTTCTCAAAACCATGAATTTATATTCAGATTCCAACTACCTGTAGGAACATGAATTTCAGAACTTAGGGCATGCAATTTCTTGATTGCTTCAAATATTGTGGGGGAGGAGTCACTTACGAATACACAGCACGCTGACCCCACCAATTTGCATACTCTTCCACGATCAGCCAAAATTATATCAAGCACCATTCTATTCTGAAGTGCAACTAATCTGATTGCTTTTTGTTCCAGTGTCATATTATAGAGTATATCTATGGTTACATTTATCATTTTTTTCTAACACCCTGGACAGTTTCCTTATATTCCATGAATGTATTGCTTGTCCCCAAAATGGTATGAATGACTTTGCTATATCCCCTACAATCTGTCCTGTGGTATCATCCCGTTGTGGCCGGATCTAGATAGCTTTTCAGAAGTTTTGGAGAGAAATACACCAGGTAAAAGTATACCTAAATAACAGGTCCCTTCTCAAGTTCTAGGTAACCATGGATAGGCCTGATTTCCATATACAAAATAGCCAGAACCTCCTATATATAATGTTTTTTTTTCTTGCTCAAGTACAGCAATATTCATGCATCTAGTAAACGTTCCCACTGAATAGGAACCCTTTTTTCGTAAGCAAAATGGGACAGAACTTGGACTGTGATTAATAGTATAGGAGGGAGGAACAGCATCTTTGTTTCATACTGGAGCCATTTTAAAAGTAATTAGGGACTTTTAAGGCTTAGAGAGCCTATCTACTGAACTTGTTGTTATCATGTTTATTTTGCTTCTGCTTGTAAATATGGGATATGATATGATATGATATGGTATTTGTAACGCGCCTATACACAAGTGTTTCAAGTGGGACATCCCAACGGTTCCAGTACTAATCTTTCGAACTAATTTAGGTTTGTTCCATCGAACTGACCAGTAACACTATCATTCCACTTTCCATAAAATAGCGCTCTTAATGATGCATAACAGGCGGTATTAAGTGGCAAAGGATGTACATACCAACCCATTCCTCTTTCCCCAAGCTGGGGTAAATGGGAACAAACCCAACAATTGGACCTATTCAAGATAGCATGAGTCATATTCATAATCAATAGCAATGTGTTATTGTCATAACCTTTTCTATGTTTCACTTCTTGTGAGGGGAGAGTGTAAGAGAGCACATGTACTGCGCTGCTCATAGTAGGAGCATTGGTAGTAGTTAAAAGAGAGTTTAAAGGATGCACAGTTTCTAGATACCAAAATATTGGCACTAGTGTAATCAAAATGCAAAGCGGTATCATAATCATTAGCATGTTATTCTTTTCAAACCAAGTCTTTCTAGGAGCAGGCTTAATCTCCATTTCTATATTATCAACAGTATTGGTGCAGGAGGGAGCAGGAGCGAATATAGGCATTGTCTTGCAATGTTTATCTCAGGAAAAGATTTCAGTGTCCGTCGGGGAAAGTTCTCCACAGCAACACACGTTAGCAGCAAAGCGTTCAGGCCAGATCAGGCTAGCCTGCTTAACAAATGACAGCAAGTCGATGTGAATTTACACAGAGCTCCACAAGGGCAGGAGCAAGTATCACTTCAATAGTGTCGGTACCAATTGCCCCCGCCTGTTCGTGCTAGGTTGCAATGGTCCTTCACTTCAATGGTAGCACCGGGAAACCATGTGTCAGAGCTTTCAATTTGATGCAGCTTGATACAGCTCATACGCACCATTTCCCCAGGCCTCCGTTCCCACTTCATTCATGTTGGGAACAAAGGCAAAACAAAACGCTGATCACTTCCGATTTTGTGAACGTAGGTTGTACCTTATAGCTCCAGGTACAGTATGATCGATGAACAATGCACTCTCATTTCCAGATGCAGGATCAGTGCCAGTCTGCGATGCAGTGCATGATGATAAGGCAGCGGTCGGACAACGTTGAGGCACCTTTGGCCTTTTGATCTTCGTTGCAATCTCCCAAGGCCCTTTCTCGGGCTTAGGAAGCACTTCTGGCAGAGAACTGGCAATGGTATCTTTGTGATCAGGTGCAGCTGTATTTCTTTCGACGTCAGGATCCTCAAGCTCTTTCTCGTGTGGCAAAGAAAACGGAACTCTTTTTGTGTGTGTTGCGTGGATCCAGTGTCTGCGCCCATCCACTCGGACTACAGTCTATGTAGCCAGTAATATCTGGAACAGCCACTTCCATCGCGGTGCGAGTGAAGATTTTCTTTCAAAATGTTTAATCAATGTCCAGTCCCTAGGCTGCAGACAATGTCCTGGCCCGGTATATCTGACAGGAAGAGCCTCCTGCACCTGCTGATGAATTAAATGCAAGTTTGTTTTGAGTTAACTGTTTGCAATAATTAATAAGCAACAGGTATTCTATATCCCTCAGCCGTTTCAGCTGAGGAGCATTCCAAACATTCGCTTGTCTCCCCATCACGATTTCGTAAAGGGAGAGACCAGTCCTCATGCATAGCAAACCTAGCGGTAATGCATCGGGCCATTTAAAATTGCTCCCCTCACAGATCTTACTCAATTTATTTTTCAAGATACCGTTCTGACGTTCCACCAAACCGGCACTCATCGGGTGTCTGGCCGAATGGAATCCTTTGTCAATTTAGAGGCATGCACAAATTTGCAATATTACAGCTGCAATAAAATGCGGACTGTTATCTGACCATATGACATGGGGTAGCCCAAAACGGGAAAAGTAATCTTTTAGCATGACTTTAGCTGTGGACATAGCTCTACAATCTTTCAGGGGATAGGCCTCTACCCATTTGCTGAATGCGTAAACCACCACCAGGACATATTTATAGTTTTGGCACCTTTCTATTTCTATGAAATCAAAATGGATGACTTCAAACGGCATAGGGGAGGCAAAACTTCCTACTGGAGTCGCTGTTCCCTTTCCAACGTTATGTTGTAAACAAGTCATACAATTTTGAACCAGCCTTTCTGCAGTTTTTCTAATGGATTCTGCCATACAGAATCCAGATGTTGAATCATTTTCCTAGCACATATGTGTGTTGGACTATGGGCCATGGTGACCATTGCCATTACATAGGCATTATTGTTCTGTTTGTCTACCCAACAACCTTCAGTATCTAATTCTGCTGGACTCTCAGACCAGTTTTTTATTTCATTTACAGTAGCTTCTGCTTGCATTTCCTTAACTGTGGCAATCCCATTCTCTAAAATGCAGGGTATTTCTTTTATTTTTTCAACATACATTTTCGTGCGTAAATCAGTGGCAGTTTATTTTGCAATTCTGTCTGCAAATGCGTTTCACTTTAAAACGTTACATGTTACTTTTTTATGGGCCTCACATTTCATTATTGCCAATCGTTTGGGAAGCGCAAGTGCTGACAACAGTCTTACTATCAAAGTGCAATGTTGGATTTTGGTTCCATGTAATATCAGGAAACCTCTTTCAGTGCATAATCAACCAAAATTGTGTACCACCCCAAAGACATACTGACTGTCAGTGTATATGTTTACTTTAAGGTTTGCCGAAATTTCACATGCTCTTGTTAACGCTATTATCTCTGCAGCTCTTGCTGAGTTAAATGGGATTTTTTTGCTTTCTACAATATTTTGCAGTGTAGTGATGGCATATGCAGCAGTTGATGTACCATCGGGTAATTTAAAACAAGAACCGTCACAAAACAGTTCTCCATCTGGCTCTTTCTGTGGGGTATCAGTTAGATGAATTCTTCCTTTAGTCTCTTGTTCAGTGACCATTTGACAATCATGGGAGAATTGTTTTTCACCCCCTTTGTCATTGGGAGGGGGCATTAATTCGGCCGGATTTAAAGCGCAACACCTCATAATTTGGATATGTGGTGCAAACAGGACAATTTCGTATCGGGTTAATCTGGCTGATGTAAAGTGTTGCGTCTGCGTTCTATTTAAAAGAACGTCCACTGAATGGGTTACCATGACGGTTAAAGCATGACCTAAAACCATTCCCTTGGTTTGTTTTACTGACGCGGCGGCTGCAGCAACAGCTTGCAAGCAGCGCGGCAAAGCACATGCATCAGGATCCAACATGGAAGAGAAGTAGCCGCATAGTCTACTTCTCCCTCCTTGTTCCTGAGTCATAACAGCCAAAGCACATCCATTATTTTCATGCACAAATAACTTGAAATTCTTTTCATAATTTGGCGTGCCCAAAACTGGAGCTGAACACAACGCAGCTTTGAGCAGGTCAAATGCTTCTTGACATTGCATGTTCCCTGGCAAAGGTAAGATAACATCCTTTCTTGTCAATGCCACTATCGGTTTCACAATCATAGAAAAATTAGCGATCCACTGCCTACAATATGAAGCCCTACCAATTAAAGCCTTCATTTCTTTCTGCGTATTTGGAATAGGCATATCAGAGATGCTTTCTATTCTATCTGGTGTCAATCTTCTTCCCTCCTTCGAAAGGAGGTAGCCCAAGTAGGCCACTTCCTTTCGACAATACTGGAAATTCTTTAGCGAAGCTTTGTGTCCATGTGCTGCTGAATGTGTCAATAGTGCAACTGTACTCTCTTTACAAATTTCTTCTGTGCCTGCTGCTATCAACAAATCGTCTATGTACTGTAATAAAACACAACCTGCTGGTAGTTTTAACATATCTAGCTGTTCCTTTAAAGCTCTACTGTAAATACTCTGACTTTCAGTGTAGCCCTGTGGAATTCATGTGAATGTAAATGAACGTCATCCTAGAGTAAAAGCAAATAAATATCTGCTATCTGGATGCACTGGAATACAAAAAAACGCATTCTTCAAATCTACAACACTAAAATACAATGCAGATGCAGGAATCATAGTCAAAATTGTAGTCACATCCGGGACCAATGGAAATTGCGGATCAACAACTTTATTCACTCCGCGCAAATCAATTATGAAACGGTACAGTATGTCATTACCTCCTTTCTTATAAACCGGAAGAATCAGACTATTGCAAGTACTGCCAGAAGTTTCTTCAACTACGTTTCTTTTAATCAAATCTGATACAATGCATTTCAATGCTTTCTCCCCTTCGTCGAAACTTTATATTGCGGAATACGCAGCAATGTAATTCCTTCTTTCAAAACTATTTTCACTGGCTCTACTTTCAAACAACCAAAATCATTGTCGTTCACTGCCCATATACAAGCTGGTACTTTACTCAATTCAGTCGGTAATGGCTTAGATAAAAATTGCGATACAGGAGTCTTTTGTGGCGAAATCGTCAAATACACTTCATCAGGAGAACAAAGAATGACCGCATTCAGTTTCTTCAACAAATTTAAACCCAACAAATTGTCCCCGCAATTTTTCGTCAATAGGAATGGGCAGGATTCAGTGAATGGACCTAGTGTTATAGGTAATGGTTGTTGCACTGGACTAATTACTGGTGTACCTGAGAACCCTACTGAGAACTTCTTATGCCCTGATAGTGGTATATATGCAACCCGCTGATGGTCAATTGAACATTTTTGAACACCTGCGTCCACTAAAAAAATGTGTTCCCTGTTCCTAACCTTCATTTCTACGTAGGGCCCTTTCTGGTCTACAGAAATAGATACTGGTTCCAACCTCTGTCTTGGTGTGTCCTCGTAGAACAGTACATCGCCAGATGTAAAGTCACCAGAGTAATATGCATTGGACTGATTGTCAACATTTTTCCCACCATTTGTACTGTTTCGTTGTTGGTTCTGATTCTGATTCTGATTACCCTGGTTATCCTGACATTGTGGCGCTCTTTGGTTTCTATTCTGTCCTTGTATTCCCGGGCGACCTGTATTCTGTCTTCTCGGTAATGTCCCATTTCGATTCTGTATATGCGGGCACTGTGCTCACCAATGGCCTTCTTGTCTACAATATGCACACTGATTAATCCCTATTGGACCACCTTGCATGTTGGATGCTAATGAAAATTGGACTCTAGATGGTGCGTTTCCACCACCCCTGTTATTGTTTGCTACTTGCTGCAACAATACTCTTGTTTTCAAGTTCCCTTTGTCCGTCAGTTCCTTGTCCTTCTCTGAATTTACTCTATTCTCATAATACTGGGCCATATGCAATACTTTACTTTGGGGGTCATTCCAAGGTTGGTGCTAAGGGAACAACGATGACGGTAAAGGAATACCGGCATTGATAACCCTACAGGCTATTCTGACCAGCCAGACCGCTATTAGCGGCATTGTAAAGTACGGTGCCGTTAATAGCGGTCTGGGTGTGGGCACACGACCCACAATGCCGGCAATAGCGGCATGCCACAAACTGGACTAGATTACAAGTGAAGCGGACATACAAATAACGGCCTCATGAAGGTGGAAAAAGTGGTTACCGTCATGCTGTAAGTATCGGCATCGCCGAACTACCATAAAATGCCCTGAGCAGTGTTCCCAACTGCCACAGGTGCACACAATCAGCACAGGTGGAGGCAATGGATTCTGGTCCAGTACAAACGGAGCACACCCACACACCACACCCCCTCCCACACCAAGATTATTCCAATAGTAGTAGCATTACTGGAGCTGGAGGACATGCTTGCATTGCCACAACATCGACAACAACAACAGCCGGCACCACAGAGGAGACGCAGGAGGAGAAGGAGGGTGAGAAAGGCCAAGCATGCCCCACCAGTGCAGCCACCATTACCACACCGGCAGCCCCAAACACTCGCATCAGAGCCAGTCCTTTCAACCTAACCCCTGAGCAGATCCACACCCTGTACGGTCTGGACAGGGACACCATCAGCACCATGGTGGACCTGAAACACGATGACATAGTGAGCCTCAATGAAATGTTAAATGTTAAAGGTATTTGTACCGCGCACCGTCACCAATGGAATTGGTCCCCTGGCGCTCTGGCGGATCTGTAAACGATAAGGTGGCATGGGTTAGTAAGGTGAAGAGGGAGTAGGATAGTGTGAGGAGTGGTGTTCTGTTGGTAGCTTCAACTCGGTATACACCGGGTGCTGAGCTTTGGTGTGGATATTGGATCGGTGTCAGTCCGCGTGTGCTGTTACTCCGGTTTATGTGTTGTTGCAGTGTTGTAAAGTGCGTGCGGCTTGTGGTGCGAGAGATGGTTGTGTGAGTTTTTGAGTGAGATAAGTATGCAGAGTTTGAGGTTATATTGGTTAGTGGGTTACCTGACCTTTAGCATGCTAACATTCACAGTTTTGTCTAAGTGTGGCACTTGTTGGCCTTCACAATCCTATCTAGATGTGACGCAGGCTAATGTTCACAATTCTAAGTGTGGACATGCTAATATTATGGCACTCTATGTTATTGGGAGCTAGGATAGAGTGGCAGGGGTTTTCTGGAGTAGAGTAATTGCTCTACTCCCCACCCATGCCACACTCACAGTTTTGTTTGTCTGTTAGCTGCTGGCTTCCTTGGCGTCCCCTGCAGACACCTGCAGACAAATCTTGGAGCCGCCAATGTCGGAGCTGCCCTTAGCCACAGAAATACGCACCGCCATCCCCCCTCTACTGAAGGTAGTGTCTGTGTTCCACAGGCAACTACCAGCACACAGTGGGGCACATGCATGGCATATCCCAACCCTTATATTCTCGGATTCTGAACCAAGTGCTGAATGCCCTCCTCAAGCACACAAGGGACTACATATCCCTACCACGGACTCCCCAGGAGATATTTGATACAAAAGTTGCCTTCCATGCACTGGCAAATTGTGTAGGTGCCCTCGACTGCACCCACGTGGATTTGGTGGTCCCGCATTCCATGGAGGTGGTGTACCGCAACCGCAAGCAATACCACTCCATCAACGTGCAGATGGTATGCGACGCCAGCAAGATCATCACACATTGTTGTGACCGATATCCCGGATCAACTCATGACTCTATGGTCCTATGGTCCTGTGGAACTCCACGCTACCACGCTTCATGGAGCGACATGCTGGATGACGTGCCTGGCTGTTTGGTAAGTTGCAGAACTGGCACATGGCATTGCAATGGGGGGATAGATGTACACACCACCATGCTGTCAATGTTGATGTGACTGCACGATGTGCACATCACCGAACACTGTGCCCCAAACCATCACAAAAGGTACATGACACCCAAATCCCATATGAATGAAGTAAGGTCGACACCTATCACTACATGACTAACAGGAAACCACCCCACATCCCACAACATGTGCACCACTCATCAGCGGCCGTCGCCCTCCATAACGCCATCCAGCACCTTGCAGTGCATATGCACTATGTTGCTGTCTCCAGCATATCACCACACAGGACAAGCATCCCTGTGAGTGCATCAAACTGAACCTACTAGGGAATCCACTGTCTGTCACAGGGCCGGCACACCCACACGAGTGCTGCATGTCACCATGGGAATGATCAGCGCTGATTGCCCAATATTGCACAGACTACTGCCAATGCTCTCTCTAAGTAAATCTCACAGAACACAAAACCTCACTAATGTGACACTGACACCGCTGAATGCGTACACGATGCATGTGCAAAAAGACGTCAGTGCAGACCATGTATCATCTTGAAGATGCAACCCACACCATTAGTCTGTGGCACAGGACACATTGAGGGACTGAAAATGGCGTCAATACATCCAGGGACATGTACATGTGGGCAACGATAACCTGCAGGCATGTGTGACTAGTACAGCTGTCCATCATGAATCGCCTAACATTTACCTTTAATTGACTCTCATGCAGGTGATAGTGGCCATCCCTTGAAGCCGTGGCTCCTCACCCCTGTCTGAAACCCACAGAACAGGCACGAGGAGGACTACAATCGTTCCCATACCTGTACCGGTGTGGTCATTGAGCAGACCTTTGGCCTGTTGAATGCACGATTTAGCTGCCTCAAGACGGTCGGGTGGGGTACTCCTCTGCAGGCATGAGAAGGTGGCCAAGATCATTATGGCATGTGTCATGCTGCACAATATGTGCATCCGCCAGAACGTGCTCCTGCCCACTGACATTGAACTGCTACCACCTGGTGACGATGAAGAGGAAGAAGATGTGGCTGGACATCATGGCGGTGCCAATGCACAGGGGGGACGTGCTGTGCGCCAGTCAGTGATTGCACAATTATTCTGACACACATTGCAGCAGAGGGTGACGTGATAGTTGGACAGAGGTCACTGGGTGTGGGGGTACATGTACACTATGCACTGTAAATGAATAAATGACACATGAGCAATGAAGAATGTCCACTCGGGTCTTGTTTTCTATACAACGGGTGTATTAACTATAACAATGTAAATGTAAGTGCAAAAACCCTCCACCACCTTCACCCCCCTCCCCCTCTCCTACAACTCCCCCACTAACCCTCCCCTCTCCCACTCCCCCCACAACTCCCCCACACGTGTACCATCAAGTCTCCAATGCCTACATGAGGCTGCCCTGATGCTCAATTAGCACTCCCTGGTCCAGGTGGTGGCATGTCTTGCTGACCTGCGGAGCAGGCTTGTCTGTGTGGAACTGGATGAAGACGGTGTGGCCGCCTGCTGGGATAGTGAAGCGGGATGCCCTGCCTCCATAGCATCCGCTATACGGCCTAGGACCTGGCGGAGGGCCGAGACCTCCTCGCAGAGGCGGCTGGTGTTCTCAGCAAAGGATTTTGCCAGGGAGGCAGTGTTGTCCGTGATGGACCTGGCTAGAGTGTTGAAGTTTTCATGCCACTCCTGTCTGGCCAGTCTGTTGTCCTCGATAAACTCTCGCACAAGGGCAGTAAGCAGGTCAGACCGCTGCAGCCCTGCGGGTGTACCTGTGGAGGTAGTGGGCCCCTGGCTGTCCTGCCCAGCCTGCTCAGCCCCCCTAGTGGTCAAGATTGGCCTTCCGTCTGCTCCTGACCAGACTGCCCCGGGGTGGCGGCGTGCTCTGTATCGAGGGACGATATAAGGGGAATGCCGGTGGACTTGGGGTATGGACCACTTCGGAAACATCGTCCTCCATGGGCACCCATATGTCGTCCTGTGGGTCCTCCACAGCCAGGGGTGCTGTGGCTGCCACCTCCCCAGCCAAACTGGACTCCTCGGATCGTGGTGCCTCGACAGAATCATCAGGATGACCAATGGTTGGTGGTGGTGGTGGTGCTTTGCCCTCTACGGGCCTTGGTGGCACCGGTGTAATGGGTGCCTGGGGTGGCTTGCCTGTTGGTGCACGGCGCCCCCTGGGTTGTCCCCTCGAGGTTGAAGGTTGAAGGGCGGTTGCTCCTCCCGGGACCTCTTCCGGGGTGTGGACTGTGCAGGGGTTGCGTTCTGCCCATCGCTGTCATGGTCAGTACCTGTGGGGGTCGAAGAGAGGGACGGCATGAGTGATGTTTTAATAGGCATCATACATACATTAGGACAATTGCTCATCCACACAATTGGGGGTAACAGGCATTTGTATTGGGATGAGCACGTTCTTTGATACATGGGTGGTTTATGCAGGCATACGTCGGCGTCACTTATGTTGCCCAAGAGCACTGCTATCTGACATGCATAGTATTTTGGGCCTGCACGCTGTGTGACTCATGGCATTTATATCTTTGTGTGGTATGTGTCATGTACGGTATTGCCTTTCAGCAGGCATCTGCATGTGTCTGTAATGCGTCCGCCTACTTTGCTGGGAGTGTGTGTGTGTGTTGGACCATGGCTTGACTCTTTGAACTGACATATTGGTTGACTTTCATCAGATTTGGCATTACCATGTTTATTTTGGACACTCACCTCCATCGCCCGATGTTGTGGCGCCACACTCCATCTCGCCAACACCTTCAATCCCCTCCATTCCTATCATGCTGGCGCAGATGTCCTCCCATGGGGTGAGCTTGATTGGGGAACTGGGACCTCCTCCTGTTCCCATTGCTTGGCTGCAGTTTAAGAGGATGTTTCGTACCCTTAGTCACAGGTCGTCCCAGCGTTTGCAACAGTCTTTGATCATGCGTGGGGTGTTCCCCACAGCACTGACCTTCTGAGCAACAAGTGCCCATATCTCCTTCTTCTTCAGCACTGCCTCTCTCTTCATGTTATTAGAGAAACCTATGGCAGCTTGCTCCTGCAGTGTGTCTACCAGCATCTGCAGCTCATCCTCATTGCCTCATTGAACCTTTCATTCCGCAGGCGAGCAGCTCCCTTCTTCAGGGCCTTGGGCATAGTGGTGTTATAGGTGGATCTATTCCAAAAAACAACAGAGTCCGAGGGGTCCTGTGTGGTGAGAATGGCAATGGATTGTGTTTTTAAAGATGGCCACCGTGCTCCTTCCCGTTGCTGTGCGATGACGCTACTTCCGGTGCCGCTTATTAGCGGTGACAGTTAATAGCGGAGACCGATATTAGCGGTCAGCGCTAATAACAGTCACCACTAATGCCGCATTGGACCTTGTCGTTAGTGTTATCTACACTATGATTGATGCCGCTAAGGGCATTTTAGGTGCCTTTAATGGCATGGCGCTAATGACCTTACCGGCATGGCGTAAAGCTTGTGCCCGCGAAGTCGTAATAGTCCTCTATTAGCGGACTGATGAATGCCCGGACATGCTATTTACACCATGCCGGTAAGGAGCGTTACTCACCTCCAAACTCGGATTGAGGGCCTTTGTGGTTTTTTTTGCCATGCATTTTCAGATGTCATTATTCAACTTTGAATTTTCGGTAGCAACCCGCGCACAAAATTATCAACAAACAATCTCTTCCCAGGTACAGTACTTGAATCTTGACCACTAAAATCTGCAAATACTTCTTCGAATCGATTAAAATAATCTGTCGCTCCTTCCTCTTTGCCCTGTAAACAAGCAGTCAATGTATCCCAAGCTATTCTCTTTTCAGGTACCAAAGTTTTCAATTTCTCTAATATTCGCGATGATAAAGCTCACATAACTTGCAGCGGCTTCTCTCTAGCCTTTCTCTTACTATCAATTCTAGTCAAATTCTCCCATGTATCACTAATATCGGCACGTCATTTACATTTCTAACCTGTTTCCATATGTCTACAGGAAGAATCACGGGAAACAATAAATCAATGTCACTCAATGTAAAAACAGATGAATTCAAAACAGATTCAATTTCTTTATAAAATCCTGATGGGTTCTTCCTAATATCAGGGATCGTCTGCTTTATAGTATTTACCTCTTGCCTTGAAAAAGGGATATGTACAAACTGTGCAATATAATGAGCTTCTATCGTTCGCGCTGGAGTTCCTCCAGAAGCAGCAACTTCTACCTTTGTGACAAACGTGGGAGGCACTACCCTCATGGGTAATTGCAAACTAGGCGATTCTACATTTGTTCGTCTATTAAGCAACAAAGCTAAATCAAGAGAAAAAGCAGTCGTTCCAGTTTCAGGCGAAAATGCTCTTTTATAAATTGTCATCAAATCAGCGGGACAACATATCTTATTCTTCATACATTCATCCTGTAAGTACTCTACCATGACCTTTAATACCTTTCTCTGCATTTCTGGTGTATACTGACTAAATGTATCATGAACTTCCATTGGGGAAATGGCGGCATCTGTAATCCATCTAAGCGCATCTCGCATACAAATTCTTATCTCACAGGTTTCAACGGCAGAAAAAATCGCTGCTGGACATATGACACATGCGGTTTATCTTTTTTCAATAATTCTCTATGCAATCGATCAAGTTCGTGCTTAAACTCAAATATTCGGCATACATGTTCTCGTACTTTCGTCGCATTATCTCGCAAATACAAAAGAACAACCAAATCACGCAATTCTTGCAGTACCACTCTATCGGTCAAATCACTCCGCATTTTCACAAAATAATTACCCATGCATTCTAACAATACCTGCTGTTCACCAAGTCCTCTATGGTCAGATATGGAACTTTGCACAGCTGCTTCATCATCGCCATCAACATATGTTTCTGCCCAAACTTTCAGTTCTTCTTTCCTTACTTTGCTAATCGCACTATGAGTCTGTCTACTGCTTCCTTGCGCAGGCCGCATCTCTGTAGAACTGCCTACTAAAGCGGCTAACTCATGCTCTGGCGGCGGTGGAGGAAATGATGTCACAAGCACAGGAGGAGAGGAACTGCTTACTGCTGGTGCAGATGCGATAGCGGGAACGGGAGGTACATACGGAGGAGGTGCAACTGGGTCAGTACTTTGATGTTCATTTCTTCGCTCATTCAATATGTTGTTCATTAGTTCATCTGATGTATGCAACTCTTGCTGAGGATATATTTTCTGTGCATCTTAATTGGAAAGCCCTGTCCATGTTCCTAATGGCTTCTGTCTGCTGATGCTGATCATGCTCTAGCGATTGCTCTACATTTGTTTTATGTCTGCGCGCGTGTTTCTCTCTACTTCTCAGACAGAGATTAGCTTCCTTCCTCCAGTCTCTCACAACGTCGAACGATGCTGGTCGGGCCTTTTTGCGTAGCAATACTGATTCTAGGTGTTCTATACGCGCTAATTCAAATCTCCCATTATTAGGCCACTGAAGGTCTGATACACGTCTGGTTTGCCTATGCCAAATTGCATTAAACACTATTGCCCCTATACCGTATTTTATGTACATTTCATGTGTCGGCGATCCCTCGGGTGGGGCAACCTGACCAGTTTCCTAAGATTTTCTACCGCAGTGAAAAAAACTCAATAGACAGGAAGACAATTTCCCAGGCATGGTTAATCCTTACCCTTTTCTTACCTTGGGTGTTTGATCTTGCAAGAGCAACTCTCAACCAATATCAGGACGTTTAAGAATCTGGCACGACTCACCTGATCAACCAATTCGTCACTCAGGATGCAATTCGTAGGTATACAGACGCAACCAAGAATCGTTGTGACTGCATGTCTGGCTCAATCTGCCTCACTCCAGGACCCTTGCCTCGATGCTCAATGGGTGCTGCTCGTCGATCAGGGATCGGCTGTGTACATATCTGCAGAGGCGTCTCTCATCACTTCTACAGGGGTGCCCCGACCACCTTCTGATCCCGGCTTGACAGCTTCGTCCTCGACTCGTTTTTGCCTTCTTCAAACTCAACGTATACAATGAAGCATAAGTGGGAGGGTCCCTGTTCAGGCGCCATATTTTCTAGGCCATAAAGACCGCATATGGAAACTAAGGCACAATAACCATATACTTTAGTGACACGACAGACACAAGGTTCGATTTCCAAACAAGTCTTGTTTATTTCAAAGTATCTCAGTCGGCCGACTGGGTCTCAACGTCTCGCAATGTGTGTTCCCAGACCTCGTGAGACGCAAGAGAGCGAGCAACGCTCAAGCATCAATATATATACATTACATAAAACTTTACAAAGGCAATTCGATCCGCCCACAAATATGTCGTTCAGGCTAGGGTTCGGTAATCAACAGTCATGACAATTATGACAAGTCTTCATTCAGTCTAAACATAGTTATTCTAGCAATGGCAGCAGAGACAGCTTTCTGCTATGGGGAACATAGAGCTCTTAGCTCGGCAAAGATATCATGTTCGTAGCAGAGAAACATTCCTTAGTACGTTATCTGTGTGTCTCGGTTCATGAGCCAAGGGTCAGACAGTTCTGAAGCAGAAAATACCATTCTCCGCAAAGGAGCACCGCTAGGAGAATATAATTCATGTTTTAACTGCCTTTTACTACAGCATTTCCAAGACAGGCCGGCACCTGGACTACTGATTAGATACGGCTTCTGCTCGGCTTCAAGGACTTACTGAGAGAGAAAAACAATGTATTTCTGCATAGTTTGACATTCCTGTCTGTGTTAGTATTTCAGCATTCAGTCTGTGGCCTTGCACTGTGTGTCAGTTCGAAGCATAGAATACATTTTGCAAAGCATTTTGACAGAAAAGGAAAAAGCAAATGGCTGACATTTCACAAAATGGACGCCCTCTGGATACAATGACGATTCTAGGATTGTGATGATTGTCATATGATGCGATTGGTTTCTGGCCAACATACTATACATACTATAGGGTCGTTTCTGGTCTAACAAATGTATTTATATCGATACACTTGCACAATCATTTGCACAAACAGTGGCTGACACACAGGGGGCTCCTACAAATTTGATACTCACTCATGCACAACTATGTCAAAAGGGTAATCAGTAATTCAGTAAGGCTGGATCAATTGTTATTCTTTATTCAAGATAACCTAACTGATGCCCATACAGACTTAATCGACCCGGAAGTACATATGGAGGTTGAGGAAATCTTCCATCCAGATAGCCCATCGGCGTTCACGAAATTCTTTGAAACTGAAGCTCAGAACGCCGATGTTTCTCTCAAAGGCAATGACAACCCGAAAGGAGCCTATTCTGTCACCTCTGGACAACTATTTAATTCCCAAAAAGAGAAGCGCTTGTACCTTAGAGCTCTAAAAAGAAAGGCTGATAGGCAACCTCAGCCACTCATAAAAACCGTTGGGACTAAATCCAACAAAAAAAACAACAAAAATGAAAAAAACACAAAAAAGGAATATCTTGTCAACACACAAATATAGCCAACTCTGGTGATGCTTACGTAGAGACTGAGCAAGGCTTCTCTTTTGAGGAATTATCTGAGGAGAGCAAAAAAGCACTCCAACTTTCTATCAAAGTGGAAAGGGTTGGTAGTGTTCATCCTGGCAAAAAGGGAATTAATGTAATGGCTTGTCCGCAAAAGCCCAGTGTAACCGAAAACATCATAGGTTTGTCGTCTGGTGCATTGCGAACTACACTTGACAAAAATTCAAATTCTGTACAAACGCACTTATCAGATTTCTATAAACCAATGGGCAACAAAGTGGTGCAAGCCGGTAAAATCCTGTGTGGAGCTCTGTTTGATGTTCAAACTGCACAGAAAACAAATTCAATTCAGAAGAGTAGCACCACAGAACAGTTACATTTAGGTACGTATCCTGGCCACGCTTCTAATCCATCTTTAGAGGAAAATGTAAATTCCTCTGACTCATCAAACAGGGTGAAATCGCCTTTGATAAACTTGTAAGAAGCTGCAGCTTCCATAACTGATCATAATCCCAGGTCGGTTGAAACAGCTTCGACCATCATGGGGTGGGAGATCGATCCTGATATATGGAACCAAACGCCTGAATCGCTCTGCTTTATTGAAGGCACTCAGGCTGATTCCTGCACTACGCACTTTGCACTCTGACGACATAGAATGGGTCACATTGTCCCACATTCAGAACCATAGGATGGTGTGCAAAGTACAATCTAATATCATCATGGACTTGGTGTGGCAGTATATACGTGAATTACAACGGATTGGATTATCACCTACATCCTTTGATTCCTTAGACGACGCAACATGCTTCAATGAAACCCCATTACCTTCCCCCGCACAAATTGCCCCACCAATTCTCCCCTTAAATTCACAGGGAGAGCCCTAATCCACACTAATTGTCCAGTTGGCTGCCCTTTCTAATGTTAGTAAGGATTGGTTGTGGCTGACCACATTGGCTTCCACTTTGAATCCTGCCATGGACAATGTGCCCACAAAATAAAGCCAATTCTCTGAGAATCCTCTCATGGAACTCATGTGGCTTTAACAACCTATATACATGTTTCAACAATTCGACCTATATGGGTAGCTGCGATATTCTTTTTTGTCAGGAAACGATGGCAACACAAAAAATTATACTGCCAGGATTCTTCATTCATCAAGTGCCTGCAGAACGAGGTGGGCGGCCATTCAGAGGCATAGGCATTTGCTTAAATACAAATTTAAATACGACATCACAGGTTGTACATAAGTCAATATCCTTTTTAGCTGTGCTAGTATCATTTATTGATTCTTACTTGGAAAACTATCTTTGTATTGCTGTGTACCACAACGCTGCTTTAGTAAAAATTGCTAATGCATTTGACATACTTGATGAGATATTTGCTGAAGCGTTATCACAGTATCCGGCCTGTCGAATACTGATGGGTGGAGACTTCAAAGCTGAATGTCGAGAGCTGTTTACATATAACGCACCTCTTGATTCCCCCTCCCCATCCGTACTCAGGGGCTGGTCATGGCAGGAATATTTGGCACGATGGGACATAGCTTTTGTGCCATTCCAGATGCCAGGAAAAGGGCATACATGGAAGAGGGGTGCGCTATCTTCATGCATTGATCATTTTGCAACTTCTGTAAATTTCCAGGATCAGTGCAGTAACATCAAAACACATGAATCAGGATTTGTGGATCATGTCATAATCCAGCTGCTTATTGAGGTTACTATTATCAGTCTAAACCAAGAGAGTAATCACACCTTCGAAGGTGATCATCTTAGTCTTTCCCTTAGATGGAGCAATAAGCTCTGCGACAAAATTAATGCCCAAATTGATGCCCGGCTAGGCTGGTTGCATGGCTCTTTAGAATCTGAATCATGCGAAATAATTGACGTTGGGCACTATTTTGAGGCGATAGCAAGTGTGATGGCCACCACACGAAATAAAAACATCAGGTTACTGCATACGAACCCAGATTGTGGTGACCCTGGAATTCAACTTGCTAAACGGCTCAAAAATGCTGCCTTACGTCAGCTAAAAAACGCATGTTGGCCAACCGAGGAATACCTGAGCCAAAAAAAGAGGATTTGTAATATCTATCATTACAAGTGCATGAACTTGAAACGTCACTCACATAGTTTGTTAAATCAGAACATGCTGTGGGAATTATGCCGTAATGATCGGCGAACAACCTGGGCTATGCTCAGGGCCGATTCAGGCACCTTAACTACTAACCAAGTATCTATGTTATCTGCAGATGTATGGGTGACGTACTATGAGAACACATTTGCCCTTCCTTCAAGGTTTGACGCTATTAATGAAATAAAACCTATCTTGCCAAATTTACCTCTTCCGCTGTTGTCTCATCAGGATATAGAATGCGCTACAAATGCCCTAAAATACTCTAAAGCTGCAGGACCGGATGGTATTCCGCCCTGCATGCTACAACGTAATCCCCTGCTCTGGGCCAAAATATTGAAGTCCCAATTTGACACCAACCTAGCCACCTTAGTTATTCCTTCTTCTTGGCTAGGTTCAATAATGTTGAATATGTCCCGATCCACAAAAAGGGATCAAGAGAAAATCCTGCAAACTTTCGGCCAATCGCCCTGATTGACGCTGCGGCCAAAGTATTTGCAATACTACTATTGCGTGATCTCCATGCCCACTTGAAGCAATATAACATTCGCTTCCAAATTGGCTTTTGGGCACAGATGAGGACCGCTCTAAACGCCACACTAATGGCTCACTTACTTGCCAAAACAAAGGTTGTTGATTCTGGGTCATTATATATGGCTTCTATAGACCTGATAGCAGCCTTTGATGGCGTAGTACGGGGACTACTCTAGCATACAATGTGAATGTTGGCCATTCCACAACACATCATCTTTTTAATAGCAAAACTCCATGAAAACACGGTTTATTACATCAGGGTAAACCAGACAGGTGCAACAACTAAGGCCATCCCCATTGGGGTGGGAGTCAAGCAGGGTTGTAACCTGGTGGCTACCCTAATTAATTTGTATTTATGTGGTATAAACGCCATTTGGATAAAACTAATCAGTTACCCTGCTAGATTAGCTCACCTGACAATACATTGGCTTGCCTTTGCCGACAATATTGTCTTATTCGATCGAACACAGTCAGGCTTACAAACAAAACTCTCCTTATTTGCTGACTATTGCTATTCACACAATTTATTATTTAATGCTGAAAAATCAGATATTTTCATATTTAAGAATCTACAGAGACGTACTTGCTCCTGGAAGTGGTCCATTGGCAGTACACCCATATCTAGAGCATTGTCAATAAAGTACTTAGGATATACAATAACTGACTCTTCTGCAATAACAACATGGAAGGACATCCTAAATGAAAAATCCAAAACTCTTATAACACAAATGCGTATGGTATTTAACAAATACTGTACATTTTCTTTACTTCCTCTTTTTGAATTTTACACTCTCCAAGTCGAGTCTTTTATCTTATATGCAGATATGTGTCTAGCTGATATTGATTTATTTCTTGATCAGCTTCAAGAACGAATATGGAAGGGGGTGTTACGCCTGGCCAGTTCTTTACCGAATGCGATACTAAGGCAGGAGTTAGGTTTGACGTCGCTATCTGCCCGATACCACTGGCGACAGTTAGCAAATTTGGGAAAGATGCTATTTCCTCTTAAAAACTCATTATATGAGGACTTGGGCATAATGTTAAATACCGCCAATCCACCTTCAATTGGAAAATATTACAAAAAATTGGTTGCAATATTGGCTGATTTAGCTCTAACTCCTGCTGATTTAGAATTTCGACAAGCACATGTAAAGATTTGCCTATTCACGCATGATTGATGTGCAACTCTAAACTCCATTCACAAATTTAAGAATTATAAAGAAGCTGACATATTTTCCACAGCTCGCCTACCTCGCAAACCATACCTACTACAATTCCCTTGTCATAAAGCAAGGGACTTATATTTAAGGTTTACATTAAACCAACTAAACACATTGGATAGAACAAAAAACTGGCCAGGGCACACTACACCTTCTAGTAGTTATGACTGTAGATTTTGTGAGGAGCTAAATAAGTATGAATCTTTAAAGCACTTGATTATATATTGTAGTTATTTTGAAGTGGTGCGAATTGAAGTATTTGGAACTGAAATACTGGGAGAGCTGAAGGAGACAAGGGAATGGCTGTGGCTCACATGCATGTGGGGCACCAGTACCAAGGCCATCCTAAGCCTTACGAGGTTTTAGGGCATTCTAAACATGGAATTAGAGAGGAAGAGCAATTTGCATTCTTCCTAATGGTTGCTTGACGCTGATTTTTCATTTCATCGCGCTCCATCAATATTGTTTGTATATGGTAGTCGTTCTGTGCATGGCTTTCCAAATTATCTGGATAAACAAATCCATATATTGGTTAGGACTTGTTTTATGAAAAAAATACTGTGAATGTAAAACTGGATAAACCATAATGTCGTGCTTCCATTGGATGGGTTCTATGTTGTTGTTGAAATGTGCTTTATAGCAAGTTCAAATATTTTAACTCAAGGAGATACGTGAAATGCAAAACATTGTTTTTTGCTGTTTTATATTTGAAATTTTATTGTACTGAATCCATATATGAAACAAGAATTGTAAAAGAAAGTTGTAAAAGTTTGTTTACCAAATTATAAACAACGTTGAATAAAAAAAATGTATTTATTGTGAATTATGTATGACTGTGCATGTATGAGTGAATGTAATGTATTGTGTGTGCAGGACTAGTTGAGTGAGTAACTGTGCATGCATGTATGTATGTATGCATGCTTATATAAGTATAAGAGTGTGAGTGGGCATGTGTGTGTGCACATGTACAGCATCTCTGCAAGGGATTTACATGACCAATCATACAATTGGTATGGTTGGTCACGTAAATCTCTTGCAGAGACTGCTGAAGTGACCATTACTGGCATAGATAGGTTTCTGATCTATGCCTGTATTGGTCAGTGTATATCTCATGCAAGAGGCTGCTAACTCTATCTATGCCAGTAATGGTCACTTTAAATCATATGCATGAAGGCTGAATCACTTCATGCATTTGATTTAAAGTGGCCGTTACTGGCATAGGTACATTGAGTTAGCAGCCTCTTGCATGCAATTTACATTGAACATTACTGGCATAGATACGTTGTGACTGCAGCCTTATGAAAATGTTATAAAGTGCTACTGTTGAATGTACTGTTGGTTACACAGCATTTACTGTATATTTTCATGTATTACCCAGGAGAACCATTGCATTGCTTTTTACCTAATTCGTTTCAAAAATGGTGCTGAAAATGCAACATTTTAGCACATTAGTTGAAAAGAATTTGCAGGGGAAACCCTCGCAACCCCCCTTCAATTTTTGGGGGCTCCCTCCCAATGCTTGGTCACTTGTGCTCATTTGAGGAAACATTTAAAACCCTGTACTGAAAACATTCACCACCCAGCGAGGGCTAGTTTACTCGTGAATCATTTAGAAGTCTTGGTGCCAACAACATGGATTCTCAAAAAATAATTGAAATTCTAAGGCACCCTGCAAAATAAGTGCATTAGCTAAGCATTGCTGAAATTAGGCAGAAGAACACATTACTTTCCCCTGCTAATGCTCCTTCGATTGGATGTTCCTCTCACGTATTCTTCATCTTTGATATCTCCTTCCAGCGTTAGATGCTTCGGAATGTTCTTTCTCTCAGAAGAGGGCACTGTGTGTCGTTGTCAACTCGTGCCCCTTGTCTGCCTCTGTCCATTCTCGAGTACAACATCACCGTCTGTATGTATAGCACGCACTGTGCCCGCTTCATCATTTCTAGTTTTTCCTCTCTTCAAGAGTAAAGAAATTTGCAAGGTAAAAAAGATCAGACAGTGAACGAGAGGAAGGAGTAATACACAGAAATTCTTCTGAGAGGCAGGATAGGCGGACGATGAGGAATATGTGGAAGGAACATCCATTGAAAAGATACTACCAGAGGTACATAATTTGTTCTTCGATTGGATTGTGTTCCAAAGCAGTATGATGTCGGGGATGGGAACAAGAATGTATTTTTCATTTATGCTGTGTAAAACAACCTTCCCAAATTTTGCCTCCCATCCTGACACAGAGTCCAGACAATAATACTTTGTAAAACTATGCATAGAGGACCAACTAGTAGCAACACAGATGGCTTGTGCTGGTACTCCTCTCTGTAAGGCTGATGAAGTGGCCACAACCCTAGCTGAGTGCGCTCGTAAACCAGTAGGAATGTCTTTACCTGCTTAATTGTAGCATTCTGATATACATAGTATAACCCAGCGGGACAAGGTTCGCTTAGTCACAGCTAGTCCTAATCTATGACATGCATAACCCACAAAAAGTTAGTCATCTTGTCTAAGTTTAGTCAGGGCCCTCCTAAAATAAAGACAACATAGTCTCTCTTCCTCCTTGGAGGAATGCAGTCACATGTAGAAAGTAGGAAGTACAATTTTTGGAAATTCAGAAACTAGTTTAGGTACAAAGGTAGGACACATCCTCAAAAAAACCTTTTCCTAGTAAAAAGTGGCACAAGGAGGCTTACATGAAAGAGCCTGCAATTCACTGACCCTACATGCCAATGTAATGGCCGTTAAGAAAACTTGTTTTGATGGTCAACATCCTTAGAGGACATGAATGTATTGGCTCAAAAGGAGCACCCATGAGGAATTTCAGCACAAGATGCAGGTCCCAAACTGGAATAATGAAAGGGACTGTTGGGAACACATTAGCACGCTCTTTCAAACATTGGACTACAATAGGAATCTTAAAATAGGATCCCTGCTCAAGAGAGGGCTTAGAATAGATAGCGTTGCTGGATAGCCTTTTACAGTGGCAAGCTGAAGTCTCTGATGGGCCAAATTAAGTTAAGAGGACAACACCACTGGTGTGTTACAAATATAAGGATCCACATTCTTAGCTCTGCACCAGCTGCAAAATGTATTACAACATCACTGATACAGAGACCATGTTGCTGGTCTTCTAGCCGAAAGCAACATTTCCATTACGTCTTCTGAAAGGTCCCATTCCGTGTATCTCAACCTTTCAGAAACAAGGTGTGAACTTTGAGAGGCCTGATCTCTGGATGGAGAATGCAACCTCCCTCTTGCGAGAGTAGGCCGTCTCTTTGGGGAAGATGAATTGGAGGGCGTATGAACATGTCTAGAAGGTCCCGGTACCACGTCCTCCTGGCCCAATCCGGAGCAATCAGGATCCTGTTTTTCCTGAACTTCCTCAACCTCCTGATGATGGGAGGAATGACGGGGTCGGCAGGAAACACGTACAGGAGTGGAAATTCCCAGTCCACCATGAACACGTCTCTCAGAGCTCCTTTCAGAGGAAATTCCCTGGAGCACAACAGGTCACACTTCCTGTTGACACTGGACACAAAAAGATCCACTTGAGGGGTGCCCCAAAAGGCGATGATCTCTTGAAGCACTTTCTCAGCTAGTCACCACTCGTGGGAGACTGTGCTCTGCCTGCTCTGAGCATCTGCAGTTGTGTTCTCCTCTGTGGTTCATTGAACGCCTGCAAGAGAGATTCGTTCCTGCAGTGGCCAAAACCAGAGCTGCATTGCCTCTTTTCACAGTGGTAGTGACCCTACAACTCCTCTCTTGTTGATGTAGTACATGGCCACTGTGTTGTCCGTCATTATCAGGAATTTCTTCCCACGTACAGAAGGCAAAAAGGCCATCAGAGCTAGCCTGATTGCCCTCAGCTCCAAAAAGTTGATCTGTAGTTTGGACTCTGATGGAGACCAACGACTGCTAATAGTCAGTTCGCTGGCATGGGTTCCGCAACACATTAGGGAAGCTTCCGTAACTACCGTTATCTCCGGCTCTGGTTGCCAGAAAGGTTCCCCTTTCAGTACGTTCTCCTCACAGGCCCACCACAGGAGACCCTACGCAAGCTTACTCTGGACCTGAAGTAGGTCCGTTACTCTGCCGGACTACTGAGACCATTGGGACGTGAGGGCCCATTGGAGAGCCCTCATTCTCAGATGTGCTCCTGGCATCAGGAAAATGCAGGCTGCAATGAAGCCGAGCAACCTCAGAAAATCGAAGGCTGGAAGCCTTGGGCATTCTGAAATTTGTTGACCATCTGCCTAATGTGTTGAGCCCTCACCTCGGGTGGGGAGGCTTTCCCTGAGCAAACATCCAGGAAAGCTCCAATGAATTGAAGCTTTTGAGAAGATATCATGTGGGACTTCTTGAAATTGAGGGAGAAGCCCAGTCTGTGGAGAGAGTGGCAGGTGATGCTGAGATGTTCTAGGACCTGTTCAGGATAATGGGCCCTGATCAGCCAATCGTTGTGGTAGGGGTAGATGTGAATCCCCCCACTTAAGACTTGCTGCCACTACCATCATAAACTTGATGAAAACCCTCGGGGTGCAGGTGAGCTTGAATGGCAGAACCCGAAACTGAAAGTGAGAGCTGCCAATGGCGAACCGCAGGTACTTCCTGTGCTTATGATGAATGGGCACATGCAAGAAAGCATCCTGAAGGTCCAATGATACTATACAATACTGGAGCTGGAGGGCCTCAAGTATCTGGGACAGAGTCATCATTTTGAACGTGCCCTTTCTGAGAAACATGTTCAAGTCTCTCAAGTTCAAAATGGGTCTCAACCCTCAGTCTTTCTTGGGGATCAACAAGTATGGTGAGTACCACGCCTGGTTTCTTTCCACTACAGGTACCGGCTCTGTGGCACCTTTCTCCAGCAGTATGGAAACCGCCTGCAGAAGGAAAAGATCTGGAACCTTGAGGGAGTGGCTCCCTGATGGATGATCTGGAGGCTTTCCTAAGAACGGGAGCCAGTAGCCCTGGGATACTGTTTGCAAGGTCCCAGCATTGGAAGTAATTCCCTGCCATTCTTCCAAATGCTGAGTGAGCCTGCCCCCCACAACAGTCCTAGGGAACACTGCCTCAGAGAAGTTTTGGGTAGCTGTGGCAGCAGCTGATGGCAAGGAGGTTATCGCCTGGGCGTTCTTTCCAGCATGACCTCATCCACCTCGAGGATATCTTTGCTGGCCCCTTTGGCTGGCCCGACCCCTTGCCCTTCAGAAATATGTATAATATCAAAAGGGGTGACCCCTCCAACCTTGAGGAGTCTTATGGGGATGCTGCGGTTGCCTTATTGCTGCGCCAAGCGATTTTGCATCTGGATTGAACATCAGGCGCAAGGACAAACTGCAGCCATGCAAACCTGCAGGAAATAGTACTGGCTGCCAAAGCCCTGCTGACACTGTCAGCCGAATCAAGGCCAGACTCCAAACACTTGCACAAGGCCTCCTTTCCATCCTTATTGATATTTAGGAAACCATCCCTTTCCTCCCCTTCTGGAATATGTTCTGCAGCCATAGCTATAATATCTTATAACGTGAATGTAAAGTTGGCCAGGGCACAAGCAGAACTGACGGACTTAAGCACCATGCTACTGGCAGAGAAAACTCTCTTGAGTAGTGTATATAACTTTTTGTCGTCCCTGTCAGGTGGAATAGTCGGGTAGGTGGCAGCCCTTGATGATGGGGTAGCAGCTTGCACTACCAAACTTTTAGGTGTTGGATGCTTGGACAAAAAGTCTGGATACATACTAGATGGCTTGCATTTCCTAGTGAGGTTGGTATCTGGGGCTTCCCAATTAGCCATTGCCCTGCTCTTTAGAAAAGATAAGATAGGGTCCTTTGCAGAACTTTAGCTAGAATATCAGTAAGGTCATCCTGATGGTAATCAGTGGCAGACCTTCCCCATCCTAGATACTCAGTTGTGCTATTCATAAGTGATCTGTAAGAGGCCTCTACATGATCAGTAGGGTCTGGCGAAGCAATCCTCACCTCAGAAGAGGTATCTAGAACCCTTGCATCTTTTAGAGGGTCTATTAAATGTCCTAGACTCCTCTGAAATCAGAGCCTCAGAAACATTTGGGGTTCCAAACTGAAGCCCAAAATGTGGGGTTTCTTGGTCAGAAGGCTCATCCTCCACAAAAGTAGAAGACATTGACTTAAAACAGTCTTTCTTCGGTAAAGGTTTGTAAGGCTTCACTGGCTCCATTGACAGCTTTGACGCCAAAGGTTTCGATGTCGAAGAACCCAACCCGTGACTCGATGGAGTAACAGAGGAATAACGCCTAGACCTTTCCTTGTCTCAAGGCTTCAAGTCTACTTGAGCGGTCGAAGCTTTTGAGCCCGGCTCAAGGGCGCTTGAGCTGAAACCTTGACAGACACCTTCTCGGTCTTACAAGGCGCAATCGGGTCATGGGCTTTCTTTGGCTCTTTGGAAGTGGCGGGATAAGTCGCCTTCTCAAAAACCTTTGACATCCAGAGGCAAAAATCGTCCCACTGTGCCTTAGAGGCCGACGTACCTGGGCAGCATAATTTGCAGTGGGGAGAAGAGTCAAAAGACGTTGAATCGGATCTACAACGCCTTTTCTTGGCCTTCTTATGAGAAGCCGAGGATGACGAGTGGCGTGATCCACTTGGAGACCACAAACGTTTCTTGGAACGCTTCCACAATGGTGAAACCCCCATCGAGCTTCTTTCATCTGAAGATCTCTTCTTCGAAGGAGTTGTCAATGGGGATTTAGATAAGGGCCTACCTTAAGCGATTTTCTCCTTCCTCACCTGCAACGCCTTCCCTGTCATGAACTGACAGGAACCGTAGTCTTCAGTCTTATGCTCGAGCCCGAGACACCAGAGACAAACACAGTGTGGGTCAGTGATGGAGATTTTAGCCCCACGATTTGTGCATTTCTTAAATCCAGTTTTTGGAGTCGACTTTTCGAAAATTAACTGTCAAAGCGACAATTCAATTAACTGATTCAAAGCGAACTGTGCAGCGGAAAAACAGAATTGAAGCAACGGGTGCAGTGCGTGCTTTATACACAGACGGTTACGTCGTACTCGAGAGTGGATGGAGGCTGTCGAGGGGCACGAGTCGACGACGATGCACGGCGCCATGTAGTGAGAGAAAACCCTTTTCAAAGCAGCTGGTGCTGGAAGGAGATATCAAAGATGAGAAATACGTAGGAGGACACAATCCATTTGAATGTATGCCTCACTGCAGCATTGCATCAGTGGGTAAAATGTATGCTTTACTGCAGCATTGTGGATGCTGAATGAAATAGTGATCAGCTCTGACCATGAATGAAATAGTGATCAGCTCTGACCAGACTAAAGCTAACATAAATAAACAAGCAGGTGACAAAAAAGGCAAACAATGTCTATTCCCACGCCTCTTTGTCTTTAAAGTAAAAAGTCAAGCACTGACTTAAGTGGACCACAGCAATCCAGAGGTTCAGGGTGGCAGACAGCAATCAAACATTTGTCCTGCCCACTAATGATTACCTGTGTATCATCATTGAACCTGCCGCCCCCTAACAGGTACGAAGATTTGGAAACTGTCCATAGAGGTCTTGTGTTTCAAGCAAAAGCACTGTAAGCTTCCGTTCAGCAATTCTCTGATGTATATCCATTTGCATGGAAAAGATGCATGGATGAGACCAAAAATAAAAAGCTGTAGATCTTCTTGACCAGAATCTCTATTAGCTTCTATAATAACAATGCTGCATAGTTATTTCCAATATTGTAGAGAGACCTGGCAAATGGTGAATGCTGGAGATATCCTGCTCGGTTGGACCAATAGCGTTCAAGACACCAATTGCAAATGTCTTACTTTTGTACCTAATAGATCTTTAACTTTAAACAAATGGGTTTCCTTTCAGAACTGTCAAAGATTTTACTAAGGAATAACCTTTGCTCATGCTGAAACACCTCTAGCCCAGTTTATAATGTGCTTCAAATTGTTATTCCATTAGAAAATTATTTTGGGCAGTGAGGTGATGCTAGAAAGTAAATGCTTAGTAACGTCTTTGTCCCCATATAAATCACACCCTGCAGCTCTGATTATTATCCTAGTGGGCACTCAGGCTTTTTTGGTTAGTCCGACTACATGTAACATTCTGGATGGCACTAGGAGACCTCTGTATTGGGGTCTATTAGACCACACAGTGACACCATGTGTCCCAGATGACTCAAAAACACTCCAACTCTGAAAGACGTTTCAAGGGTTTTTATTGATTACTTCAATAGGGCGCTACGGCTGTCCATCACTCTCTCGTCTAGATACAATGTTCCCACCATAATCCGGGCACCGCTAGTCCTCGGGATACTAGATAGAGACTATTTACCCCTACTGTCTAGTCTAAATGGCTATCAATGACCATCTAAAGTCCATTGCCTTTTCTATGTAAACTCCATCTGGGATATTGTAGGCTAGCCCTACACTACCAATTCAATTAGTAACTAAAAGGAGGAGAAAATGTGCCTTCAAGACACTATCCAACTCTGCCCCCCCATGCCCTGATGGTTCTCTCCCTGGCTCCGAATCTTACTCTGCCCTCTCTACTTTCCTGTGTCCAACTCCACCCACCTTCTCTCCTTCCTTTCCTCTGTCCCTCTGATGTCTCATACTCCATCTACTCTTTGCCTCCACCCTTCAATGTTATAACTCTCTCCTTAACAGTACTACTCCCTCCTCCACACACCTAGGATGCCATCTGGTGAGGACGGGATAGCCTGAGCTTGATTTTTATTACATAAAATGATGCAGGTAATTCTGTTTCTGAAAGGTAGGTCTGCTAGTCTGACCAACTTTCATAAATGCTCTATGCTAAAATTATAAAGCAAACATGTGCCTTTTCTAAAATAGACTCTTGACACCCTCAGTCCAGCTTCAGATGGCACACATGCATTTCTGGCAGCTGCTGGGACACAAAGTGGCAGCAGGTAGCAGTGGTTATTTAACTGTCTGCACATTTGATACAAATTATAATTTAGTAACCTACGGAGCCTGATGGCAAATTATACTGTAAATATAATCCATTCCTAGTTGTGTCATGGCCCTTCTACACTATCACATATATACAGCCACAGCAAGTTGATATCATACTAGTCTCAGTTCTGTAAGCAGGGTACAACTATGACAGAGCAATGTGTATTATCTAGCTATCTGGCCTGACTGTCTCCACAGCTATACCTGTTGACCCTCTTACTGAAAGGGTAACACCTTTCCCCTAGGTACATACACCCTTGTGATAGTAGGTGCTTCAAAGGCAGCACTGACATAACACAGCCACACTCACAGGGTGTTGACCACCGGAGTCCCATTGAAGTCAGCAGACATATGAAGTTGGCTTTCAGGCACCACAGTATCTGCTGCCACACATGTTGGTTGTCATGGCACCTAGCAGAGCAAGCACAGCACAGGAGACTACGTTTCTCCCCCTTCCCGAGCACACTGCACACGTATCAGCTGATGAGTTATGTTGCGTCAGCTATGGAAGGCAGAGGAAGTGTTCGGAACACAGGGATTTAAGCCCTGGCATTCTGCGTCTCCTCACTCCTCAACTGTGCCAACAAGTATTGAGTAGCTAGTGACCCATTTTCTTTGGTTTTTATTGTCTTTTTGATTGTTCTGCTCCCGTTTTCTGCTTCCTCAACTAATTTGGATCACAGACTCTGCTAGGGCGAAAGGACTTGGATATAAGTGGATGAACTCAGATTTCTGCAAAACGTATTGAACAACCTCTTCTGGATTTGGTGCCTTGGACTGTTTTTTCTAATGAAACTGTCTGTGGGTTCTTCTGTATCTTGAAACTGCCTTTCAAACTAAATCGATGGATTCCTTCCTGGTGACTGTTTCTTTCCCCCTCCTTTTTTTCCCTGGTGCAGTGCATCCTCATGCCGTCCCGGTTTAGGTCATTGCCTTTTTTAAAATTATTTTCTTGCTTTCTTGACTCTTAAAATCCTCGGTCATCGATCAGACGGTTCTTTTACTGGCATGACCTGCTCCTCAGCTACTCCATTTGATTAGGGGACTGAGGACTGGTATGTCATGCTTCATGATTCACCATATATTTTCCTTTACAATTTGGAGAGGTACGAGCAGCGCACCTCCTTAACTTCCTTTTGCCCAATTGGTCGGTTAGTGGCGTTAGTTGCATTTCTCACTGGCTGATAAATTGGGAAGAAGACCAATCAGATCATCTGGGTCCTTTGTGCCTAACAGGGGCAGCATTAGAGTAGCCAGAAGAGAGAGAGAGTCAGAGAGATGGGTTCCGCCAACTTTCTTTCTGTTAGGGCTCCCTACACCTTCCTGTGCCCCCCCGCTCTGGGTGTGATGTCAGAAGGCAAAGGACACTTGTTACAACAGCCTGTATTAGGTCACTTACAGCAGGCTTGCTTTGAACCAATCCCCTGTGACATCTTTCCTTTTTAAGCCCGTTTCTCTACTTGTTTCTACAAGAATATACCCTTGAACTTTGGGATTTTTAGAAACAGTAAAACAGCTGCACAGTAAAACACAGTCCTACTTACCGTTATAAAGTGGTGGTGCACGATATGTAAGTGGGCTTCCAATTCTAAGGCAGTTGCTTTCATATGCTATGATGCTACAAGCAATATTTGAAAACTGCCCAAACATTCGTAGGTGATGCCATTAATCTTGGAGTACTGGACAATTTCATAGAGGGATAGTCAATGTGATAGCATGGTTATCAGAATAGATTTTCTGTCTAATGGTTGTCAGAATTACCTTTTTTCTTAAAACGTCTTTCATTGGGAAATGCACTGCATCTACCCTCATATGGTGTCTGGCCTCCTTTCTCTAATGTCTTTTGGTACATTTTGATATATTTTCTACATTTCAAAATGCAGTGTCAGGGATCTCTTTATCTTCACAATGGGTTTCATTATACGTTTGGCGGTCCGGAAATAAGGGTGCTGGTAGCAAGGTACCGGCACCCTTTCCAGAGCACCAAACTAAGAGTCTGCCGGTAGGGGCACGGAACTCCCGGCAGGCCTGACCTGCCATGAGTGTATGCCCCTACCGGCAGGCTTTTCACGGAAACACAAGTATCATTACTAACATCAGAGTTCCCAATGTCACAAATGGCTTTACTGCAAGCGTGGCTGCCAAACTCGATTACTGTTGCTGTCTCTTGTTATGTTACTTAATACGTCCAGGTACAAGTAGTAGAATGGTGGTGTTAGCCCCCACCCCCATTATTGGAGTCCATCAGACTCCATGGGGATTTTTGAGGAATTTACCTGGATGCATGGCTGTCACAGGGTTTGGTGAGGCCTGGGGCAAAACATTTGGTTAGTCCCCCTTGCTACTTTTTGCAGTGCGCCAGCAGCACTGAGACTAGGAGACACAGAAAATCTCCTTTTCAGTTTATGTTTGGAGGGAATAGATAAGTTGATGAGGCCTCCTGGATGCAGCTAGGGCAGCTGGGCTAAAATAAAATCTTACTATTGGTCCATTGTACTTACCATGAAAAAGATTTGAAGGATAAATCTGGTGAATGAACACACTGGATATCTCACAAAGTTCATGTCAATGTCCCCCCAACATATGTCATTTTCCACCAGAATCTAGGGTCATGAACCATGACCCTATCTTGTACACTCCAGTGAGATGAAATCTCGCCTCTCAATACGCCCTGCCAGAAGCCTTCCTTATTACACATGTGTTTTTGTTTCCTATAGTGTGCTATTTTTGCAAAGGAACATCTGGGGAGTATTGTGTAAGGAAGGAGGGGGTTGATTTAGCCCCCCCATACATTCTACGCAAAAGGGACCACTTGATCTTGCACTAGTGGGAAACGTCTCTTTTCCCTTCTGCGGTCCTAGGGGACAAGGCCCTGGCATAAGAAGAGGTAGGGCTAGTGCAAGACACACTTGGACTCCATTTTGTGTACCCTCGACTCCATCTTTGGACTAGGCCGCATTCTTGTATTGTGAAGTCTCCTCTCCCCTCGGCAGCGCAGGGCACACAGCAAGCACTGACAGCCCCCACCTTTTACTTCCCGTGCCTGTGCCTCCCAAGTCCTTTTCTCACGGATTTGCTGAGACACGATGTTGCAAACAAACATTGTATTAATTTCATTCTTCCTCTGAGGTCACTGTCCTGTGTGTGACCGAGCCGAACCATGACTTGTAGTTCATCCATCTCAACAAACCCGCTCCTGCACCTTTCACCTCCGTTGTTGGAAAATTACTGCTTGTCTAACCTTGTGCCCCTCCAAAGCTATTCTTTTGATGTACTAGAAATGTGACCCTTGCCTGATGACCACCCTAGAGTGCCCCCAATAAAACCAGACCCCTGTCACAATATATTTCGTCCTAAACTAACATGTGTCACTCCACCCCCTTCCCTCTCTGATGTGCCAGACCTGACAGCTATCATCCTGACGCCCACAGGTTACCTCAGGGGCAAGACCCCCACACCCTCCACCCCACCAGTGACTCCAAGTGAGACAATGCAAACACACGTGTACAATTTATAGGCCTTAATGCATACTTAAAAGGTATAGCAATGTGTATTATTCACTGCATGTCTAGGATAAGTGTGTAGATCAGTTTAGCCAGAGCCAACCGCCTCTACGGACCTGACCCAACCTCCACCTCACACGGACCCGCCCAGCTGAACCACGTGATGTCCATCCTCCCGCCAAGTCATCAGCCAATCCTGTGGAGCCAGCCCATACAGAACTATATGTGCACACCCTCCCTAACCAATGGAAATGTAACTTGTATACCGTAGGCGCTGTAACCGCTGTGACGCTGTAACCCTTTAAAACATATTGGGCCTCATTACGACCCCGGCGCTAAACCATGGTGCTATTAGCACCATGGTCCATGCCGGGGTCCACCATGGTGAATGGCGGAATTACCGCCCCATTCCAAGGTTGGCGGGGCGGTAATTCCTCATTCAGCATTGCCCCTTACCCATTCCCATTTTTGGCCCATAGGGCTCAATGGGAATGGGGAAGGCGCTAATTACGGCACTGTAAATTACGGTGCCGTAATTAGCTCCTAGGTCCCTTTGCGGGTTGGTTTTTTAATGCCTGCTAAAAGCAGGCGTTAAAGTGCAACCCGCAAAGGGACCTCGTAATCAGGTGTTAAGGGTTTAACGGCGCCGACACCTTTTACGGCGCCGTTAACCCCTTAACGCCTGGGTTGTAATGAGGCCCATTGTTTCTGTATCATTTGCTAGAGCGCTCTCAAGGCAGCAGAGATCTCTGGATGCTGAATCTTACATACAACTTTGTTGATTCTCAAAAACCTATCTCTTGGTCTCATTCCCAACTGGGATGTGTCCTTTACTCTGAGTTTTAATTGGTAATGTGGGGAGTGAGTGCCTTCACTTGGTGACCCCCGGGATGTGATTTGAGGGTGCGCGAGAGACACCCCTGTGTCGTGCAGCGGGATCCGGGACACCCCCCAGCAAAACCATTGCCTCCTACGGCTGACCAGTGCGTGCACAAAGAGAGGTTCTAAGGATCCCGGCCATTGCAAATACCTGACTGTTCACCAGGGCGGGTCACGGCTTGGTTGGGGTGCGGCGTCGATTGTGGATAGACCATGAACGGAGGCTCTCAGATCACCCCAGACACGTGAGCATTAGTTGCGACAATCTCAAAGGAGGGCAAAATTTAAAAAGCTAACAGGTGTAAGGGTAACCTGAGAGAATAGTGGGGAGTGAGATTTAGGGCCTAGGGCTTGTCTCAGTGTAACTTGTAGGCTTTTTCTTTTCTTTCCTTTATATGTCCATTAGGTTGTGGATACAGAAGTAACGGAATACGGAAAGAGTACGGGAACCTAGCTCAAAAAGGGGGTGGAAGGCGGCGCCGCGTAGCATTGTCTCGACCAGTGCAAGAAATAAGTGGAGATAAAATAGAGAAAACACGTATGAGTGTTGTGTAGTGACTAGACTCAGGAGATATTAGCAAATTCTTTTTCTGGAAAGTATAACTCTTTTAGAGGTCAGCCAGAAGGGGCTCAGGGAAGGGGACAGGGAGAGTGAGTGG
Organism: Ambystoma mexicanum; assembly: GCF_040938575.1. Classification (NCBI taxonomy): domain Eukaryota; kingdom Metazoa; phylum Chordata; class Amphibia; order Caudata; family Ambystomatidae; genus Ambystoma; species Ambystoma mexicanum. The sequence continues at coordinate 962,196,244 of NC_090934.1, forward strand.
GGGAGCAGAATATGATAGCATGATTTAGCGTAGGGTGGGAGTGTAGCAAGAAACGAAGCAATTCTTTGTTACATGTTAACTTTTGTTAAAGTCAACTGTGTTGGTACGTCTAAAAAGTATATGTGAATGTGTTGTCTAATTGAATTGGCTTAAAATTAGTTTTGTTCATGTGGAATCGAAAAGGTGTACGTGGAAAAAGTTTTTATAATTGTGATATTGTATGGTGTTATTAAGGCGTTATAAACCAGACAGAAGTATTGGTCAGCTGTACTTTTGCCACATCACACATACACGAGTAAACTCAGAAGTGAAGAGGGGAGCCATGGGAGGAGATACACCATTAGTACATATTTGCCAGCACCGCCCCCTGTACAGTGAGAACATTCAGAAATACCATGATCAAAGGCTCACCGGGATAAAGGGAGAGGGATCGTCCCAAGTATGGCCAGAAGGAGGGTCATTTGATAAATGAATATTAGATCTTGTGACAACCCACCTATTGGCAAAGTACCGGGGGAAGCAACTCCAAAATAGACGTGAAGTGTTAGATCTGTGGAGGATGTTTGAAGAGACAACCCCTGCTAACAGTACGGATAAAGAAGTGTTGTCTGGGACGGTACCAGCACCAGCAGGGGAGGGGGGAGAAACATCAGAAGGGAAAATGGTAAAAACAGGACACGAAGAACTCACTAGGCTTTACCCACTGTTAACTGTGGGATACAGTGACCCCTTTTATTTGCCTGCACCAAGCGCACCATCCACTCCCGCACCGACAGCCTGACCTCTCTACGAAAGGAGGGGGTTGTACGGGCTCACGTGCGCCCCTCCAGTAAATATTGCACGCCTCACTGGTGATTTAGAAAGACAACTTGCCTCCACACTGAATGGAGTTGACAAGATTAAGAGCATTATATGACAGAGGCCAAATGTTGCCTGGGGGAGGGGAGACGCCATTGATCTCGGAAGGTGGGCCAACACCATCTCCACTCATGTCCGTGAGTGCATCTAGCAGACAGGATGATGAGTGGCAATCTGGGGAGTTTTTCTTCCACCTTAACAATACTCCCATAAAGATAGTACGGCTAGAACAAGAAGGCAGCCAAGCAGGGGAGGAACAAGGCAGTGGAGAATCATATAGGGAAATAGAGGAGGTGTGGAGTGATCTAGATGAGTATGAGGAAGGGGCAGCAGCAGCAGGAATCCCCCTTCCGCTACGAGAAGAGCCAGAAGATGGGGTGGTGCGACAAAGGTGGCAGGGGAGGTTGAGGAGTAGGTTGGGAAACATGTCATTGAGTAAAGCAAAAGGAGTAAAGGTAAGAAGGGAAGTAAGGTCAAACTGCAAATGCCCCTCATCCACAAGGAAGCAGGGAGACCCAATTACATGCCATGGACACAGATGGACAAGAAAAATGTGTTAAAGTTATTGTCCCCACTTTCGGGAGGGGCGGGAAAATGGATACACACATTTGAAAAAAACACTGCAGGGGTCCCGCTGGCTGTAAAGAGTTTGTTAGTATCCGCTGTGGGAGACCAAGCAGACAGGGTGTGGGTTAAGGCGGGTTTCCCGGGAGTAACAATAAATTGTGACCGACATGATGGGTCGGCCTTCAACAATGTGAGGTCCCAGGTGTGGGATGCACTGCACTGCGGAGGATGTTCCCGGATACCCCAGATTTGCACTTGGTGATGCAATGCACCATGGAGGAGGAGGATGAGGCTGCGCAGTACATTCTCCAGGTGCAAGACCTGTGGAGATCAGAAACGGGCACGGCTTGGGACCAATCAACCTCCCTTTTCTACTTTATCATCAAAAGAGGCCTCCCAAAGGAGGTACAGAAAGCCTTGGATAAAATAGCTGGCATAGAAGCCAAAGGCTGGCCTGTAATTGTCATGGCCACAGAGCAAGGACCACGAGCTCCATCCCATAACGGTCCAGTTGGACCCAGTCCTGGAGCCTTTGGCGCCAGGCTCATGAGAAAGTGTGCTCTGCACTTTCTCTAGTGCATGTGTTGTTTCATCCCCTCGAGGGCCCCCACGTGCATCCAGGCCGGGCGTGGTCATAGGAATTTGTCCGACTGCATGTGCAGCATCTTCTGGGAGTGGCATGGTGGAGCCACAAGGCAGGGCAAAGGGGCGTGGCTAGGACCAGGCTACTTAAGCCTGCCCCGCCCGCATGCCAGCGCTTCGCGTTAGTCTGCTCATAGCAGCGTAACCCTCACCGCCGCCTGAAGCGCTTCTTACCTGATTCCAGTGATACCATCGCCTGAAGCGCATCTTACCTGATTCCAGCAATACCATCGCCAGAAGCGCCAGAAGCGCATCTTACCTGATTCCAGCAATACCATCGCCAGAAGTGCATTTTACCAGATTCCAGCAATACCATCTATCATCGCCTGAAGCGCACCTTACCTGACTCCAGCAATACCATCGCCTGCAGCGCATCTTACCTGATCCTAGCAGTCACCGCCGTTGGAGTGCATCCTTACCTGTTCTGGATTTCCAACACTTACTCGGCCAGCATCCTCGCAGTCCCAGCCATCCATCGATCGCCGGCAGATCTTCGGATAGGAGCTCCTCGTCTGACTTCGCCAGGCCATCCTTGCAGGAGAAAAGGACAAAGAAGGTTAGAAACAGCATAAAGACATTACGCTAAGGTTGCACGTAATCCTCGCGCTGACCATAGAACCAAAATTTACCATCTATTTGGGACATTGTAAACTCCTCAGGACTCTATTGGGGCTCGCTTTCAGCACCGCGACTCTGCTGGGCCTCGCATCACCTATTGGGGAGAAGGAAAGTGGGAAAATACACATTGCAAAAGAATACAGACAATAATCCTTGTTCAAAGACACTTACCTTAGAAGTGGATCAGTCACAGATGGCCTGGGCTGCCACGCACATGGACCAGTGAAGGAATTAGGTCCATTTAAAGCGCCCCTGAACTTGAGAAGCAGGACGGCGAGCTCCCCCTCATAAATAAACAGGCAACACTATATGGGTAAACGCACTCACCACATTCTGGGATCAAAGGTTTGAGGGAAACTACAGCCATATCACAGCATTCTCACGGCCTCTCGTAGTGTCACAGGGGCAGTATTAACAACCAAAGCAGTCCACAACACAGGAGCAGGGGAAGAAGCCTGACCCAGGGAAGCCAGTCCAGGGAGGGCTGCAACCGTGCCCCAACTTCCCCGCAGGGACCAGGTGAGCGTAACAGAATGCAAAGCCTCTCTGAATCTCTGCCTGGGCGTTATGGAGACCTTGGAAACTGACCAGTTGGCCCAACTACTGGGGGAACTGCGGGCCGAAGTTCATGCCTCCAGACAAGAAACCAATGCCTTGAGAACGGACCTTATTGTAGCTTGAGAACGAACTGATGACTTGGCAAGACAGATGTTTCAGACACACGCAGGTCAGGTTCCATTACCGGGGACTGCACAACCTCCTATGCTGCAGCCATCACCACCAATTTAAGTGGTACTTCCAGGGGCAGGTGCCACTGGCCCCGCCCGAACGTTTTACCGGCGACGCAAATAAGTATGCTATATTCATGAACCAATGTCGTCTTCACTTTCTGTGCCGACCTGGAGCCTTTCCTAACGATAGCGCAAGAGTCGCCTTTGTTCTTTCATATTTAGGAGGCAGCGCAGCGGACTGTTCCATATCATTAGTAAACCAGGATGATCCCCTACTCCGGAACTTTGGAGAATTCCAACGGGAAATGGAAAAGTTGTTTGCTAGGCACACCCAAGGACATGCCCTGGATAACAAACTATTGTCCCTCAGACAGGGAAACCAAGATCTGCTGACTTATATTGCTACCTTTAATCGTCTTATAGCACAAACTGTCCAGAAGAGAAGAGGACCACACTCTTTTATCGGGGATGGCGTGGGAAACTAAAGGATGTGCTAGCCCAAGTGGTCAACCCTCCTGAAGGGTGTGCGGGGTACATCAATCTGACGGTAAAGATTGACCACAGGTTGCAGAATCGAAAAATGGATCGCACAAGAACTGAAGGGAGGTCGGTCTACATGTGTTATGCTCACCTGGCTCCCACAGGGGCGTCAATCTGAACTGGACAGCTGCGGTCTCCACCAATGTGACGTGTAGTGCTGAGATGACGGACTGGACTGGCCCACCCAGCTTCGTTTGCTTGGCCCGTAGGAATATTCTTCTGCAAATGGAGAAAGGGAATTAACCACCCGTGGAGTTGAGCGTTAACACCCCCCCACTCCCGCTGTTCTCCCCACTGATCACCTTTGGTGTCCCCTCTTATAGTCTCACCTGATGTTTGGAAAGATGAGCTCTCCATCCTGCATTGAGCGCAGGGGCGTGTAGATAACCAGTTGCTTCACTGGCTCGAAGGAATTGGTGAGTTCCAGAACAATATTGACTCTGAGATAACCAGCAAGACGCCGTAAGTATGTAGTTCGTAAGAGTTCAAATGTCTGACTTTCAATCTTGTCCGATTCCTTGCAGGTTGCAGCTTGACCCTAGCGAAGAGTTCCTCGTGGCAACCGGTAATATTCAGGTAAGGATTTGTATTATCCAACACAGTTCGATAAAATAATGTCAATATGTAACTTGTTGCTTTCTCCCTTATTCAGGCGCTGAGAGAAAGTATGAAGTCTCGGGGAATAATGCCTCCGGTGGTAAAATCAGGTAAGTCTATTGTGGTGAGGAGGTTTCCCCTTCTTTGTCCCTTTGTTTCACCTTGCTGTCCTTTTGTTTCCCCTTAGGGGCTGGGGTTCGGTGAGGATGCAGTGGAAGCTGTGCCGACCCGTGAAGAGGAATAGTACCACCGGTGGTAAAATCAGCTAAGTCTATGGGGGGTAACTAATATTGCCTCTGTGTATTCCCTTGGCTCACCTTGCTGTTCTTGTCTTCCCCTTAGGTGCCAGAGTGCGGCGGGAGCATGCAGAAGGATGCGGTGGAATGTGAAGATGTTGCGAAAGCCGGCGAGTTCAGCGCGGCGCTGCTGCAGGCGAGGCGACGCGCATAAAATAACTTCTTTCTTCCAGCTCGAAGGCGCGATGGATCGGGAATTCAGGTAAGGATCAAAGGTATTGCTCTTGTTCTAACCTTTTCTCCTTCTCTCCCCTTTTTCTAGGAGCTCCGGACTCGAGGCGGGCGTGACAGAAGACTGGATGCAGACTTGCAGGCACGGTGAGCGTTATGCTGCTGGATGCAGAATAACGTGAAGCATGTGCTGCTCTTCGGGCGTGGTTTAAATAGCCTCCAAAGTAGTCCCAGGTAAGTATTCCTCCCCAGCCCCAGCCAAGTAAAAAAATAGTCCCTTAGGTAAAGTAGTCCCTTCCAAGCCTCCTTTGCAAGCCTCCTTTGCAGCATGGTCTGCATCAGGTGAGTTTGCAGCATGGTCTGCATCAGGTAAGTTTTAATCTATGAGCCTGGCGCCTATGGCGCCAGGACTGACTCTCCATATGACCCTGGTGCCATAGGCGCCAGGACTGCATCCAAATAGCCCCTAGCAGGGGTTGTTGGGTTTGCTTAGTATAACTTGATACCTGCTTCCGGGGTTGCTGGACGTGGTCTGGGTCCCCGGGGGTAGGCATCATGACAGCACTCCCCCCCAAGGCCCTTCCTAAAGTCGTTCTTCCCTGTGGTTTCGGTTTGTCTGGGAAATTTCGGTGGAATTTTTTCACCAATCGGGGTGCATGAACGTGGTCACTAGGTTCCCATGATCTTTCCTGTGGTTCGTAACCTTTCCAGTCGATTAAATAGAAAAGTTTTGACTTTATCAGCTTGGAGTCCAGGATGTTCTTAACTTCAAATTAGGGTTCCCCGTCTACAAGGATGGGGTCTGGTAGCTTGGTTAGTCTTGTCCCTGGTTGCACTGGCTTCAAAAGTGACACATGAAAGACGGGGTGAATTCGCATATTAGCAGGTAAGTCCAACTTGACAGCCACTGGGTTGATAATGGCCTTATTAGAGTAAGGTCCCAAATATCTGGGGTTAAAGGTCCGTGTTCCCTTTAGAGGTATATCTTTTGTGGCTAACCATACTTGGTCCCCTAGCTGGTATTGTGGAGTATCACTTCTATGCCGATCAGCATCTTTCTTGTATTTTTCTTTCGCCCTTTTTAAATGTTCAGTTGCTTCCTTAAAGGCTTGTGTAATCGTAGCGTGCAGATGGTCCACTGCGGGCATTTCTAAGTGTTGGGGTGAGTCAAGGTATGAGGTTCGAAGATGGTGCCCATATAAGGTATAAAAGGGGCTTTGTCCAGTTCCAGAATGTACTGAATTATTGTATGCATATTCGGCGATCCAAAGAATGTCTTTCCAATTACTCTCCGTCTGATGTAACATACAACGCAGGTATTGTTCGAGAGTCTGGTTGGTCCTCTCCGTTTGACCATCGGTTTGGGGGTGGTGGCTGGTCGATAACCTCACATCGATTTGCGCAAATTGACAACATTTTTTCCAAAAATGTGAAATGAATTGACTGCCCCGGTCAAAGACCAATACGGACGGAAATCCGTGTATGCGAACAATGTTTTCGGGGAACTCTTTGGCCAGGATTGAAGCTGAAGGTAATCCCTTTAAAGGAATAAAGTGGGCCATCTTGGAAAAAAGATCCACAATAACTAGAATGGTGTTAAATCCATTGCATGGGGGTAGATCAGTAATAAAGTCTAACGATAAGGTGTGCCATGGTGTAGGCGGAATGTCTAAAGGTTGTAAGAGTCCAGCTGGTTTTTTCTTTTGACTTTTGTTTTGGGCGCAAATGCCACAAGACATCACAAATGATTTAATATCCTTTCACCAGGTGGGCCACCAGAATCGTCTCTTAATCTTAGCTTCGGTTTTTGCAATACCTGGGTGCCCCTCCATTAGGGTATCATGATAACGGGAAATGACTAGCTCTTGTAGTTCCTTATGTGGCAGAAATAGCCGCCCTTGGTAATAAGGCAGGTCATTGGTGACAGAGTATTCCGGGCCTTTCTTTACCCAGTCCTGCAGGGCTGTAGGATCAAAGAGTTGTTGGATCTTTACCTGAATGTCCTCTAGTGTCTGTAGAGTTGTCATGCCAAGAATCCTTTGTTCGGAAATTATAGGTACTGGTTCTGGGTTCACTTCTGCCTCTCCCATCCCTATTCGGGATAAGGCGTCTGCTTTACCATTCTTACAACCTGGTCGATAGGTTATCACAAAATCGAACTCGGCAAAGAACAATGCCCATCGGAGTTGGCGTGACGATTGGGCCTTGGCTGTCTTTAAATACTGTAAGTTCCGGTGATCGATGATCACAGTAATGGTATGCCTGGAACCGAGAAGATAGTGCCGCCAAGCCTTGAAGGCGGATTTAATGGCTAATAACTCCTTGTCGGTAACTGCATAGTTTAACTCGGGTGCAGAGAACTTTCAGGACCAAAATGCTCCTGGGTGAAGCTGGCCAGTTTCAGGGTCCTTTTGAGACAGGACAGCTCCCATGGCTAGACTGTATGCATCAATTTCCACTATGTATGGAAGTTCAGGGCGCGGGTGCTTTAATACAGGTGCAGACGTGAATTTCGCTTTCAGCTCTTGGAAGGCTTTTTCAGCTTCTTCAGTCCACATAAAGCGTTTATTTTTTCGCAAGAGTGCTGTGATGGGATGTACAACATGTGAAAATTCTGGGATAAATCTGCGGTAGAAATTGGCAAAGGCAAGCATGCTTTGTACTCCTTTAACTGAACTTGGTGATGGCCACTTAAGAATTGCGTCCACCTTTCGTGAGTCCATTCAGACTCCTCTTGGGGTCAGGATAAACCCAAGGAATTCAACTTCTGTGGCATGAAAAACGCATTTTTCCAGTTTTGCATATAGTTTGTGCTGGCGCAATTTCTCAAGGACTGCTCGGACATGATTCACATGGTCAGATTCTGAAGAGGAGTATACTAGAATATCATCGATATATACGACAACACAAACGTCAATGAGTTCACGAAGGACATCGTTCATGAAGTATTGGAAGGCTGCTGGTGCATTGCACAACCCGAAAGGCATCACCTGGTATTCGAATAACCCATACGTAGTGCGAAAAACAGTCTTCCATTCATCGCCCTCTTTTACACGTACCAGATGGTATGCCCCCCGGAGATCTAGCTTAGTGTATATGCAAGCGACCTTCTCTTGGTCTAGTAGTTCAGGGATCAGAGTCAATGGGTATCGGTTCTTAACAGTTATCTGGTTCAATGCGCGGTAGTCTATGCACTTTCTAAGGTCACCTTCCTTTTTGGGCACGAAGAACAAAGCTGAAGATGCAGGGGACTTGGATGGGCGAATGAAGCCATTAGCAAGGTACTGGTCTAAGTATTGTCGTAGGTGAAGGTTCTCAGGTTCCGTAAGGGCGTAGATCCTGCTACAAGGGGGTTGTGCACCGGCTATGAGATCGATTTGACAATCGTACGATCTGTGAGGTGGTAAGGTGTTTGCCTGTTCTTTTTGGAAGACATCCTGGAATTCTTGGTATTCTGGAGGTAGTTGCATGACTGCTGTGGTTACTGGGGCCAGGCCTGCGTTCAGATTTTTCTTTGGATTACAGGTTTGTGCACAATCCGGGAAGGTTATTCTCTTCTCTCGCCAATCAATACAAGGATTATGTGTTTCCAACCAAGGTATCCCCAGTATTATTTGGAACTGTGGGGCTTTGATTAGATCAAACACAATAGTCTCTCGATGCCCATCCTGACCCAATAGTGTCATCTCTGCGGTGGAATGAGTTATATGCCCAGAGGCAATTTCAGTTCCATCGACTGTGGTGATGACATCTGAGGTGGTTTTTCGGCAGAGAGGTAGATTCATCCTGTAAGCCAATTCGTAGTCCACATAGTTTCCTATGGCCCCGCTAGCAATGTATGCCCTTACTGCGTGCATACGCGATGGCTGCCTTGGATCTACGAGGACCATTGGTATGATGAAATGCGAGGTCTGAGTATCCTTCTTCAAGCTCGGCAAGCGGACCTCTACGCTTGTCGGGCGTGATCGTTTCCCGAGTCTGACTCCATATGGCTTTTATCAGCAGCTCCTACCACCTTCTTGGGTGGTTTTACATGGCCATCCTGTAGAAAATGCCCAGAAGTTCCACAATATAGACACAATTGCATTTGCCGCCTCCTTTCTCTTTCCTTCTGGGTTAAGGGTCCTTTAACCCCTCCGATTTGCATGGGTTCTGAAGCATCTGCTCCTTTGGGGTTAGCGTGGGTCTTGACCAACACCCGATTCTGAAACTTGGCTCGATCAGCCTTTCCGTTCTGAAGTCTGTGATCTAACTGGACCACTAAGTCTATATATTCAGCGCAGTCTTGAGGTGAGTTCACGACTTGAGCCAAGACATCCTTGAGTTCTCCTCGAAGCCCTCGATGAAATAAGGTGATTCGTTTTACCTCAGGCTATCCAGTTTCCACTATCAACCTATTAAAGGTTGCGATGTAGGATAGAAGGTCCTGGTTACCTTGTCGTAAGGACAAAAGTTCGTTATCCAGGGCCTGTCCTTGGGAGTGCCGGGCAAATAGTCTTTCCATGCTCATTTGAAAGCCCTGAAAATCCCGAAGAATTGGGTCATCCTGAATAAATAGTGGAATTGACCAATCAGCTGCAATGCCACTGAAATATGACAATACGAAGGCTACCTTGGCTTGATCGTTTGGGAAGGCTCCAGGTCTGCATAAAAAGTGCAAGCGGCATTGGTTCATAAACACGGTGAACCTTTTGGGATCTCCGGCAAAGCGTTCGGACGGAGCTAATGGAATATTTCCTGGTAGGTTTATTTGCACAGGGTTACTCGATGACACAGGAGCTGGATTCCCCCCGGGACCTGGTAGGGGTGCTTGTCCAGCCTGGCTTTGCAGTAGTTGCCTAGCAAGGTCATCAGTTAGCTCCTTTGACAAAATCAGTTCTCTCCTAAGGGCATTGGTTTCTTGACAGGCGCAATGCACTTCAGCCCTCAGATCCCCTAGTAATTGGGCCAATTGATCAGTTTCTGAGGTATCCATAACGCCCGGGTGGGAATTTGTGGGTAGTCTTCGCGTTCTATTACGCTCACCTGGCTCCCACAGGGGCGTCGATCTGAACTGGACAGGTGCGGTCTCCACCAATGTGACGCATAGTGCCGAGATGACGGACTGGACTGGCCCACCCAGCTTTGCTTGCTTGGCCCGTAGGAATATTCTTCTGCAAATGGAGAAAGGGAATTAACCACCTGTGGAGCTGAGCGTTAACCCCCCGCCCCCACTCCCGCTGTTCTCCCCACTGATCACCTTTGGTGACCCCTCTTATAGTCTCACCTGATGGTTTGGAAAGATGAGCTCTCTATCCTGCATTGAGCGCAGGGGCGCGTAGATAACCAGTTGCTTCACTGGCTCGAAGGAATTGGTGAGTTCCAGAACAATATTGACTCTGAGATTCCCGGCAAGACGCAGTAAGTTTGTAGTTCGTAAGAGTTCAAATGTCTGACTTTCACTCTTGTCCGATTCCTTGCAGGTTGCAACTTGACCCTAGCGAAGAGTTCCTTGTGGCAACCGGTAATATTCAGGTAAGGATTTGTATTATCCAACACAGTTCGATAAAATAATGTCGTTATGTAACTTGTTGCTTTCTCCCTTATTCAGGCGCTGAGAGAAAGTATGAAGTCTCGGGGAATAATGCCTCTGGCGGTAAAATCAGGTAAGTCTATTGTGGTGAGGAGGTTTCCCCTTGTTTGTCCCTTTGTTTCACCTTGCTGTCCTTTTGTTTCCCCATAGGGGTCGGGGTTTGGCGAGGATGCAGTGGAAGCTGCGCTAACCCGTGAAGAGGAATAATACCCCCGGTGGTAAAATCAGGTAAGTCTATTGGGGTAACTAATATTGCCTCTGTGTATTCCCTTGGCTCACCTTGCTGTTCTTGTCTTCCCCTTAGGTGCCGGAGTGCGGCGGGAGCATGCAGAAGGATGCAGTGGAATGTGAAGATGCTGCGAAGGCCGGTGAGTTCTGCAGGCGAGGCGACGCGCATAAAATAACTTCTTTCTTCCAGCTCGAAGGCACGATGGATCAGGAATTCAGGTAAGGATCAAAGGTATTGCTCTTGTTCTAACCTTTTCTCCTTCGCTTCCCTTTTTCTAGGAGCTCCGGACTCAAGGCGGGCGTGGCAGAAGACTGGATGCAGACTTGCAGGCACGGTGAGCGTTACGCTGCTGGATGCAGAATAACGCGAAGTGTGTGCTGCTCTTCGGGAGTGGTTTAAATAGCCTCCAAAGTAGTCCCAGGCAAGTATTCCTCCCCAGCCCTACCTGATTAAAAAAATAGTCCCTTAGGTAAAGTAGTCCCTTCCAAGCCTCTTTTGGCTTGGAGCTCTTGCAGCATGGTCTGCATCAGGTGAGTTTGCAGCATGGTCTGCATCAGGTAAGTTTTAATCTACGAGCCTGGCGCCTATGGCGCCAGTACAGACTCTCCATGTGAACCTGGCGCCATAGGCACCAGGACTGCACCCTAATAGCCCTAGCAGGGGTTGTTGGGTTTGCTTAGTATAACTTGATGCCTGCTTCCGGGGTTGCTGGACTTGGTCTGGGTCCCCGGGGGTAGGCATCATGACAACATGCGGCCCCGGGACAATCCAATCAAAACCCACGAACCAACCGAACCAATGCAGATCGGGGGATTACGGGCTCCTATCTCCAAGACGGAGAGAGAAAAGAGGAGACAACAACAACTCTGTTCATACTGTGGAAGAGCAGGACATTTCCTCTGGCAATGCCTGGTAAAACCCCCCAAAAGGATAGTAGGTGCAAAGGACAATGGCAACGAAGAAAAAGAACAAAACATGGAAAACTTCATCGCCCGACAAGCGTAGGGATCCACTTGTTGAGCGAAGAGAAGGAATCTGTACAGACCTCATACCTGGTCATCCCAGTACTTTTGGTCAACCATCAACAACCGACATAGGTACATGCCTTGGAGGCATTATTGATAGCGGAGTGGTGGGAAATTATATTGATCAAGATCTGGCTGCACGAATAGGCCTTCCTCTCCAGCAAAAGCTCAAATCGGAAAACGTCACATCGGTGGATGGTTCTCAGTTGTCATCCGGACCAGTGACGTAACATACCGACAAAGTCATGCTGATGTGTCAGGATGGTCCTCGGGAAGACATCTCGTTCGATCTTATTGGGGCTCCCCAGTTCAAGATGATTTTAGGAATGCCGTGGCTGGAAATCCACAACCCTAGGATCGACTGGCGAACAAGAGTGCTGACCTTTCCTCAAATCTGCTACCACAAAGGTGTGAAGTGCAAAGGAACTCAAGGTGAAACCTATCCTGGGGCTCTCTGGTTCCCTACCCCCTGAATATCTGGATTACCAGGATGTGTTCCAGAAGGAGCAAGCAAACACACAGACCTTACGACTGCCAGATCGAATTGGTGTCCGGAGCACAAATCCCCTGCAGTCGAATTTATGCTCTAACTGAGCAAGAAACCCAGCATCTGAAGTCTTACCTGGATCAGTACCTAGGTAACGGTTTCATTTGCCCGTCTAAGTCCCCTGCCTTCTCGGCTCTTTTTTTCCTACCAAAGAAAGAGGGAAACATAAGAACTTGTATAGATTATAGAGCACTGAGCCAAATCACAGTAAAGAACAGATACCCCCTGCCACTCATCCCGAAACTGCTAGATCAAGTGAAGAATGCTCAAATCTACACAAAACTGGACCTACGAGGAGCCTACCATCTTGTGAGAGTTAAAAAGGGAGTTAAAAAGTGAGACGAGTGGAAGATGGCATTCCAAACCAAATATGGACTTTTCGAATATCAGGTCATGCCCTTTGGATTATGCAATGCCCCAACGGCGTTCCAATTCTTCATGAACGATGTGCTTCACAAATTATTGAACATTTGCATACTCATTTACATTGATGACATTCTTATTTACTCTACGTCCAAGGAGGATCACGTTGGCCATGTAAGAGCAGTTCTGGAAAACCTTTGTCAGCAGCGGCTGTTTGCCAAATTGGAAAAATGCTTCTTCCATGTCAAAGTTGAATTTTTGGGCTTCATGCTTACCCCACGAGGAGTTCACATGGACACACGCAAGGTGGATGCTATCCTTCACTAGCCGTCACCAACATCCACAAAAGAAGTACAAAGTGTGCTCGGATTCTCCAACTTTTATCGACGGTTTATTCCGAGGTTTTCACAAATAGTTCATCCAATCACCTCCCTATCTGAGAAAAAATAAGACATTTCTCTTGTCCCCCAAAGCAGAAAATGCCTTCCAGGAGCTGAAAATTGCCTTCACATCAGCACCAGTTCTTCGGCACCCCAGACCCGACCTGCCATATGTGGTCGAAACAGATGCCTCCAGCATAACCATGAGAGCAGTATTGTCACAAAGAGACCCGGACACGGGACAACTACATCCCATAGCATTTTGGTCTCATAAGTTTTCTGTGCCGGAATTAAACTATGCAGTCACTGACAAAGAACTGTTAGCGATCAAAGGATCAAAACATGGAGATACTATCTTCTGGGAGCAAGACACACGGTCACTGTTATCACAGATCACAGTAATCTGCAATACTTGAAGACAGCCAGGGCCCAATCTTCACGCCAGCTTCGCTGGGCTCTTTTCTTTGCAGAATACGAGGTTGTCATTACTTACAGGCCTGGAGTGCGCAATGGGAAAGCGGACGCCATATCATGTATGGGTGAGGACAAGGAAGCTTTTGCAACATCTGAGCCTGTGGCCATTATTCCCGATGAACGGACCCAGAACCAAATCGCTGCAACCGCCTGTTGGGAGGACTTAAAAACTGATCTCCGATCTTGGATGAACCAAACTGCACAACAGGAGTGGTTAGCTGGGGGAGACCAATACTCCATCAAGGATGATCTACCGTATTTTCAAGGAAGACTATATATTCAGGACAAGAAATTGCAAGATCAGATAATAGCAAATTACCATGAATCATTAGTGGAAGGACATCCTGGGATTGCCAAGACTCGGGCCAAAATTCAAAGGGCTATTGGTGGCCAACCTGGAGAAAAGACATTGCCCAATTCATTGCAAACTGTGATGTCTGCGCACAACACAAATCTCAGAGGTTAAGACCCGCCGGGTCACTATGCCCCTTGACTGTACCACCAGCACCATGGCATACGCTGTTTATGGACTTTATCACCGATCTTCCTCCCTGCAACGGATTTAACACAATCCTGGTTATTGTAGACTTATTCTCCTAGATGGCCCCTTTTATTCCATTGAAGGGGCTTCCCACTGCTTCCGCCCTTGCCACTGTGTTTTTGGAGCAAATTGTCAAGTTACATGGTTTCCCATCGGTATTAATTGAAGATCGCAGAACACAATTCGTCTCAACTCTCTGGAGGAGGTGCGGCAAAAATACCAAAATTGACCTGAGGTTATCCACGAGTCACCATCCCCAAACCGATGGCCAAACCGAAAGGACCAACCAGACCTTGGAGCAATACTTGAGAGACATGTTACAACAAACTGAGGAGTCCTGGAAAAATATCCTCGGGTTGATCGAATTTGCCTACAATAACTCCGTCCACACTAGCACCGAACAGACCCCATTCTACATTGTGCAAGGTCGGCATCCGCGAACGTCTACTTTTGATTCGCTTGACGAATTGGAAATGCCAGCAGTTACAACATTGCACAAGACTATCACTCGAACCCTTAAAGAAGCAGCAGAAAATCTGACCAAAGCCAAGGAACAACAGAAAACATTTGCAGACCGACATCGAAGGGAGGATCTGAATTATCAAGTCGGGGATAAGGTTTGGTTGGCATCCAAGAACATTCCCTTGAAAGGACCCTGAGCCTTCCGTCCAGGTACCTAGGACCTTATCCCATGAAGGCCATCATTAACCCTGCTGCCATGAAATTGGATTTACCAGCTAACATGCGGATCCATCCGGTGTTCTATGTCTCTCTTTTGAAAGCAATGAAGCCAGATACTCGGATTGTAGCACCACCCGAGCCCGTCATCATAGGAGGGGAACCAGAATACGAATTCAAAACCATACTGGAATCCAAGATAGTACAATCTAAACTGTATTACCTTATAGACTGGAAAGGTTATTGACCTCAAGAGCGTACATGGGAGCCTACTGAATTCGTCCATGCCCCACGACTAATCAGACAATTCCATCATAACAACCCCACCAAACCAGGACCAGGAGGAAGAGCGCCTGTAAGAGGGGCCTTGAGGGGGAGTGCTGTCATGGCCACCGAGCAAGGACCATGAGCTCCATCACATAAAGGGTCGAGTTGGACCCAATCCTGGCGACTTTGGCACCAGGCTCATGAGAAAGTGTGCATGTTACCTGATCCTAGCAGTCACTGCTGTTGGAGCGCATCCTTACCTGTTCCGGATTTCCAACACTTACTCGGAAGCTCATCTCGGCCAGCATCCTCGCGGTCCCAGTCATCCATCGACCGCCGGCAGATCTTCGGATGGCAGCTCCTCATCTGACTTCGCCAGGCCATCCCTGCAGGAGAAAAGGACAAAGAAGGTTAGAAACAACATAAAGACATTACGCTAAGGTTGTGCGCAACACACTCCTCGCACTGACCATAGAATCAAAACTAACCATCTATTTGGGACATTGTAAACTCCTCAGGACTCCATTGGGGCTCACTTTCAGCACCGCGACTCCGCTGGACATCGCATCACCTATTGGGGAGAAGGAAAGACATTACAAGCAATACGAACATTAATCATGGGAAAATAGACATTGCAAAAGAATACAGACAATAATCATTTTTGAAAAACACTTACCTTAGAAGTGGATCAGTCACTGCCGGTCTGGGCTGCCACGCACATGGACCAGTGAAGGAACTACGTCCATTTAAAGCGCCCCTGCACTTGAGAAGCAGGACGGAGAGCTCACCCTCATAAATAAACAGGTGAGACTATATGGGTAAACGCATGCTCACCACATTCTGGGAAGAAGGGTTTGAGGGAAACTACAGCCATTTCACAGTATCCTCACAGCCTCTCATATTCTCACAGGGGCAGTATCAATAACTAGAGCAGTCCAAAACACAGGAGCAGGGGAAGAAGCCTGACCCGGGGGAGCCAGTTCCAGGGAGGGCTGCAACCATGCCTCAACATGCCCGCAGCGACCAGGTGAGGTTAACAGTAATTCAGAGCATCATAGTACACCACTGTAGGAGGATCAAAGAAAGAGAAAAAGAAATAGAACAGAGGAGGTTGGCAGACGAGGCCAAGCTTGTACAGAATAAACTGGTGAAGGTCGCTGCGGTTGCAGTGACCCTGCCCAATGAGAGACAGGGAGACGGAGAGTAGGGGTCAGAAGGTTCACTATCAAGGATGGCAGCAACCTGGTCCGCAAACGGACAGGAGCAATGGGCTGGCGAGGAGCAATACGAGGGTCCCCAATGGCAGGGAAGGCCTACCAGAAGACGAGGTGCGTACAGGGGACAGAGAGGGGGGTTTGGAGGTCAGGGAGGCAGAGGGTTTGGAGGACAAGGAGCCCGGGGAGGGCGCCAAGGGTCATGCTGGAATTGTGGGAGGTGGGGACATTTTTCAAGGGAATGCCACACCTGACCCATGGGATATTATCAAGGGCCCCCGCCCACTGGAAATTAACATCAATTTGGTCACCCTCCTCCAGGCAGCCCCTATGGATTACCAATGGGAGGTCATGGGCAACAAGAGCAATATTATGATAATTACCAGCAAGGAACTAAGCCGGAAAGGACACGGACACCCCACCAGTGACCCCAAGTGAGACAATGCAAACACATGTGTACAATTTATAGGCCTTAATGCATACTTAAAAGGTATAGTAATGTGTGTTATTTACTGCATGTCTAGGATAAGTGTGTAGATCAGTTTAGCCAGAGCCAACCGCCTCTCCGGACCTGACCCAACCTTCACCTCGCACGGACCGGCCCAGCTGAACCCGTAATGTCCATCCTCCCAAGTCATCAGCCAATCCCGTGGAACCGGCCCTTCCAGAACTATATGTGCACCCCCTCCCTAACCAATGGAAATGTAACTTGTATACCGTATAGAAATCATCACTGATGACGCTGTAACCCTTTAAAACATACTGTTTCTGTATCGTTTGCTAGAGCGCTCTCAAGGCAGCAGAGTTCTCTGAATGCTGAATCTTACATAACACTTTGCTGATTCTCAAAAAACAATCTCTTGGTCTCATTCCCTATTGGGATGTGGCCTTTACTCTGAGTTTTAATTGGTAATGTGGGGAGTGAGCGCCTTCAATTGTTTGTGTATATTGGCTAGACAGACTTGATGCCTCAGGCCCAAAGCTTCTTAGAATGAACTGCTGCGATTTCTGTGTGGTCTGCAGATCCCAGGTTTGAATCCTGGGACCACTCAAACGCTCCTCCATTTCAAAAAGCAACTCAAGACCCTGCTCTTCGGAGAGTACCCAGGGATTACTTTGGACCGGCTACTGTTAGGTATCCATCACCCCTGCAGTATGGGATAGCCAATCTACTATATAACCTGTAACCTCTCCTTCAGCCAACACATGTTAACCCCAAATTGTTCTTAGATAGCTCTTGCCGTTTAGCTAGGTTCATGCTATATAAACACAAATACTCACAGTGCACTGGATATGATATTAATTGGAAAACGCCTGACCCATGTCCCAGAGTCAGTGATTAGACAATTAATATATATGATGCAAAATGTGCAGGTACTCCATGAGGCTCAAAGTGAATATAAGTAATTGCTGCAATGAGTCTAAACACCTCATATGGTCTTCAATATCAAAATATATACACCCTACCTAAGACCAGGGGTAAAAAGCGAGCCATAAAAAGTCACTTGCCACCTCAATTCTATCCATATGCATAACATACAATTTCTTACTTGCCAAGAGTCAATGATCACTAGCCAGTGACTAGTGCAGAGTAAACATTCTGAGCCTTGCTATGAGGACCTCAATATATACACATATTCTCACAGTATTGATACAATATCATTACACAAAATCCACGAAGGCAATGCAATATCATCTCATGCTACTTCTATAGGGATTTCAGTACCATCTTCGAATTTCAGTGTGAACCAAAATATCATCCCTGTGGGATGCTCGATAGTAGTAAAAATAAAGTCTATGTCACTGCTAACATAATCCTGCACAAGGCCTGTGGTGTTGACAGCAGTATAATCATACATCATCTTGGGGGACAAATAATCACTCATCCTTCATAGATGGCAATACACACCCCCCACACACACACACAAACACCCTTTCTAGTAAATTGACAATATCATCACACAGTATTCCCATGTTGACTTCAACATCATCACAAAGAATCCCTGTGTGAACATTAATAACATCAAACATTACTTCTGGGTATTTCAAAATCATCTCACACCCCATGCGTTTAGGCTCTTAAGCATCATTACACACCACCTCTTTGGGAATTTCAGATCGAACACCATCTCTGTGGAATTTTCATCATCATCACACATCATTCCTATGGGTCGTTCACTAGGAATTCACTATCATCACACATTCCACGCAAGGATTACAGCACTATCACACACCAACTTAACCCAGACTTCTTCAATGTCAGACAACTTACTTTTGGGGACTTCAATATCATCACACACAATCCCTGTGGGCACTTCAATAACATCAAACAATACATATGGGTATTTCAAGATCATCTTACACCAATGCTTTTAGGGTATTAAGCATCATTACACACCATCTCTCTGGGGATTTCACATCACACACCATGCCAATGGAATTTGTAACATAATTTCACATAATTCCTCTGGGTAGTTCCCTATTATCACTCAAAATTCCTGTAAGAAATTCAGTACCATCACATATTCCACTCAGGGCATTACAGCATTATCACAAACCATCCCTGCACAAACTTCTTAATTGTCACACAACTTCCTTTTGGGGACTTCGAGATCATCACACACAATCACTGTGTGGACTTCAATATTATCACACACCATAATTTTGGGAATGAAGGCATCATCTGGCATCATCTCTTCAGGGATCTCACATCAGCTGAAACATCCCTGTGGGGTCTCCAATACCATTACATATCCCTTTGCTTTGTGAGAAGTACCTTATCAATGATCATGAACCATGTGTGCTAACCCCATGCATGTTAACCTTAATGTTGTCCCATGGAAGATCTGTGACAATATCAATATAAGTGCTCATAAACCTAGATGGATTTTATCATCTGTCACCTTCCTTCAGTATCATCACGAACATTTCCTTGGAAAACAAATATCATGAATCACAGTCTCATCAGGACATCAGAATCATTACACACCATCCCGGCAGGGACCTCAATATAATTGTACAGCATCCCTGAGAAACTACAAAAAGGATCACACACCATCTCCTGTTGAGTTTAGTTTTTAATAGAATCCCTCTGTTTACTTCACTAGTATCACACAACATTAATCTAAGGTCTTCAGTATTCTCACACATACGTTGCAGGAATTCCAAAAACTATCATACACTGTATTTTCACAGACTTCAGCATTGTCAGACAACATCTCTTTGGGGACTTCATTTTCATCTTATACCATCCCTGTGGTGGCTGCTATATCATAATACACCATCCTCGTAGGAGTTTCAATATGACTCATTTCCATTGGGATTTCAGTGTTACCATACAGCATACTTGTGCGGCTCTAAATGCCTCCTGTCATGGACTTCAGTGTCATCACACACCATCTTTCTGGGAACCACATACCATTTCACACCCTCCCTATAGAGACTCACAGATCATCATGTAGAGTCTTAATTAACACCACACATCATCTTTATAGGGCCTTGAGCATCCTCACAAACCATACCTTTTGGGTCTTCACATAATTACAAACTATGTGGTGTCTGTAATATAATCACAGAACCCATGTTAAAGGTTCCAAATAAATATAGATCATCAACCCTTTTTCAACTTAATATTATAACAGACAAACTCAATGAAATTAATATGATAACACACAAACTCAATGAAAATGTCAATATAATGACATACCCTCTCAGACAGACTGCTAATATAGTCATCATTTTAGGGAATTTTATATATTCACCAACACCTGTGGGAACGTCAGCATCATCAGACCTTCAACATCATCAGAACTCGGCATCATCAGATCTTCAATATCATCAGTCATGGGATGACATCAACATCATCACCAAACACCAGCCCCTAAGGGACTACAATATTTTCACACATCCTCCCTGTGGGGCACTTCTACAACACCACCATACACCATACCCATGGGGACTTAAATATCTTCACACTACTTCACTGTGAACATTTCAGTGTTATCACACACTATCCCTGTATGGTGCTTCAATATCATCACACAACTGGCATCTTAAATATCCTCACAGAGCATCACTGGACAGACTTCAGTAACACCATGAATCTTTGTGCGGGCTTAAATATCATAGCCCAACAACCGTGCAGGTTCTTCATTTGACATCATCTTGGGGTTCTTTCATTATAATCCCAATACATCTGGCACGCAATTCAGTATCGTCACACACATTACGTTTTAAGCATATGGGAACTTTTATATAACCCTACAATCCGCAGAGACTTTAGAATCCTCACATAACGCACAATTGCTGTGAAAATCTCAACATCAAAACACACCCTTTATGTGGGAACTTCAACTTTATCATACACCATCCACTTGGGGACCTAAATATCACAGCACAACATCTCTCTGGGGACTTCATTGCCAGTCTGATCCGCCCTGAATATTGTAGCATAATGGAGGCGTTTAGAGGCTAGATCTCTGTTTTTCCACCAAAAGAAGCACTTTTTGATTCACAAACAGGATGTTCTTTTCAATGGAAAGAAAACCCATATATCCCCTATTGCTTGTTTTTGATTGTTTTTGATAGGTACATCTGATATCTGATGCCCTGTGCATTTGTAAACAAATACATCTGCAGTGTGAACTGCTGTTTTCCTGCTGTTGTTTCTAACCCTCATACAGTGATAGAATTTTGTTTTGGTAATTCTCTACCACATGCCATTTAACGACCATCATAGGGAAATGCTCTAACAGCAGCCACGTTGGTGTTCAGAGCTTCTAAATATATTAATGCTAACACTGATGTACTCAAAGAACCAATCAGTTTGTCATTTACAATGGAACAAAGCCCCTATGAAATTCGCAGGTCACCTTTGGGAATAAGGCCTGTAAAAAATATTGTGATGCCCAATTCTTTTGGTAGCAGTCAAATAAACTAGTAACTAATGCTGACATTCATCATGACAACACATGTATGGAAAATCAGGAAGCTAAACCGACTGCCGATGTCGAAAACTGCAAGGAAAGAAAAAAGTCACAATACGACTGGTTTACTGTAGCTGCAGCCAACCAATACACTGCAATGTTGAAGTATTCGATGCACTAAAATAACAAATAGTTAATGAAATAGCTCATAATTATGTTTTAAACTATCTAAAAACAAACATTTGGAAAATATACAATGGGCAAAAGTAAGAGTTTCATTTCATGTGCATAAAAGTAGAACATTGTGTTGCATCTAACTTTGTATTCATCTAAAAGCACTTTTTCTTTTGAAAATAGTCCCCTCTCTGCCACTAGTTTGGGTATCAGCTCCCCAAGGTGTGTTTAAATTCCTGAGCAAGTGGTGAAGACTGCAGTACCACCTCCTGTCTATGGGGCAGATCTGAGAAAATAAATACACAATCCAAATTAAACACAGCTCCCCACAAGGTCCATTTTTTAAAAAGTTGTGAACAATGCCACAGATGTTTTTTAAGTAATTTTAGATCATTTGGAAGACAATACCATCTGGGGACACGGGTGCAGGTCCCCACACCCCCTTTCCTTTTCTCCATGTTCTTTCTACGGGTGCACCCAGGGTCCCTTTCCGGACACTCTTTGGGTTACTACTGGAGACAGTTTTTGTTGCACTTCCTATGGGTTTCCCACTAGGACACAACAGCAGCTATTTTGCACCTTTGTTCTGCCCCAGGTCCCATTGGACACCATGACTAGATGCTCTGGTCATTCCTCTGGAGAATGGGTTCTGTAGATGGGGAATGTGAGGTATTCAGGGTTGTATATATAGCATGTATAGCCCTGTAAAGAATACTGATCCTCTAGATACTTGTGTGTTTGGTTCCTGAGGAGGTAGGTTGTGTCCTAATTGGTCACTTTGCGTCCCTCATGCATGCCAGTCTTGGGTTTATTCCTGGAAGATTTACTTGGTGGCCAATCTTTGGTGGTAAATTTGCCCAAGGGTCGGAAAGGTCTCTGATTGCATGGCTTTCTGAGTGCCTATATAGTCTGGTAAACAACACATGATTGCTTATTGCTGGGTTTTGTGGTATTTACATAATCTACAGTGGGCTATAAATACAGAGTATATTTTTATACAAACCATGCAAATTTGTATTTTATTTGCCAAAATTCAGATGTTCATTGAATCTGGTTGATACTGTACTCCTAGAAAGGCTGGGCTCTTCAATGGCAGCAGGGCCACCGCAAGGATTTATGCCAACACAGATGACATGTAATTTTGAAGCCCCCTACCTTACCATGTGACCAGATTTGATACTTTTAGAGCCAAAAGGGCATCTCCTGCTGTCTTTCTGCTGGTGGCACTTTAGGTAGCAGCCTAGAATTGTCTGATTGTAATGCCACCTTGACAGTGGCGTTGTTGACTGGAAGGAAGCAGGGACATCACAGCTTGATTCTTAATCCATGCCGTAAACCAGATGTTTATTTCTGCTCCCAGAAACCACACTCAATGCGATTGTCAAGCATCAGCTACCTCATAGCCATTTAGAAACTTGTGAACTACAGATATAGCAGCATTCAATCAACAGGCAACACTGAAAGCTAAATATTCACTTCTAGTCAATTCAGTAGCACACATACACTGTTTTATTTCAATTAAGTGAGCAATTTTGAAAAGGGTAAATTAGAGTGAGATTTAGAGAATACATAGCAAAAATATTTAGAATGGCTATTAAGTACGTAGCATATTGTCTGTATGTTTCTTACAACGTTCATCACAAAAGTGAATGAAAGGTAGACATGTGATCTGTGCGACCATCAGGGTATATAACTTCGGTTGAATCAACAGTCTAAAAAATAACCCTGTTCATTAGGCACAAACCATTCAAGTATTTCTTTACACTGTAGAGAGAGTAATGATTCCTCCTGCTGAAATGAAGTAATTAAGAAAAGATGAGCAGGAGGAGGAGGAACATGTGATGACAAAACACAAATATCAGATTCTGATAGAATATATTCACATATGTATACAAGATCTACATAGATGAGTATCTGCCTAAAAAAATGTCGTTTTAATGGGAGCGTACTGATAGGTTAAAAACAGTAGCTTGCCTAGTACACCACACTTGCATTTCATTCAATCTAAAACAAGAGCTCATTCTGGAGTTCGCATCGCAAACACAATGTGGATGCTTGTCGAAAAGGATCAAAACGTGTTCATCACCACAAAACGTTCCATAAGTTCAGACTTGTTCAGGAGCCTTTTCTGGTTTTTCTGCATGAGTTTTCGGCTCAACCGCGACCTGAAATAGAAACCGATATTTCTATTATTTTTCCTTTCAAAAGAATATGTATAAAGGGGAGGAATTTCTACACAATCTAACATACCATATTCTGTGGGATCTTTAGGGCGATTAGTCACTGTGTATTGTTTGAGCAAGAACATTATTTCGTAAGCAAATATGATTTATTGGGTTGTTAAAGACAAACTTATTTCATTTATATATTGTGTATAAACACTTCAGTTGTGGAAACACTTTGGTTACAAACCAAGCAATCACTGTCAAAACCAATGAACCTGTCTTTATAAACGTTGTGGGGGCGATTGTTTTTCGATATCCATGCAGGATAGAAAAGGCTTATCCCCCACACTCGCAAAGTCATCGATTTGTCACAGCTGAGAATTAAAAAAAATGTTCACTTCATAATGTCTACTTGGGGCCAGATTACAGAAGTTTTGCACGGTGCAAGTGTAAAGATTGCACAATATTAGCACCAGGGCAAAGTTTGCCCTATTTTTAAAAACACTTGAAAATATTAGAAAACCATTGCACCTTGCACCATGACAAGAGCATTTTGGCAAGTTATAATTTTTGCCCTAGTGCCAAAAAAAAATAAATGTTCACTGTATTTTTACTAATATGGAATGGTATTAGCACTAGGGCAAACTTTTCCCCGGTGCAAATATGCATCGAAAATATATCTTTTTTGCATTAGGGCAATGTTTGCTTATACCATGCCAAAATGCATTTGTCATTGTGCAATGTTTTCTTTTATATTTTCAAGTGTTTTAGAAATAAAGCAAACTTTGCACTAGTTCTAATACTGTGCAAACGTTGCACTTGCACCAGTGCAAAGTTTCTGTAATCTGGCCCATTGGCAAACTCCTGCCAGATTACAGAAACTTTGCACCAGCGCAAGTGCAAAATTGCATGGTATTAGCACTAAGGCAAAGTTTTCCCTAATTTTAAAAACACTGGGACATATTAGAAAATGATTGGGCCATGACAAGTGCAGTTTGGCATGGTATAAGCACCAGGGCAAAAATTGCCCTCTGGCAAAAAAGATAAATGTTTACCTTATTACTGCAACAGGGAAAAGTTTGCCCTAGTGGTAATACGAAATGGTATTAGTACTAGGGCAAACTTTGCCCTGGTGAAAAAATGCATGGAAAATGCACCTTTTTTGTACTATGGCAATTTTTGCTGTGTTGCCTAAATCATGCCAAACTGCACTTTTCATGGTGAAATAGTTTTCTTATATGTCCCAGTAGTGCTAATACTGTGCAACTTTCCACTTGCACCAGTGCAATGTTTCTGTAATCTGGCTTCTCTCTGGCCTTATTTCTGTTTACATGTCTTCGAATCCCTTGCCCTAAGGAAATCTTTATGATTGGATTGCTGGCTGTCTCTTGCCTTCAGTCAACTACTTCAAATAAGGTGCCATATAAATGTTCTTATTCATTCATTCCTCAATCTAACCAACAGCTCCTATCATGCATGCTACGGAAACCAGTCAGGTCGTGTTTACATACCCATGAAGCCATGTTGTTTGGATGAGACATCAATGCTCTCTTACTGTGTAGCATGTTATATTTTCACAAATAATAGATTAGAATTGCAAAGGTAGGTATCAGAGCATTGAGGTGATTGACAGTGGTGTGAGAATGAATTTAGGATTTGCAAAATTGCATAATTTCACGTTTTTGAAATTTTGCACTAAATTTCACCAATTTCATGAAACTGGCAAATTGATTGAAATTAAAAGAAAATTTAATCCATACATTTGGGGTTAATAAAGTCAGCAAAAATAGGTTTTACGGTTTGAAAACTTGCAAATTTGCCAACTGCAAAGGTGTATATGCATGTGTCTCCAGCAAAATAAATGGAAGAGTCAAGACAATAGTGATAAACCATTGATCTCAGTTACTCATTTACTTAGCTGTAAAAATGCAGTAATTATACTTGATTTTTCCACCTTTTTGCTGATGAAAAAAAACACTAGATAATTTTTGTAGGGATTTTCTTTCATCAAACTAAGTAAAAACCCTTTACTTTAGTTTACAGATAATGACAAACTGAACATTTATGGCAGATGGTTGTTCCTGCAATCACGCCAGAGGCAGAACTAGAAACAAAATCATAATTTTGCAATTTTAGAAAGGAAAATATTTAGGGGCACTTTACGACTATGGCGGTGCAGGAAAAAAGTGGCGGTAATGGAATTACCGCCAATCTTCCTGCTCTGCCATACTACGAGTTTGGCCCTGGAGTGGGGCATTTACCTCCAGCATTATGCTGGAAGTAAATCCTCGCACTTTCCGCTGAAAATCGGCCAAATAACTGCCGTGGTAATTCTGCCGAAATCCCCCATGAAATTCTATGGACTCCAAATTAATGGGGAATAACACTGCCACAACTTGTAATCCAGCGGTAAATCCGCCAGACCAAGTGGCGATAATGGTGCTTCTGTTGGGTGGTATTCTGGCAGATTTACCACTGGAATACCGCCCAACTTGTAATGAGCCCAAATTACTTTTACACAGGCAGTATTCAAATTTTGCAAACCATAGATTAAATATGATCACCCCAACTAAGACGTGATATAAACTGTGCACTCCATACACACAGACACAAACACACACACACCTATTTGTTCAGTACAATACACTGACAAGAACAATCACATGTTGCATGCAAACAATTATACTGGCCCTCATTCCGAGTATGGTGATAGTCATGGCGCTATTTGCGCCATGACTGCCTCCCATACCGGTACCGACTCCGGTTTGGTTCAATGGGAACTTACCGGTCCATTCCGACCTTGGAGGGACTGGTAAATCCCCATTTACCAAACCATTCCCCATTCCCATTGAGCCCCTAGAGAGCCCCTAGAGGGCTCAATGGGAATGGGGAGGATGCAAATAACGGGCCGGTGTATGCCAAGCCCGTTATTTGCGCCCAGGTCCCTTAACGGGTCCCGTCCATAACACCAGGTCAGACCTGGTGTTAAGGAAGTGACCCGCTAAGGGACCTCGTAGTAGGGCGGTAAGGGATTACCGGCACCGGTCTCCTTACCAGTGCCCGGTATCCCTTACGGGCCTATTCGGAATGAGGGCCTCTATCTTGCAAAACACACATCTGTTAGTGAAAATGTTCTCTTTTAAGATCATGCAGGGAGTCATTCACAGTAATGCGTTGTTTCATTACATGCCAAAGCTCAAGGTAAGCATGCACACAGCCAAAATGTTGCAGGATACTGTAACGCTCACCTGATTCCCGCAGAGGCGCCGGTCTTGACTGGGTGAATGCCGTATCTTCAAAGGTGATGTGTAACACACGGTTGGCTCTTTGGGCTGGACCTCTGTGCACTGTATGTCTGACTCGAAGAGTAAGATGTCTGCAGATAGAAAATATGGGATTAATGAACCGGGGTTATTGGGTGCCTCTCTCCTCTTCCCTTTCTCTTCTCCTGTAGAACCCCAAAGGTTAACGCCCTCACCTTAGGTAAGTGAACGCCGAGCTCTCCATCTGCCTCGGGGCAGGGTGCCGTAACCAGTTTCTTCACTGGATAAGGATGCAGGCCTCTTGACCTCAGAGGACTGCTGTCTGTCGTTAACTGCACGAACGGTAAGTTCTGGGCACTTCAAATGTCTTAAAAGTCTTTTGTAATGATATCTCTTGTTTTGCAGGGTTCCGGCGATGGCGGATGGCGGGCTGATGAGAGTTGAGGATCGAACCCGCGTGAGGAATAGAAGCGCCTGGAAGCCCCTAAGTAAGCGCTTGTAGCCTGCTTCACGATGCGCACTAACTGTCCCTTTTATCTTGCAGGTACAAGTTCGGAGCTTTAGAGAAGCTGAAGGGTGCTGGAATGCCCACTGGATTCGGCGTGGGAAGGAGTAATGGCACGCGAGTAATAAAGTTGCCCAATGTCTTTAAACGCACCTTTTTTTGTCTTTCAGATGCGGGATGCAGCGCCGAAGGCCTCCGGAGCGTGCGAAGAGCTGGTAAGCTTTTGTCTTTCAGATGCCTGAATGCAGTGCGAAGACCTCCGGAGCATGCGAAGAGTAGGTAAGCCTTTGTCTTCAGATGCCGGAATGCAGCGCGAGGCGTTGGTGACAGCCGATGGACCAGGTAAGAGATGCGCTGCCACTGAAGACCGTAGTGCTAACCTGTTCTTTCTTTGTCTTTACAGGTGCTGCTGAAGACTGGATTCCAGGATGGTAAGCCTTTGTTCCCTTAGGCCCAGGATCAGAAGCAGAAGACACGATGAGCGTTCTGCTGCAGAGAATGCAGAATAACACAAAGCAAGAGTCATCCATCGGGTGTGGTTTAAATAGCCTCCTGTAGTGCTTAGGTGTCTCCTTCCACAGCCACGCCTAGGTAAGAAAAGAGTTCCTGCTTTCCAGAAGAGTTCCAATGTTCTGAACCTAGGGAGTGGCTCCTGCCCCACCCAACAGGAAAAGTAGTCCCAAACAGAAGAGGATCAGGGGTTCAACTGGCAGGTAAGTAAGCAGCATGGTCTGCTGCAGGTAAGTCCACCCAAGCATTATGAGCCCGGCGCTTCCAGCGCTGGGAGTGGGCATCTTTATGAGCCTGGTGCCACTGGCGCCAGGACAGGGTCCAAAAGGTCCCAATTGGGACTGGCTGGCACTCGGAACCGGGGTTATGGGTCTGCTTCCAAGGGAGTCGGGCAAGTCCTGATCTTTTGGAAGCAGAGATCATGACAGCACCCCCCCTCAAGGCCCCTCCCAAACCGGGCTTCTCCGGGGGTTTGGGCTTGTTAGGAAATGTTCGATGAAATCTTTTGATTAGACGAGGCGCGTGGACATATTCTGCAGGTTCCCAGGATCTTTCTTGGGGACCTTAGCCTTTCCAGTCAATCAGGTAAAATAGTTTAGATTTGGAGATCTTGGAATCCAGGATGCTTCTGACTTCAAACTCGAGTTCTCCATCAACTAGAATAGGTTTTGGAGATGTAGTTAGTAGGGTTTGAGGTTGCACGGGTTTTAATAGAGAGACGTGGAAGACCGGATGTATCTTCATGTGAGGGGGCAAGTCCAACTTGACCGCTACTGGATTTACTATGGTAGTGATGGAATAGGGACCAAGGTATCTTGGGTTGAATGTGCGTGGTCCTTTTAGAGGTAGATATTTGGTGGATAACCAGACTTGATCTCCTACTTGATATTGGGGGGCTTCCTTCCGATGTTGGTCTGCTCCTTTCTTGTATTGTTCTTTAGCCCTTTGAAGGTGAGAAATGGCTTCCTTAAAGGCTTGGGTGATTGTAGAATGCAGGTGGTCTACTGCTGGTGTTCCAAGATCTTGGAGTGGATCCAACTCCGAGGTTCGAGGGTGACTACCGTATAAAAGAAAAAACGGGGTCTTCCCAGTTCCCGAGTGGACAGAGTTATTGTAGGCATATTCGGCTACCCAAAGGATATCTTTCCAAGTTTTTTCAGTTTGTTGTAGCATGCAGCGCAAATACTGTTCCAGAGTTTGATTGGTCCTCTCGGTTTGTCCGTCGGTTTGAGGGTGGTGGCTGGTCGAAAGTCTCACATCAATTTGAGCCGACCGACAGCAACTTCGCCAAAAATGAGAAATAAATTGAATACCTCGATCCGAAATTAGAACTGAAGGAAAACCGTGCAGTCGGACGATGTTTTCGAGAAATTCTCGGGCCAGAGTTGCTGCTGTTGGTAAGCCTTTGAGTGGAATGAAATGCGCCATCTTGGAGAATAGGTCCACGATTACTAGGATCGTATTGTATCCGGAGCATGGAGGTAGATCGGTGATGAAGTCCATAGAAAGCGTATGCCAAGGGCGAGGCGGGATGTCAATAGGGCGTAAGAGGCCGGCTGGTTTTTCCTTTTGACTCTTGTTTTGGGCGCATACTCCACAGGACATTATAAAGTCTCTGATATCTTTTTTCCAAGACGGCCACCAGAAGTAGCGCTTGATCTTTTCCGAGGTCTTGGTCATACCGGGATGTCCTTCCATTAAAGAATCGTGATAACAAGAGATTACCTTTTTCTGTAAATCTGTGCTGGGCAGGTATAACCGTTCTTGGAAATATAATAGGTTGTCCTTCACCGTAAAGTCCTTTCCCTGCAGATGCCAATTCTGTATGTCTGCTGGAGTTACCATTAGCCTGGCTTTATCCTTAACTTCCTCTATGGATTGTGTGGCGATTACACCTAGAATTCTTTGTTCGGGAATGATAGGTACAGGTTTAGGATTGATCAAATGTTCTTCCACTCCCATCCGAGAAAGGGCATCAGCTTTACCGTTTTTTGTACCAGGTCGATAGGTAATTATGAAGTCAAACTCGGCAAAGAATAGTGCCCAACGGAGTTGCCTAGAGGATTGAGCTTTTGCGGTTTTCAAATATTGCAGGTTTCGGTGATCTGTAATCACAGTAACGGTGTGTCGGGCCCCCAGAAGATAATGCCGCCAAGCCTTAAAGGCGGACTTGATAGCTAGAAGTTCCTTATCAGTAATAGTGTAATTGATTTCAGGAGGCGAGAATTTGCGGGACCAAAATGCCACGGGATGCAACTGATTGGTTACCGGGTCCTTTTGTGATAGAACTGCCCCCATGGCAAGGCTCGAAGCATCAGTTTCAACGATGTAGGGGAGTTCTGGGCGAGGATGTTTTAAGATCGGTGCAGAGATAAATCTAGTCTTCAAATTCTGGAAAGCTTGTTCCGCCTCGGTAGACCATTCAAAACGTTTGTTTTTCTTTAACAAGGCGGTGATGGGCTGGACTATTCGAGAGAATTCGGGGATAAACCTGCGGTAAAAGTTAGCGAAGCCTAACATGCTTTGAACACCTTTTACGGAGGATGGCGATGGCCATTTGAGAATTGCATCGACCTTCTTTGAATCCATACGCACTCCGCTAGGTGATAATATGAATCCCAAGAATTCAACTTCAGTCACGTTGAAAACACATTTTTCCAACTTAGCGAAAAGTTTGTGTTGACGCAATCTCTCGAGGACCATTTTCACGTGTTTCCGATGTTCAGTTTCCGATGAAGAATAAACGAGGATGTCGTCAATGTAAACAACAACACACACATCTATGAGCTCTCTGAGGACATCGTTCATAAAATATTGAAAGGCGGCCGGGGCATTGCAAAGTCCGAAGGGCATGACCTGATATTCAAATAGCCCATACTTGGTGCGGAAGGCCGTCTTCCATTCATCGCTCTCTTTTACTCGTACCAAGTGGTAGGCTCCTCTAAGATCCAGCTTTGTATATATGCATGCTTTTCTGACTTGGTCCAGGAGTTCAGGGATCAAAGGTATCGGATATCTATTCTTAACGGTGATCTGGTTCAGGGCGCGATAATCTATACAAGTTCTAAGGTCCCCTTCTTTTTTTGGAACGAAGAACAAAGCTGAGGAAGCAGGGGACTTGGAAGGACGAATAAACCCATTCGCTAGGTATTGATCCAGGTATTGTCGGAGGTGAAGATTCTCAGGCTCGGTGAGGGCATAAATTCTACTACAAGGAGGAGTAGATCCAGGTATCAGGTCTATCTGGCAGTCATAAGACCTATGAGGAGGTAGAGAGTTAGCCTGATCCTTCCGGAAAACATCTTGGAATTCTAGGTATTCAGGAGGTAACTGGGGAGCCTCCGAGGAAATTGCTGCCAGTGCAACACCAGGTCGAGGGTGACAAGTAGAGACACATTCTGGAAACTGAACCGTTCTTGCTCGCCAATCGATCTGAGGATTGTGCTTCTCTAACCAAGGAATTCCTAGAATAATCTGGAACTGAGGGGCCTTGATCACATCGAACACGATCTTCTCATGGTGTCCATCTTGACTTACTAGCGTCACTTCTTGGGTGGTATGCGTTACTGGTCCGGAGGCTATCTCCGTACCATCCACCGTAGTAATGACGTCCTTTACAGCCTTGGGACAAAGAGTCAGATTCATCCTCAAAACCATTTCATGATCCACATAATTGCCGATGGCACCGCTGTCGACGTAAGCTTCAATCGCATGTAATCGATCCGGATGTTCAGGGCTAATGAGGACCATAGGTATCACGAAATGCGAGGTCACTGAACTGGTTTTAACGCTCGGCAAGAGGACCTCTATTCTTGTCGGGCGAGGTCGTTTCCCTGCTCAGAGTTTGTGACCCTGGTAACTGCAGCTCCTACTGCCTTCTTGGCTGGTTTCACCGGACAGTCTCGAAGAAAGTGCCCCGAGTTTCCGCAATAGAGGCATAATTGCAGCTGTTTTCTCCTTTCCCGCTCCTTTTGTGTTAGTGGTCCTTTCAGGCCCCCTATTTGCATGGGTTCCCCGGAGTCTACTCCTTTGGTAGGAGTTGGTGGTTTGGAAAATACTCGAGCATCAAACTTGGAACGATCGGCCTTCCTGTTCTGCAGTCTGTGGTCAATTTGAACGACTAAGTCAATATAGTCCGAACAGTCTTGCGGGGGATTCACTACTTGGGCTAACACATCTTTGAGCTCTCCACGTAGACCTCTATAAAACAGCGTAATCCTTTTGTCCTCAGGCCATCGAGTTTCCACTATCAGTCTGTTGAAAGACACAATATAAGCCAAAAGGTCTTGATTACCCTGTCGCAATGAAAGGAGCTCATTGTCCAAGGCCTGCCCCTGTGAATGTCTTGCAAACAGTTTTTCCATACTGAGCTGAAAAGCTTGAAAATCATGGAGAACCGTATCATCTTGATTAACTAGAGGGATCGACCAGTCTGCCGCATTGCCACTAAGGTACGAAAGCACGAAAGCTACCTTAGCTTGATCAGTTGGAAAGGCTGCTGGCCGGCATAAGAAGTGCAACCGGCACTGATTAATAAATACTGCAAACCTCTTTGGGTCACCAGAAAATCGTTCGGGCGGAGCCAGAGGTACATTCCCAGGTAGGTTGATCTGCACTGGGTTCGTAGAGGATGTTGAAGGAAGATTTGCCCCTGATGCGGGTAACGGAGTTTGTCCGGCTTGTGACTGTAGCAATTGTCTAGCGAGATCGTCTGTTCGCTCCTTGGAAATAATCAGTTCCCTTCTTAGAGCATTAGTTTCCTGACGGGCTGCATGCACTTCTGCTCTTAGTTCCCCAAGTAACTGGGCTAGCTGGTCGGTATCCGAGGTTTCCATAGCGCCTGGGTGGGAGTTTTGCGGTAGGCTTTGTGTTCTGTAACGCTCACCTGATTCCCGCAGAGGCGCCGGTCTTGACTGGGTGAATGCTGTATCTTCAAAGGTGATGTGTAACACACGGTTGGCTCTTTGGGCTGGACCTCTGTGCACTGTATGTCTGACTCGAAGAGTAAGATGTCTGCAGATAGAAAATATGGGATCAATGAACCGGGGTTATTGGGTGCCTTTCTCCTCTTCCCTTTCTCTTCTCCTGTAGAACCCCAAAGGTTAACGCCCTCACCTTAGGTAAGTGAGCGCCGAGCTCTCCATCTGCCTCGGGGCAGGGTGCCATAACCAGTTTCTTCACTGGATAAGGGTGCAGGCCTCTTGACCTCAGAGGACTGCTGTCCGTCGTTAACTGCACGAACGGTAAGTTCTGGGCACTTCAAATGTCTTAAAAGTCTTTTGTAATGATATCTCTTGTTTTGCAGGGTTCCGGCGATGGCGGATGGTGGGCTGATGAGAGTTGAGGATCGAACCCGCGTGAGGAATAGAAGCGCATGGAAGCACGTAAGTAAGCGCTTGTAGCCTGCTTCAGGATGCGCACTAACTGTCCCTTTCATCTTGCAGGTACAAGTTTGGAGCTTTAGAGAAGCTGAAGGGTGCTGGAATGCCCACTGGATTCGGCGTGGGAAGGAGTAATGGCACGTGAGTAATAAAGTTGCCCAATGTCTTTAAACGCACCTTCTTTTGTCTTTCAGATGCGGGATGCAGCGCCGAAGGCCTCCGGAGTGTGCGAAGAGCTGGTAAGCTTTTGTCTTTCAGATGCCGGAATACAGTGCGAAGACCTCCGGAGCATGCGAAGAGTAGGTAAGCCTTTGTCTTCAGATGCCGGAATGCAGCGAGAGGCGTTGGTGACAGCCGATGGACCAGGTAAGAGATGCGCTGCCACTGAAGACCGTAGTGCTTATCTGTTCTTTCTTTGTCTTTACAGGTGCTGCTGAAGACTGGATTCCAGGATGGTAAGCCTTTGTTCCCTTAGGCCCAGGATCAGAAGCAGAAGACACGATGAGCGTTCTGCTGCAGAGAATGCAGAATAACACAAAGCAAGATTCATCCATCGGGTGTGGTTTAAATAGCCTCCTGTAGTGCTTAGGTGTCTCCTTCCACAGCCACGCCTAGGTAAGAAAAGAGTTCCTGCTTTCCAGAAGAGTTCCAGTGTTCTGAACCTAGGGAGTGGCTCCTGCCCCACCCAACAGGAAAAGTAGTCCCAAACAGAAGAGGATCAGGGGTTCAACTGGCAGGTAAGTAAGCAGCATGGTCTGCTGCAGGTAAGTCCACCCAAGCATTATGAGCCCGGCGCTTCCAGCGCTGGGACTGGGCATCTTTATGAGCCTGGTGCCACTGGCGCCAGGACAGGGTCCAAAAGGTCCCAATTGGGACTGGCTGGCACTCGGAACCGGGGTTATGGGTCTGCTTCCAAGGGAGTCGGGCAAGTCCTGATCTTTTGGAAGCAGAGATCATGACAGATACATACACTAAACTGCATCTTTATGGACACCAGTTCAAAGTTGCCAAAAACAATGAAAACACTGACTGATGAATAGAAATATGACACACAGCTGACACATGCCTACACACACGAAAATAATACAATTGTCACCAATGCTGTACCATTCCAACAGGGTACCTGTGAAAACACTGCTTTAGTTAAGTTGCCGCCAGACTCGGATTGAATTACCGGCGCCTGACTTCTCGGTAACACTGGTGGATTACAACCCCGGCGGCCAGGTAGTCAGGCACCGGCAATTTCCTTAATCCCCATTCCCATAGAGTCCTATAGGACCGTTAACGGGGCTGGTGCTCCCGTGACAAGTCTGCCTACTGTGGCAGCTGCACCCAACAGGGTCAGACCTGTCGGGCACAGGGGCTCCAGCAGGCAGACTTGTAGTTTGCCAGTCTGGAAACAGCAGTGCTGTTAGGCTTACCGGCACCGTTGTTTCCGGACCGGCAAACTTATAATGAGGCCCCCTATGTCTCTACATCATAAAGCAGCAGGTTGTTATGAATTGAGAGCCTAATATATAAGTACACACACACATTTTATTAGGTTTTTTATTAGGGCTTTTAAATGTAAATGTAGGGTTTTAAATTGAGGGGAGCTGGAAGCTATTTAGTTCCTGCTTGTAGCATAGAAGAGCCTGGTTAGCTTAACACCAACATCTACTAGTTGCTATATTTGGCTCCCCATGACAATTGATGCTGAACAAATACACCTGTGTGAATCTAACTCTGTACAATCTATAAACATTATGGGCCTCATTCCGAGTTTGGAGGTAATCATGACGCTATTAGCGCCATGACTACCTCCAATACCTGTACCGAGTCCGCCCTCATTCAATGGGGACTTACCGGTCTATTCCGACCTTTGCGGGACAGGTAAGTCCCCATTGAAAAAGCCATTCCCTATTCCCATTTGAGCCCCCATAGGGCTCAATGGGAAGGGGGAAGGCGCTAATAACGGTACTGCAATTTGCGGTACCTTTATTAGCTCTAAAGTCCCTTAACGGGTCCCGTCCTTAACGACTGGTAAAACCAGGCGTTAAGGAAGGGACCTGCTAAGGGAACTCGGAATAGGGCGCAAAGGGATTACCGGCACCGGTGTCCTTATCGGTGCCCGGTATCCTTTTGCGCCAAACTCGGAATGAGGCCCTATGACACATCTACATACGATATTTAGAGCATCGGGGGGGGTCTTCATTAACGGACAACATTATTAGTTTTCATCTTACGTAGAAGTTAGATTTGGGGAATGCTATGTACTAGCTCCTCGTTCCCCAGTGGTAGTTCCTGGTCCATGGTTAATGCAGGATTCCCAGGAGCTGCTTTTGGCTCCTGTTTATCCAATCTGAATTTTGATCCCTGTAAATGCATACAACAATCAACTAAAAAAAGTCCAAATATTATCTGTGGCATTGGCTCCTCCGCCCCTTTTGCCTCAAATGTGGTTTTGACACAGAACTTACGACTCATATGTACACAATAGGATCATTCATTGCAGTGAATTAAAATTAAACAGATTCAGATCTCGCAATGTTTTGGGACAAGACTATTCCCTTATGTTTACAGGTATACAAGGAATAAACAGTGCCAAATGCCTCTGGAACGTATTCCCTGAATCATGATTCGTCACTTTAATGTGTTCAAGGTAATTATATGCCACATTGGCCATCCACAATTGTTCTGTCGGTACTATTGATGTTCTACAAAATGCACAAATGACCATATTAGCAGTCAGAAATAATTGTGTAGATAAATGTGCTGCATCGTAACCAATAAAGTGAGGGTAGATCATCAATTGTCCTACAATGGTATACCACTGGTCATCCTGGATATTAACTACAGAACTTCCCTAATCTTAGATCATACTTCTAACCGAAAACCTCTGGTCTGAGGACATTCTGATGATACATGCAAGAAAGTGCTTTTCACCCCATGACCTCTTCAACAGTGGTCAGTAATATTTGGGCCCATATGATATAACCTATCTGAAGCCATAAACTCTGTACAAAAATGTAATTTGTGTCTCTGTATGTGGAGCAAATTGATGTTTTATGAAGTCTCCTTTATAATTGTACCCACACTGTCTCAGACAAGTTCCTCTCTAACACTTCATGCCACCTTCTTCTGCGTATAAAATCCTCTTTCCACACCTCCTCTTTAAAGACCATACATATATTGCTGTGATAAATCCTGCCACTGAGGTAGGTTCTGCCAAAATCTTTTCAAAGGACTTCAGAGCCCCTGCTTCTTATCTTGGGTTGTAATAACCAATGTCCCAACTGCCTGTATTGAAACATTATTTTCTTCAACATTACAATTCTCCTCTGATTGAAAAGGTTCCCCGCTGTTATGCACTCTCCCTTCTCCCATTTCTTAAAATTCTTTCCATCCAACCCTGGTGCAAAATTGGAGTTATCCCCAATTGGCTTAAAAGGAGATGTGGAACCATGGCTATTTTTATGTAGCAACCCAAATCCCTAAAGTGCCTTTTGTTATATGGTTTAAGTAAAGATTTACCCAATGCGTTTGGGGAGCCAGGTTCAGTCCAGATATATCTACCTCAAAAAACAAAAGAGGAGATGGCTGGAAGGCTTAGAATTAATCTTAACCTCTGGCATTGCTCTGGGCAACCGTCCAGACCATCGTTCTTCACCTGGCAAGCCATTAAAAAAGGGGAAAGACCATATGCAAATCAGGGTTGGTCCCACCCAAAAAGGGGCAGTTCAGTCCGAATTACTTGGTCACATCTTTTCTGCACAAGACCACAAGCATCCCCAGACATGTTTCGGCCTCGCTGGGTGTCATCAGTGAGGAGTAGCATGGGTCTCTAGACCCAGCAGGGACGGAACGCACGTCTGGATATACCCGTTTCACTCTGGGTGACTACAGCAAAACAAAAGCGGTGATGGTCGGAAGGTTTAGAATGAATCTTAACCTCTGGCATTGCTCTGGGCAACTCTCCAAACCATCGTTCTTCGTCTGCCAAACCATTATAAAAGGTGAAATACCATATGCAAATCAGGCTTGGTCCCACCCTAAAAGGGGTAGTCCAGCCTGAACTGCTTGGTCACATCCCTTCTGCACGAGACCAAAAGCATCCTCAGACATGCTTCAGCCACAATGGGCATCATCAGTGAGGTGCAGCTTGGGTCTCTAGGGATTGGGATATTAAGGCTTATGATGTTGAATGACGACAGCCTCTGGCACCATTGACTTCTAATTGATGTTTCTGTCATCTATAGTACCATATAACAAGTTCTTTCCTAATTCACCAGCATATACCTTCATGTATACATTCATATCTTTCAATTTAAAAACAATATATTTAGTAGCAGCCAACACTCTGATCCCCCCTCAGCACTCCCACTGCCCCTTTCTCATTTCTCAATCTAACTCTCATGATCCTTCTACATTAAAGGACAACCCTCTCCTTCTCTCTCTTTTGTGTTTTTAACACCTACAATTAATAGAAGACTTTTCAAGGACGAACCATGGCCCCCTCTAACAAAATCTTGCAAATGGCATACATTACTCTCTTCTGATCTTCCAGCAGCGCTTCTTATAACTGCAACCTCTTCTGTCGCTTTACCCACCTATAACTCCAAGTAATGTATAGTTCCAGAGAGCCCAGTTCCTTAAGGCGAGGGTGGACCTGCTTCCTCCCCAATTAATTTTCTAATGGAACAGACAATTCTGAAATTCACAACTCAGATCCATACTCATTCAAATAACCATGCTGTATCTTATCATATAATATTATCACATCATACTATATAATAAAATGCACAATGTATCTTTGTCCGAAGCCGCCCTGCACCTGCTATGCCTGTTACCACTGCAAGAGGGAGTTGTTGCCTTGCACATACAACAATAAGGGCCTCATTACGAGTATGGAGGTAGCCATGGTGCTATTAGCGCCATGGCTGTCTCCATACCGGGCTCCAATACCGGGTTCCTGCAATGAGGAATTACCGGGTCATTCCGACATTGGAGGACCCCGTAATTCTTCCTTGCAGGAACCCATCCCCATTGAGCCCCCGTAGGACTCAATGGGAATTGGGAGGGAGGTAATAACGGGCACATTACAAATGGCCCGTTATTAGCTCCCTCTTCCTCTCGCGGGACCCAGAAAGGACGTCTGGTTTTACGAGACGTCTGTTCCGGGTCCCGCAAAGGGAACCTCGTAATAGGCGCTCCTGTAAAGAAGGGTGCCAGTCCTGTACCGGCACCCTTCATTACGGGAGCACCATGGTTGTAATGAGGCCCAAAGACTTCAAGTTGCACAGTAGAGACTGCTCGATTCGCCTGAGGGAGCTGTTGCCTAATGCATACAACAATAATAATTTAAGTTCATCTTCCAGGCGAACAAAATGTGTATTTCAACAATAGCATACAATAACAATACAATAACACAATAATAACATGCAATTAGCTGCAGAAAAGACTGAAGATAGGGATACCACTTTCACATCATACTTCAAGTTGTATACACTAAGTAAAGATATTCCTAAAAAAATATACACAGAAATTAATATGATTAAGCACTATTTCTCTAACAAATAAAAAAAACATCAATGTACTTATGTGTTATGTAATTATTCATTGTAATTATTCTTGGTATGTTCTATATCAATACTATTCTTCATGTACGTTTTAAACTTTATTTGACTTCAATTTACTTTATTTTATGATCTCATGTCTACTTCGAATCAAGCTGCATGTGAATTGTATTACTCTGACATCCCTCACCATTATATATTAGAGTCCAAAACCTGTAAGTGGAATCCAAGACAATGAGGAGCAAATACAAATTTTGTTTGAGGTTACTACCTTTCCACGTAAAAGGATCAAGATCCTTTCCAATTTTTTTTTTTCTATTAACATGTATTAGGTTAAAATACACCACATCATATATTTACACTCTGAAAATGTCTTCCTTTACACACATTAGCCTGTGTCCATGGGCTTTTCCATTAGTAACTAAATAATTAACCTAATCCTAAGTAACATCAGACAAAATGACTACATATCAAACTTAATAAGGTGTGGCCAGTTTCTTTTCGTCCCTGTTTTTTCACCTTCTGGATCTCCTTAATTGCCATATTAGTAAATCTCTTTCAGTCCTTGACACAGATTGTCTTTCAGCCTGTGGGTTATCTAAACATATTGTTATATCCAGAAATTTTGTTCCTTCATTAGGGTAAAGGGCGGGCACTATTTTATCCGCAACTTGAATTGAAGACCAAACGGATAAGTCCATTTGTACGCTCCATCATGGCCTGTTTAATCGCTCTTCCTCTGTGTAAAGTCCCTTGTGAGAGGTCTTGATACATTTGGACCACTCTATCCAGAAATTCAATGTTTCTTGTTTTTGGGCTTCCATTAGTATAGCTTCTTTTGTAGTGTAGTCATGCAACTTCACAACGAGATACCTCAGGTATGATCCTGGATCCTGTTTTACCATTGCCACTCTATCTGCTCTCTGATTTCTGCCGATGCTTCACAATTTGGCTAAACAGTGCTTTAACACAATCCAAAATATTATTCAGTTAAGAGCCTTCCTTCAGAAAACACACAAACATCTTCTCTCCTTGGCCGGTTTTCAAAGTTCCCTTTCCTTCTACGTAGACCCAACATGGTCTCTTGACTCCTTCACATTTTTGCTTGATTTTGGTAACCTATTCTCCATTTGAGTGACTGCTCTATTGGTCAAGTCACGTTTATTTGGGATAACAACAGTTTCCATAAAATATACAAAATCAATTCAAACACATACAAAATACACCTCTTTAAAACTACAGACATAGTAAAACCAACTACAATTAATAGTACTTCTAGTAATTATTGTGCAGCTTATAATAAAGTGCAAAACGAAGGTAGGTTAGGGGGGCACAACTTAGTTCTGGTGTTTAGGCTTTTAACAGATAATACAGTGAGGGGCAGCATTTAGGTAAAGCCTATGTTTTGTAATGTAGGTAATAGTGTCCTACACCTAAAGATTTGATAAAAAGGACAACGGAATAAGAAATGAATAAGGTCCTCCATAGGGCCAAGCAAAGTAAGCAATTCTCATCATCTGGGCAAGCCCCTCAAATAAACCTTCTACATATATATTTGTGAAAGTTTGTTTGCATGTTCGGGGTTGGCTCCAGCCCCATAACAGTCGACGGGCTGACATTTTGGCCCACGGTCGGCATATCAGTCTGGGGTGTACTGGCGTTAGTGAAATTTGACCAACCCATCCATCCTCCCTGCACAGGACGGGGTCCGGCCCTGTGCTATCAGTATGGGCGATTTCAGGAGGTTACAGATTTTGCGATTGTTGGCTACAGCCCCACAACAGTTGGTTGGTTGATGTTTAGGGCCAAAGTTGGCATACCAGTCTGGGGTGTACTGACGATAGTGAAATTTGACCAGCCCCACCCATTCACCCTGCACAGGACTGGGTCTGGCCTTGTGCTATCAGAATGGGCGATTTCAGGAGATTGCTGATTTTGCAATTGTTAACTCCAGCCCCAAAGCAGTTGGTGGGGGCCCAGGTATGCATTACAGTCTGGGGTGGACTGGAGATAGTGAAATCCGACCAACCTTACCCATTTGCCCTGCAGAGGGGTGGAGCAGGGACTGGCCCTGCGCTATCAGTATAGTACACTTCGGGAGATTGATGATTTTGCTATTTTTCAAAAATAGGAATTTATGACACAATAAAACATACACAAGGCTATAGCAGACCCCCATGTGCATGTCAGCTACATACCTTTGCAATGCTGTGTGGTACTGCTAGTTGATATATAAAGAAAAAAGTAAAAGAGCTAGGGTGCATCCCTGCCTGACCACCACGCTTTAATCTCGAAATAAGCTGTACATCTTCTATTAGATCCGGGGACACACACACACACATATATATATAAAGGCCAAATACACTGCCTCTGTATTAATTTATAGAACATTTGCTATCAATACATTTAGATTTAAGGCCTGCTCACTAGTTCCTAAACCCTTTTGAAATCACAGTTGTATCATTGACAGAATACTCTTGTTCTCAATGATTAATTACAATTTCTGGAGTATAGCCCTTCCAAAAATTGTAAATGTAGAGTCCAATGGTGATAACGACCTGATGCAGATTGTTCCTTTTTTTAAAAAACAAATATTTTTATTTACATTTTATTCTATCACGTTACAGAATTGCAATCAATGCTCAATATCAACATATAGGCCCTCATTATGACCCTGGCGGAGATCGCGGTGCAAAATGCACCATGGAGCACGGCGGAAAGCTGTCAATACCGCCATGGGGGTTGGCGGATTTACCGCCCCATTCCGACCTTGGCGGGGCGGTAAATCCCCAATCCCCATTTTACCCTTCCCCATTCCCATTTTTGCCCCATAGGGTATAATGGGAGTGGGGAAGGCGTTAATTACGCCACCGTAAAATACGGTGGCGTAATTAACAACAAGGTCCCGTAGCGCCATGGATTTCTCCGCCCGGAAAAACCAGGCGGAAAACGGCTCCATGGCGCTACGGGAACTCGTAGTAGGGCGGAAGGGTCCGCCGCGAATACCGCTGGCGTAAACCCACTCCGCCAGGGTCGTAATGAGGCCCATAGTCATTAACCCACATCCTGCCTTACAACCTCCACCTCCCAACATAACGAAACAAGTAGTAACTCACGGCTTGTAACCTATAGTATTTCTGCCAGGGGCACTGCCTTCTACCTTCCTCAGGCCTGGAAGGGGGAGTCTTGGATACTACCCTTCTCCAACCACACCTCCTTCAGCAAGTAGGGAGCAATCACTGCCTGAATCAGGGCGTGTTCCAACATCTCTGTGTCCGACAGTCACCCTTCCACATGCTGCAGCTGTCCTGCTAAGTAATATCGTTTGAAATGCGGGAGCCGTACTCCTGCCTCCTCATAGTCCCTGCTCAGTGTATCGAGGGCTACCCTGCGCCTGCCAGATCCCAATATAAAGCCTCCTATTACTGTGCGCAACTCCCTGAAGAAAGACTTCGGCATAAGATATGGAATATTTAGAAAGTGATACAACAGACGGAGGAGGGCAACCATCATCAGTAGAGTGATTCTCCCCATCACTGAGAGAATATTTTCCCCAGAACTTAATTGAGCGCTCCAGCCCCATCTTGGCCCTCAGCATAGTCTCCTGGTGAGGCAACTTAATATCATGATGTAGTTAACACCTAAATATCTGAATGTCTGCACTCTCCACTACAGCACTAGGTCTGGAAGGCATGATTCCTCCACTCCCGCCCATCCTGTCAATGGAAATATACAGGACTTTGCTTTACTAATCAATATTCCCCACAGTGCAGCAATGTTGTCTAGCACCTCTAGATATTGCGCTAGGTTGGCTTCCGGACTACACACATATAATAGCATGTCAACAGCATATATTGAGACCACATGATGCACTCCATCCACTAGGAGCACTGTATCCCTAAACTCCTTGCTCAAGAACATGGCAAGTGGCTCTAAGGCTAATATATACAGCATGGGGGACAGCGGGCATCCCTGCTTCGCGCCCCTTTTTATGCAGAACCATCCGGATATATGTATACCTGCCCGTACCATCACGACTGGTGTAGAATAGAGCATCCAAACCCATCTCATGAATCCCTCTCCTATCCCAAATCTTTCTATGGAGGCATGCAACTACTCCCATCCTACTGAATCGAATGCCTTAACCGCATCTAGTGCCACCACTGCACAGCCCTCCGACCACATTTGCGTTCTATCTATGACTGCATGTAGTCTCCTTAAATTTTCAGATGTCGCTCTTCCAGGGACATATCCCGTCTGGTCTGGGTGGATCAATGTCCCAATCACTGCTTCAGTCTTTCCGCTAGAACTGCTGTGAGGATGTTACTGTCTTGATTGATTAAGGATATTGGCCTGTACGATTCACAATACCAGCCTGCTTTCCCCGGCTTCAGTATCAGTACAATAATAGCCTCTTCAATGCTGGTGGGTAGACACCCCACCTCATACACCTCCTCCAAGGTCTGTAGCAGCCTCTGCGTTCTCGTCCACAAATGCTTTATAAAACTCGGCCGGTAGGCCGTCTCCCCCCGGGGTCTTGCCTGTGGGCAATGCCCCAATCACTGCCCTTAGTTCCTCTAACGTAAGTGGTGCGCCCATCGCCTCTGCCTGCTCTTTTTTTAGGGTGGGTAGCCTTATGTCTGCTAGCGTTTCCACGATTTCCGGCCTTTATCTACCTCTTTTGCCCCATATAAATACTAGTAATATTTCCGGAAGACTTAGTTGATTTCTACCTGCAAGCTCCACAGCTCCCCACACTCATACTCTATCTCGATGATCCCTCCCCGGTTTTCTACCCCACGGCAAAGCCACGCAAGTAATCTGCCTGGTTCATCACCCTGCCCATGTCATTTCTCTGTGTATTTCACGTAGCTGTGTAAGCCTAATCACACCCAGTGTTCCAGGCATTCTTGTCTAAATCTGACCAGGTTCCCCTCTGCATCGTCTTTCCTTGGATATGCTCCCTTTGCTGCCTCCACTTATCCTAGTGCCCGCTGTATCTCCCTCCGAATCCCCCCCGGCTTTTGCGATGGCTGCTACCCGTATCATCACCTTGAAAGTGTCCCATAAAGTCCCTTGGTTACTGACATTCCCTTCATTGATATGTTATGTCATGTTAAACCATTTATAAAGCGCAAACTCTCACCCCGAGGGGCATCATCGCGCTAAGGCAGAACTATACAACGGCAGAAAGAAAAGTTGTAGACCAAGTCCAGGAGGCAACAAAAAGCCAGGTTTTCACAGCCTAACAGAAACTGAGATCATCCTCAGTAAGACAGAGAGGCATATGGAGAGAGTTCCACAACCACGCAGCCACGACAGAGAAGGAGCAGCCCCCACAAGATCATGTCTAACACGGTGAACCAAAATACAAGCTGTATTGGCCGACCTCAAAGAGCAAGCCTGCACATACCGGAAACATTTCACCTGCAAGAACTCAGGGCCGATACCATAAAAGGCATGGTGCACAATGCACAGAGCCTTAAACTTAATCTGGCTGGCCACTGGGAGCCAATGAAGCGATTGAAGAACACCTG
This sequence comes from Ambystoma mexicanum, assembly GCF_040938575.1. Classification (NCBI taxonomy): domain Eukaryota; kingdom Metazoa; phylum Chordata; class Amphibia; order Caudata; family Ambystomatidae; genus Ambystoma; species Ambystoma mexicanum. Next base: position 962,240,569 of record NC_090934.1, read on the forward strand.
AAACAGAGATGGACCAAGAGGCTCCCGTGGCAAGCCTTGCCACTGACTTCGGAAGGATCTGCAGGCAGTGCAACAGATAGGCCGGCTGGCCCAGGTAAAAAGAATTCCAATCGTCCAGCGAGCCAACAACCAAAGAGGAAACAACCAGGGGGGCGAAGTCCCATGGGAAGAAAGGCGACAACTTTATGAAGAGTGTGGAGCTTAAAGTAAACCCCTAACAAACAGTGCTTATTTGAGGAGCAGGGAAAGGGAAGCTGAAAACCTGACCTCAAGAATTATAACTTCAGCAACTGTCTTGGGCACAGGGCCCAGCTCGGGCGGCCAAAAATTGGCCCACCAGAGAGATGTCTCAGGTGGGGCCCCGAGGACCAAGACCTCTGTCTTGTCGCCATTGAGCCGGAGCCAGTTGGAGCGCACCCAGACTGAATTACCAAAAGGCAGGGTTGGCAGCGCTCCACTGTCGATGGCTGCGCTGAATCAAGGGGCATCAGAATCTGGGTGTCGTCAGCATAAGAATAACACCGAAACACAAACGAGTGTATGAGCAAGATAAGAGAAAAGATATAAATATTGGCGAGAAGAGGAGAAAGAGCAGATCCCTGGGGGACTCCACAAGTCAGAGAACAAGGGGCGGATACAAATGGAGAAAGGAAAAGAGACTGGGAACGATCAGCAAGAAAAGGAGAAAACCATTTCAGGACCTGACCAGTGATCCCCACTGCGGCAAGTCGCTGGACCAAGAAGGAGTGGTCAACAATGTCAAAGGCTGCAGAGAAATCCAAGAGGAACAGGGCACCAACCCCCTCCCCCTGGTCAACAATCTGAGCCAGATCGTCCAGAACAGAGATCAGGGCGGATAGTGTGCCCCGGCACGGTCTGAAACACAACTGGAAAGGATCCAGACATTGAGAGCCCTTGAGAAAAGGGCAAAGAAGAGGGGTAACCAAATATTCAACCAACTTCATAGAAAAAGACAGAAGTGAAATAGGATGGAAATAAGAAAGAAGAAGAGGGTCCAGATTAGGTTTCTTTAAAAGCAGGATAACCAACGTGTGCTTAAGAGGAGTGGGTACATAGCCGTGTGTGAGGGACAAATTCACTGCTGACGACACCGAGGCAGCAATAGAGGGAATAATCTCTTTCAGAATTCAGAGAGGAATAGGATCGGCCAGGGAGATGACTTCAAACTGCGAATGGCCAGGATAACATCTGCCTCTCAAAAGGTGGGAAATACCGGCCAAAGAACTGGGCCAGGGGCTGCCACTGAGGCCACAGTCTTGTGCATATTCGTAGCCAAAGAGTTGGAGATCTTCTGGCGGATAGCTCCAATTTTGTCTTGGAAGTAATTGGACAATGAAGTGCAAAGTTGTATAGAGGGAATGACTATATTCCCTGAGGGAAGGGCTTAAAGAGCCTGCACCACTTCAAACAACTCCCGAGAGGAGTTTACAGCAGATTCAATACATCCAGAGAAATAAACCTCCTTCTCTTTGAAGATGGCGAGTTTATAAACTGACGTGGCCTTATGAAAAGCAGAGCGAGCTAGCGGGCAATAAGCTAGCCGCCAGCTATTTTCAGAACACCAGCGCAGCTGGCGAAGACCCGCAAAGTCCTCCGTAAACCATGGCCCCAAGGGGAGGGCTCGAGATTTAGAGGGTTGCAGGGGAGCCAGAGCGTCGGCTCTTTTCGGGGGGACCTTGATTCTCTGGCTGTGGTCTTGCTGTCCCACAGCCAGAGAATGAAGGTCCCCCCGAAAAAACGGTGGCCAGGGCCTCCAGAAGCCAAGCAGCGACTGTGGTGATAAGAATGTTAAACCAGCGACGGGGGCGCGGAAGAGCTGGGAAGTGTTGTGTGGGCTCACCCTGATTGTAAAACGGCAAAACCGGGTGGTCTGTCCATAGGACAGAAAGACCGTGATAGACCATGACCAGAGAAGGAGAGGCAAATATAAGCAGACCCTTTAAGACTTTTGTTGGTGGGGACTGTGCGGTAAGCCTGCCATCAGATCAATCCAATGTTGGCTCTAGAGTACAATTAACATTTCTGCCCCAGATCCATGTCATCCCTCGAAAAGGGGCAAGTCTGGTGTACAAGGAGCGGAAGAGGGTAGACGTATCATGGTTGGGAGCATAGGTGTTTATGAGGCACACTACCTTCCTATCCAAAAACCCATTTATCATCACCATCCTCCCATCATTATCTGTGCAAACTTCTACCACTCTAATGGGTACTGTCGGAGCTACCCAAATGAATACTCCCCTTGCGTAAGTGCAAAATGCTGACCCGTATCCAACTCCTCCCCACTTCTCAAGAACCCAGGCCTGTTTCTCTGCAGTGAAATGTGTCTTCCGCAGCATCGCTACCCCAACCCTCATCCGGCGTAGATACAAAGCCACCCTGCCTCGTTTAACTTAATTGTTCAATCCCCTGACAATCTAGGAGGATATTTTCAGCAACTCCGCCATTTAACCTCTTCTTGACCCTCTCATTCCCTCCTCTCTGCCGTCGGTACCCAAAGGCCTCTCCTCCGCTGTCTCATCTCCTCCCCCTGTGGAACTTGTATCCTCTCCTGTCATATAATGCTAAGCTGTGCTGTAACCTTAACAAGCTGTCTTGAACAAGAACAAACCACCCATCAGAACCCATCTGTAGAGCTGTAACCGTCATTTATCCCAGCCCCGCTTGTGTAACCTGATGCCTGAATACCACCCAGTATCCTCAATTCTTACCAAGAGACAAAAGGGCAAGTCATGTAGGCCAGCTTCCCAGAGTCCCTAACCCTTAAAGTCCTAGATCTAAAAGAAACAAAAGTCAAACCTAACGTGTTACTCAATGTAGTCCCCCTAAAATAATATCCTCTGATATCTGTGCATCCTGTGCATCCCACATTTCGTTGCCCCCCCCGTTCTCCTTGGTAGCGTTTCAAGTGTTGTTCCTCTTATCCACCATGGGTGCCATCTGGTTAGAGTCCATCCATGCATCCACTTCCTCCGAAGCATCAAAACACAGATCCTTCCCTTTATGTAGCACTTTCAGCTTTGCTGGGTATAGAAGCATATATTTTATGCCCTACTGCTGCAATCTTTCATTTGTTGGGACAAACTGGCCTCTCCTCCTCTGAACTTGCACAGTATAGTCTGGATAGATTGCTAGGGTAGCAGACCCCTGTCAGATCTCATTTCCCTCTCTGGCTGGAGAACGGCAAGATCCTTTCTTAATCCTTGAAGTTGAGGATCTTGGTAATGATCAGTCGGGCGGTGCTACGGGGGGAGGAACTCCTCAACAACGACTTATGGGCTCCCTCGTCTGTGAACCCCTGTGAAAAGGTTCCGGGCCAATCTTTTGGAGCAACATATTCTCCACATATGTGGTGGGGTCCCTTCCTTCTTCTCTCTCTGGAAGACCCTTGATCCGAATGTTGCTTCTACTCACCCTTCCTTCCGCGTCTTCTGCTCGATCTTGCAGCCTCCGCACCTTCGCCGTCAGGTCCTGGACCCTGTCTTGTAGTTCTTTCATGGTGGCAGACATTTCCTCAACTTTTTCTTCGGGTCTCCCCCACTCTGCCTGCTAAATTCCACACATATTGTCTGAGGAGGCCAACATCACATTTAATCTCATCGAAACGAGACTCAATTGACGCTCCTTGGCTTCCCATCGCCAGCAGCGCCTCAGAGTCTATGGGGTCCAGCGTTTGCTCCTCCTTCTTTGCAAATACATCCATTTTTATCTGCCTCGGCCTTGCTGGGATTTTCTGCCCTCCTCTTTCCGACATATGTCCATTGGGCGATTGCTGCAGCTCCCTCTGAATTCAATTTTGCACAAGTACAGCTCCTATAATTATGATCTTTGCGTTGTCCTCCCTGTGCCAGTTCCGGTCTGCTTCCAGCTTTCCGACGGGACGCAGCCCTCCGCTGGAGTCAGTCCCTGAGAGTCTGAGTCCCTAACACACCTTCTTGCCTTCAGGCTCTTCCCCCACCAACCACTCTGTAATCGCTTTATGCCTGATGCATCAGCTTGTTTGCTGTCTCTCAGTTGTTCAGCCCTGTTTGAGGAATGATCTCTGCACAAAGGGGCTCAGTGTCTGGCATGTGTCAGTTACAGCACCAGTGTGACACCTCTGCTCTGAGTGGCTCCAAGCGTCTTCCACGATAAGGGCACTTTATAACTTAAGTCCCCAATTAACCTTCTCCACAAGTACTGCTTATTACTAGTGCCCATTCGGGCCTCTGTCTAGGGTGCTGCCCTACAAACAGGCCCTTACTACAGCTGGACGTTAGCGCGGATGCCCCTGGGCCCTATCCTGAGGGCGACGTTAGTACAAGGGTCTCAATCCACTCCCCTCTCTGCCCGCCACAACAGAGAAGTGTGAATCCACCGCAGGCCTTCAGGATTACATGCAGGATCAATCCCCTTTGTATTACGGAGCCTCCTTTCACGGCCTGTACTCTGCTAGTACCCTGCAGCGGGCGTGATCACAAGCCCCCAGGGCTTTCCTTTCTAAACCCGCGCCCTCGTGACAAATTCAGGTGCCCTCAGCTCACGGCAGCAGTGTCCTCCATCACAGCGGCTTCCTGGGCCCTCTCGGTTCCCCCTGGCAGTCAGCCTCTCAATATCTCTCTCACATTGCCTACGGGCAGCCTCACCTCCCTGGCCACCGAAGTCACGCTGGACTCAGACTGCTGCGCTATCTACGGATGTTACCCGGCATCACCGACCCCTCTCTGCTGTCTCAGTCGCCAGTCCAGCGGTATTCAGGCGCCACCAGCCTGCTTCCTCGGGTCCACTGATGGCCTCAACAATAGCAAGCCGCCTCAGTTTTAAGAAGCAGAGCCCTTGCGGCCGCCATGTTGGTTCCTGCGTCTTCCTCATCCTCCAGTCGGCCTTATCTCTCATTTTCTGGACTGGGAAGGAGCCGGGTGAAATCCTGTCTTATGTCTACACCGGAGCAGGGCTGTAATCACATTTTTAAAAGCATGGGATGCATATCTATGAAGGATACGCTGGGAGCTCTGTGAAAGCACGTATTCTTTACATCAATGATGGTCATGCCCTCCATAAGGCAGATTGTTGAGCAGGTCATCACCATTTTCTAATAAGCAGTATAATAACCTTGCTCCATATTCATTAATAACAAACCCCAAAACTGCTCCAAATTTTGGAAAAGGCCAACTGGCATTTTCGACTAGGGCATCTCTTGGTCACATTTGTTCATTTGTTCTCTTCCAAGTGACGCAATCTCTGCCTTATTTCCAGCCACTGACGCTGTTAGGTCCACTTCATTTTTAAATGTATCTTTAGAAAGGAAGTGGACATTTCCTTTTTAAATGTCTCTTTGCAGTCATCTTTAAGGGTTTGTAAGGGTTTGTATAGTGTAGTAATAACTCGCTCATCATTCAATGGTGGATGTGAATGACATTGAGCTTTCTTTTGTACTAGAATAATTTTTTTACGGTTCCAGGAATTACTGGGTGTTTTCCCCCTTTTTGGACTTTACTAATACTTTCCAACACTTCTTTCATGTTCTATTTCAATTTGTTAGTGGCTTTTCCTACATCAGTAATGAAGGCTTCCCCAGTGTTTCACATCAGCTTTCCCTTAGCTTCCTTTCAAATTTTCCAGGGCTTCTGAGTAGCTCCTTTCAAACTCAACTCAGGGCTGGAATGGGTGGTAACGGTGCAGCGTTTAACAAGGGCCCCGGGATGTTACCACCCATTCCAGCTCTTGGAATGGGTGCTTGACGCCATTAGCCCCCGTCCAATGGGCTGGGATGGGGCTGATTTAAAGTATTTTCGTTCTGTGAATGGATCACCTTGTGGCATCCCATTCACAGAACAAAAAAAGACTGTTAAAAAATGGCCACCATAGAAAGGGAAGGCGGGTTCCATACGCCTTTCCCTATTCATCGCGGTCTCACGCATGAAGAAGATGAAGAGAAGCAGCGTTGCAATGAGGTAATTGGAGAGGGGATTAGTTCAAAAGGGGTCCAGGGGCGGGGGGAAGATGGTGAGCGGGGAAAGCTTGGAACACGGGCTAACATCGGGAGGTTTGGAACACGTGCTAACATCGGGAGATTCAGCACATGCTCCTAGCCTCCTGATTGGCTGGCTCCCCCGCCAAGGGTCCTAATAGTTCCTACATCACTGTTGAATTGTCATTACTTAGGTTTCCACTTCCTCAATGGATTGATTTGTTCCCTCAAATCCCCTCCAGGAGTCGGTAATCCCATGTTTCCAGGAGTCCGTAATCCCATGTTTGTCACTCAAACAGTTCCTGTACCACAGAAGCTAATCCATATTCCCAAAACGAGATGCTGTGTGGTTCAACTTTATACAATTTATGAGTAAGCTGACATAGGGCCTCATCCTGAGTTGGGCGGTATCCCGGTGCTATTTGCACCGGGATACCGCCCAATGCAATTAGGGGTACCTTAACTCGTTCCAGTGCAATTTGTGCCGGATCCCAAGTTGTGGTGGGGAGGTAAATCCCCATTGCCGACCCAATGGGGGTTTCTTGGCACTATTAGCATTGGTGCAAGTAGCACTGCGCTAATAGCGAAGAAAACTGGCAAAAAGGGGGGATTTTTACCTCCAGCAAAAAGCTGGAGGTAAAACTGCCACTTTCCGCCCAATTCGAGATTGGGTGGAGCGATAAATGCGGCGACAATAGCGTTACCAACGCATTTTACCGCTCTGCCCAACGCATGATGAGGCCCATAGTTTTGAGTTTGTATTTTGCACTCCCCTCCTGTACTCTCTCACCTTACTTCGTAAGGTTCTTTACTATTGTTTTTATTTATAAACTGTCAGGGCCCCTTCTGCTCTTCCTTGCTTTCTTTCCCCGGCTAGATTCTAACACAACTGAATGTTCAGTCATTTCTTTCCATTTTGTACATGCGCTAGGAGGCTGTCTCCACTGTGACGCTGTAGCCAAAGTCAGCATTAGTCCAGACCTGCAGCATGTTGCCCCGGTTGGGTGGGAGCGAGTTCTCTCCTCTGCATTCATAATTTTTTCTCACCAGGGCCCTGTAGTTCTGGGAGGCAATAGACCTAGTAGTCCTGCCTTGTCCCTGGTCAGTTCACACTTATGTTCATTTTACAATAGTGGGGGATAAACCTCTAAGGACCACAGTAAAAGAGAAGAATAATGTCTTACTAAGACATTTTAAGAAATTAACCCCAGAAGACCTGGAACCATGGTTTCGACCTTTGGGTCATGAGATTACTGAATTAGAGACGGCAGAAGACATCTCTAATCTCTATACGCAATCTCTACAGGAAGCCACTAATAGATAGTTGAGAGAAAAGGTAACGATTGGTTTACCCCTGAACTACAAAAATTGAAAGCGTAACAAAAAATAATTATATGCCTGGAGATTATCTGAAGACATTCTGAGCAAGGAGGTTTATAAAATAGCTGCGAAGGATTATAAAATAGCAGTCACAGCAGCTAAGAAAGATGTTCAACAATAGGATCATTCAGTCCCAATCACAGTCCAAGGAACTCATCACAATATTGAAAGAGCTAGAAACGCCTGTTCAGAAGAGTACTAATATTGCGGTAAAAGATGCTGCTTGGTGTACATTGATTCAATATGCGATTTAAAAGGACATTGAAGTAAAAAGGGCAAATATCAATATGGCAACCGGCATCTGTGATGTGTTGATGCCTGTGCAAAAACCGTCAGATCGTCAATTTAACTTCATGTCTGTCTCGGAAGCTGAATTGGCAAATATTATTGACCTCCTTCAATCTACTAGTTGTAAAGGGGTTCCCTGCCCGGCAATGATTATATAGTCCTGCTCCCCTATGCTGATTAGTGCCTTATGTAAATTTGTTAATGCCTCCTTTGTGGAAAATCATGTGCCAGGAGGGCTTAAGAATGCCTGGATCACCCCATTATTAAATAAACCTGGATTGTGTCCTATACGGCAGCCAATTACCGGCCTATCACCAATACTCCATTTCTTTTAAACATTTTAGATCGGGTGGCTTACATCCAGATATCCGCTCATTTGAATGAACACAAGATTTTAAACAAATGGCAATCAGGTTTTAGGCAGGGTCATGGGCGGAAACAGCATTAATGGACCTTAAATCCAGGCTATTAGACTCAATGGACAAAGGTCAAACCACCTTGCTCATGCTGTTGGATCTGTTCTCAGTTTTCGACCTGGTGGAACATGCATTATTGATCACTAGGTTGTAGGAAGTGGCTCACTTCTCAGATAACACTGCTCTCTGGATCACCTCTTTCCTGAGCGACAGAGGGTGTAGAGTGTGCAGTAAGGACACTGAAGCTATACCAGTGCCTTTAGCATATGTTGTACCACAGAGTGATTGTTTGTCATCCTCTCTATACAATGTTTTTACTGTTCCTTTTTTTAACCTTCTCAAAAACAATGATATGGTGTGGCGTTAATTATGCGGATGACACTCAATGTGTCATCCCGCTAACAGATATATTTCTGGAGGATGAAAGTACCATTAACAAGGTCTATGACCTTATACAGACCTGGATGATACAGAATGGGCTAGTACTTAACAAAGAGAAACAGAGCTGGTGGTAGTAGGGACTGAGAATAAAATAAGGAAGTTAGGGCCTGACTACTAATGGTTTTCTATCGCAGGGTGTGATATCATGACAAAGAAGAAAGTGAAAACACTAGGTGTCATACTAGACCAGAATTTGAACATGAAAGCTCATGTGAGCAGCCTAGTTTCTTCATCAGCCTACTATATAAAGCTGCTGGCTCACCTCCGGCCATTCATTTCGCAAAAGAACTCTGAAATAATAGCAAGGGCTATTATGGGGTCAAAGATAAGACTACTGCAGCAGTCTGCTAATTGGTATCCCTAAATCAGAATGCAACCACCTCCAAGTCATTCAAAATAGTGAGGTGAGAGTTGTCACTGGACATAAACGGAAAGATCACATCTCAGACGCCAGACGTCGTTTACAGTGGCTCCCAGTGGAGGTCAGGATTCATTATCATCTACTATTAATTACCCACAAGTGCTGTGCCAGATCTATGCCAGTTTACTTGAGTGAGGTATTATTGTTCGGTCTCAGTTTATGTGCGCTCGTAAGACTCAGGGTCCTTGGTGGGTGTTACAAATAGAATAATGAAAGAAAAGAAAGAAAATAGTTCTCTCTGCAACCTTGTCTACAGCCACCATCTTGTTTTCCTCTATCCAGCACCAGCTTTACGTTCAGAAATCTGTGTCTGTCTGGATGGCCCTCCATATTGCTACTGTATACCCGCAGGAGTCAATTCATCCCAAAAATCCAAAATGTGGGTGTTCATGGTCCAAATCTCAAAACACTGAGGCTGGGGAAAAGGAGCAAACACAATCTGTGTCCGCTCACTCTGCCATCCCAACCACACCACCATAAATATATTTTTTAACCAAATATATTTTGCTTAAAACACATTAATGTTCCAAGCAGCATGGAAAACACATCAAGGACTTCAAACAACATTTGACAACGCTTTCCAACTTACGAAGCTTCTACAAAATGGCTGACTCTATAACACTGGTGTAAACATTAAGCACTCTTTCTGCATCATGGAGCAGTTCATTGCAACCAGAATCCCTTAACATACTTCTGCAAAAGCCCTGGCTGAGAGCTAAAGCATTCCCTATCCAGATCTATAAAAGAAAAGGTTACTCACCGTAGTGACTTCTGCACTCATAGTTGTCTTTCCTCCATACTTTTGGGTGTCTGTCCTAGGAGACGGGACCAGAGCATTGTTGCACAGCACAACATTTTCCCCTTTACATTTCTTGTTGTGCAGTAAGGCGCAGAAGCGTTGGCGTAGCTAGCCCCACTGACGCCTCCTCCTAGCAACATTTGTCAGTCCCTAAATCTGTCGGTCGGGTTAGTACACAAAAACTTTTTTTAGGGGGAGGGCAGGATGGGTGTATGGAGGAAAAGGGGACAATGAAGTAAGAGTACAGAAGTCACTATGAGTAACTTTTACTTCAATGTCCCATCCCCTTTTCTCTATACTTGTGGCAGATTGAGTAGAACCAGCAAAACGGGGCAGAGGCCCTGTTACCTTATCTATAAAGGTTCTTCAAAACTGTTTGACCAAATTTGGTATCTGATTGGCAGATTGTACCCTACAGTGATATTTGCAGAAAGCTTAAGTATAGACCCAAGTGGCTGCCTTACTGATGACATCTCAGGGAACATTTTGTTGATACACCATTGCTACAGCTTTGGCACTAAAGCTAAGCGCATGAAGACCCTTGGGAGCTTGCTTGTTTTGAAGTCTTGAGCTTCAAGGATGCAAGCTACAATCCATCTTGCGATTGTGGCTTTCGAAGCTTAAACTCTGTTTTTGGCAACCAAACGTAACAGAAAGGCTGTCAGGTGTTCTGAACGTCTTAGAGCTTTGAAGATAACATTTGAATGTTCTCCTTACACTGAGACACTGAAGAGATTTCCCCCCCTCAAATTCTGGAGCGTGTTGCATGTTAACCCCTCCTGGGAGCATGGTAGCTCCCAGGATGTTGTAATGGGTCACGTGACATTTGCTATGCGACCAACATAATAAAAGAGGCGAGCCGCTTCCGGCTCGCCAGTCACTCCCATTCTGGCTCCAGCGTCGTTCCTGTTGCACCAGGCTGGTGCTGCGCTGTAGGTGCTGGGCCCACGGACGGGGCCCAGCTTAAGGACGGTGCCCCTGCCAGGCAACGCCGTCCGGACGGTGCCCCTGCCGGGCAACGCCGTCCCTGTGGGTCCCCCAGCCATGTGAGGCGGACCCACAGGGACGGCGAGACCTGGCCACGTGTGCAGAGATCCGGTGATCTGGAGCGGGGTGGGCTGAACCCCCACCCCTGAGTATGCGGCATGGGCGCCACCTAAGTGTGTATACTGTCGGGTGCCACCCGACCCGAGCATGGGGCTGCCCGGTGATCCGGAGCAGCCCCCAACAGAGCGTAAAAAAGGTTGGTGGAACAACCTCTTGGTCGATATGGAACAAGGAAATCATCTTAGTAAGAAAAGCTTGATGTGTTCTAAGGATGTCCCTGTGAAAAACTTTGAATGGTTCTGAAGAAGGATGGGCCTGAATCTCGCTGCTTCTTCTAGCAGGGAATACTGCTACTAGGGTACTAGCTTTCCAAGTCACTAGTGTAATATCAGCCGAAGCTATGGGTTGGAAACATTTATGAGCAGGAACAGCTAAAAGCACAATCAGATCACAAGAATTAGGTGTTTTTTTCACTGAAGCATACAAACAAAGAAGGCCATTGAAATGCCTTTTGATCACCAGATTGACATTGGATAAAAGAAACTGATACAAACCTAAGTAAGCTGATAGATATTTTCTGCAAGAGTCAGCTTTACCCCAGAAGAGGCTAAGCTAGGAATAACAGAAATGATTTCATCCAGAGAAAAAGAACAAAGATCTGAGCCATGCTCAAGCATCCAGTAACAAAACGCATCCATTTGCTCTTACAGAGAAGACCCATAGATGCTTCCCTGGCTGCCTGAATGACAGCTACATTCTCTTATGATAAACCTAGAATATCATTGACTAATGCCTGAGGAATCAGGCTGCTAAAGTCATAGATAGGAGGGATGTAATACCTTTCCCCTTGCTGGCTGAGCAGATCCGGTGAGAACAGAAGAGGAAGAGGGCACTCTGGTTTCAGTCTCCGAAGATCTGAATACCAAAAGCAAGTTGGCCAGTTCAGGGCTATCAGTATTGGAGAGCGATGAAAGGAGCTCTGAAAATGTGATAGGACTTACATCAATAAAGTAAGAGGTGGAAACACAGAGTACCTTGTAATCCCATGTGATCTGTAGCCCATCCCCCAGAAAAATGGGACCCTGGCTAAATAGGGATGCATAAAGGCGGCATTTACGGTTCTGGTTCATCGCAAATAAATCCACCTGAGGGTTGCCTCAGATCTGAAAAACACTAACTCCTTTAGCTCCCAGTTGTATTTTTCATGAGAGAGGCGACTGGTCTGAGCTTGCTGCTTCTACATTTAGATCTCCTGCGATATGAAAGGGCCTGTAGTATCATATGATTCAGAATGGCTCATCCCCAGATCTGTATCGCCAGTTGGCAAAGGGTGGGGACCTTGTTCATCATTTCTTGTTGATATAAAACATAGCTTTCATCCTGCCTGTTCTTATCAATACTGCAATTATTTCAACACCCTGAACACTGCTAGAAGTTCCAATACATTTGTGTGGAGATCCTTCTCTTCCTGAGACCATAGGGAAAGTATATGAAGATGGCTTATTGTCGCTCCCCAGTTTGTGAGGGACGAGTCTGAGGTTAACACTTGTTCATGAGGAGGGTCCTAAAAAGGAGTTACCACAACAGTTGCAGCTCCACCATTCCAAGTATGTCTTCAATTCTGGGGTCCTGCAGTGGACTTTGTGCTGAGAGGAGGAAGAGAAGGGGCTCCCACTGTTACACACCTCCCATCACTTTAAAACACCCTGGGAAGGCAAAGGGCGGAAAATGGCAGTCCTGCAGTGGACACTGTGCTGAGAGGAGGAAGAGGAAGGCTCCCAATGTTACACACCTCCCACCACTTTAAAACACCCTGGGAAGGCAAAGTGCGGCGAAGGGCGACAAAGGGAAGTCCTGCAGTGCACTCTGTGCTGAGAGGAGGAAGAGGAGGGGCTCCCACTGTTACACACCTCCCACCACTTTAAAACGTCTTGGGAAGCCAAAGTGCGGCGAAGGCTGGCAAAGGGCAGTCCTGCAGTGCACTCTGTGCTGAGAGGAGGAAGAGGAGTCGCTCCCACTGTTACACACCTCCCACCACTTTAAAAAACCTTGGGAAGGGGGGCGCTGTTGAGTGCCGAACAAGATGTCCGCTTGATTGTGACTCTCCGCGGCAGGCAATCACAGGATCCTTTTTGCGGCACCTTCCTGCATTCATACACGACTCGATTGCGGATGATCCGGGCTGCATCTGGCCCGAGCCCCGACGCGAAACGGTGCCGGGGACCCTGAGATCCCGATATCTCTCCGCCCCTGCCCCACCAGCGAGGCGGCTTCGCGCCGGCGTTCTGCTCTGGCTGCGGGACGTGCCGGGCCTCTTTGACCGCCGGGGCCGCCGCTCGTTCCAGCGATCCCCATCCACCCCCTCCGGGGCTCACTGACTGAGGGGGCCCCCCGGAGCCCTGACCCGGCGTTCCTCTTTCATCCGCGGAGGGGCGGCACATACTGCTGTGGCCGCGGCGCGAGCCGTTGTGGCCCGGCTCTTTCTGGACCGTGATTCTGTGACAAGATCCCACGGACACTGCTGCTCATCAGGAGTGCCGACTGCTGGAGGCCCCCCCCTCAAGGAGACTTCGGTGAAGGGGTCGAGCTGCGGCGCACCCCTGTACACCTGGTGCCGCGCTCCCCCGCTGACATACACTGCTGGGCTCCGAGCCCAATAAGATACGTGGTGCATGGAGGGGGGCTCACTCCGTGGCCCGAGGGCTGGCGGAGCCCGCATCTGTAACTTGGGGCTCACATTGAACGCTGGCGCATTTACCCAACACAGTCGGCTCTGCCCTGGGGCTGCATCACCCGGGTGTCCCTCTGCTCCGTAGACTGGCTTGAGATCCGGCAAATGACTTGGGGTGATCTGGGCCGCCCCAGCCACCCACATCACACCTGCGTTGGGGGGCCTCCTGGCCTGAAGAATCTCGGGGTTTGGGTCATCCCACATTGCTGCTCTTGAGCCTCAGCCTGTCCATTTCATCGGTTGGACACAGGGCCGGTTGGTGCTCTTCCCTACCCCTCCTACAGACTCGCTTGGACTACCACACCTTGACCATGGCTCTCACAGCGGCCACTGCACACCACCATTTTTAGCCCCTGTGTCATCTACACCTGAACTCTCCGGACTGCGCCTCCCGCACCCGCGGGGGCAGGTTGCACCTCCGCAGGCTCCACCGGCCGCCACAGGCCTCACATAAACGGGTCCATAAAATCACCTACTCTACATCACGTACTGCGGGGTTCCCACACCTCTCTTTCTTGAGCTGCTGAGATTCCCCCCTTACTACATTGGAACTCCAACACCGTCAGGATGACCAAGGGGACCACAAAGAAACAGAGTTCCATCAATATGTTCGCAAAGACACCGGTGAGATCACCAGAGGAAACCACCGAGCAGGCTCCACGGCGTCATCATCCGCCACAGCTCCGGAGTCTCAAAACATGTTGGACTTTATTCGGGAGGGCTTCACCGCACTCCACTCAAAACTAGATGACATGAGCGGCACTATATCCTCTATCAAGGCTCATATTGAGAGGACGGGTAGCCGGGTGGCGGAGGTCGAGACAAGGGTGGGCTCCGCTGAGGATTCATTGGGTGCCCTGCGTGCTGAGGTCATCGCCCTTTCCAACCGAGTCCTTGACGTGGAAAAGAAGAACGAGGACTTGGAATCCCGATCAAGGCGCAATAACCTTCGTATTATCGGCGTTCTCGAGAATGAGGTTCATGAATCAATGGAAGATTTCGTCGAACACACATTACTGACGCTCCTCGATTCACCCAAACTTTCCCCGCAATTTTCCATAGAGCGTGCACACCGAGCCCTAACGGCTAAACCCAGGCCTGGCGCTCCTCCTCGGCCCATCATAGCCCGTGTGCTGAATTTTCGTGACCGCAATGCCCTCCTCAGGGCCGTGAGGCTCAAGGGGGAGCTCTTACTGGACGGCGCGAGGATCCACCTTTACCCAGACTTCTCGATGGCCGTCCAGCGTGAACGCAAGACTTTCCTGGCGGTAAAGTGCAGGCTGCGTGATTTCTCAATTAAATACGCCATGCTCTCCCCCGCCAAATTCTGCATAGAACACGCCAACCGGGTGTTCTTCTTCACTCTTCCAGAAGAGGCCTCTAAGTTCCTGGAAGAACATTTCCCAGGCTGATACCCCCCTCTGTTCAAGGCTCTACAGCTACCCTTCAGCCCGGTCGAGGAGGGCCGATACCCGGCCACCTTTCGGTACTGGAGTCACACTGGTTTTCTACTCTGTAACCTGTTTAGAATGTTCACTGCTACGAATATGTGCCACGTCAACATGTGCATCATCTCCGCCCAAGTTATGTGCAAGTTCTCACTGTTGGCACCTTTTATTTCACTTGGACCTGCCGTTGCCCGGAGTGACACGGCCAATCCGGCCTACAGGCCCCCAGGCGCTGATGCCTTTGGTTTGGTTTTGGTTGAGGGGTTTTGGGATTGCCATCCCTCTGTTTGGGGGAGGGATGTGGGTGGGGGTGGGACTTGTTGGGGGTTATGTTACAAAAAGCTTAGCGTCGGCAGCAATTACGGACTGCGAGGTGGTACTCAATGACTGTTACTGCAGGGCTGCTAAACTGGCCCATTGGCTATTGGTATCTTCTTTGATATATTGGCCCCCGTATCAATGTCTGGGAGCGACCTGACTTTTATGAGCTGGAATGTTCGGGGGTTGGGTAACTACAAAAAGATGAGGCAGCTACAGCTGCAGGCTGAGCATCATGGATCCAAGGTTCTTTTCTTACAGGAGACACATGCCCGCACGGAACAGTGTATGAGATTTGCCAAATCATGGGGCTCCCACAGATTCTCCATTGATTTCTCTTCCCAAAGCCGTGGGGTCATGACCCTCATTCATAAGAGTCTCAAGTTCACTCTCATCTCCTCACACATAGACCCTCAGGGCAGATATGTACTGCTTCATGCTAGGCTTCAAAATAAGGAGATAGTCCTGCTGAACATTTATGGTCCCAATATAGATGATCCAGATTTTTATGTACAGGTCTCGTCCCTTCTCGATGGCTTCCCCCTGGTCCCCATCCTCTGGGGGGGGGGATTTTAACACAATTTTTGATGTAACCCTCGACAGGTCTGGGTCCAAACCTTGTCAACTTTCTAGAGCAGCCTATGCTGCACTATCGTCCCTACCCCGTCTCGCCATGGTTGATGCATGGAGGTTCTTTTACCCAGATTCCTGCGTTTATTCTTTCTACTCTTGGGTCCACGATTCTTATTCCCGTATTGACAGATGGGTGATCTCCAACGTATTAGTTAAGAATGTCATACAGCTAATGATTCTCCCCAGGACCCTGTCTGACCACTCTCCTGTAACTATCACCATAGATTGGGGGCCGGACCTCGGCCATACCCGACGCTGGAGGCTGAAGCCTCTTTCCCTTCTGGACCCGGAGTTTTGTTCTGAACTCGAGTTATCCACCGAGGAGTTTTTTGAGACAAACACAGGCTCGGTAGCATCGCAGGCCATTCTATGGGAGTCCTTCAAGGTTTATATTAGAGGGATGGCGCTGTCGAAGGAGAACAGTGTCCTTAAATCGATCCGCAGAAACCTCGCAGAGAGCGAATCTAAATTATCGACCCTTGAGGCTAAATGTTCACTTCACTCCACTCCGGGTACCCTGGCTGACATCGGGGTGCAGCTGGATACGTTCCGATCCCTTGCGGAGCGCGAACAAAAATTCTTGGATAACCCTGGCATGGCGAGAAGATACGGGGAGAGCGAGCGCCCTGGCCGATTTCTGGCGAGACTTATCCGTCACGAGATGGGGTCCCCGCATATACTTGGGATTGAGAGACCGGACGGCTCTATGGCCGTCACCTCACAAGACATCAATACCGAACTTTTCACGTTCTATGAAACCTTATATTCCAACTCTGATGAGGTGCCAGCGGCGGAGATCGACTCCTTCCTCGATACCCTCCCTTTGTCGACTCTCTCCCGGAGTCCGCGGGTTCCCTTGATTCCCCACTTACGCTTGAGGAGCTCTCTGATGCGGTGGACTCCTTATCCTCGGGGAGGGCTCCTGGCTCTGACGGTATCCCAGTCGAATTTTATAAGCGCTATAAACAACTATTGCTCCCTCACCTGTTGGCTCTCTGGGAGGAGTCGGTTGAAGCCGGTGTATTTCCCCCTTCACTCTGTGAAGCCACAATTACGGTATTACTTAAATCTGGCAAATCCCCCTCACAATGTGGTTCATACCGCCCGCTTTCACTTATAAATTGCGATGTCAAAATATACGCTAAGGCACTGGCACTCCGGTTGGCTCCCCTCTTGCCATCTATCATCCATCCGGATCAGGGAGGCTTCATCCCCGGTCGCTCTACCTCTCTGAACCTTAGACGTCTCTTTAATATAATTAACAGAATAAACCCCGAGACACATGCGGTAGCGGCCACGCTCGACATGTAAAAAGCGTTTGACTCGGTTTCATGGAGGTATTTGTGGCGGGTCCTCGAAAACTGTAAATTCTGTCCCTCTTTTCTCTCCTGGGTCAGATTGCTCTACTCTGACCCTGTGGCTAGGGTCTGCGCCGGTGACCGTTGCTCCCCCCTCTTTGGGATCGCCAGGGGGACGAGACAGGGATGCCCCTTCTCTCCCTTGATCTTCGCCATAGCAATAGAGCCCCTCGACGACATGCTCTGCCAATTCCACGCACATAGAGGACTCCGCACGGCGGGCCAGGCGGACATAGTGTCTCTATATGCCGATGATGCTCTGTTGCTTATACGCTCTCCCTCCGTCAACTTATCCCCAATACTGGAAGACGTCAAACATTTTGGCCGAATCTCGGGCCTTAAGGTGAATTGCTCGAAATCTACACTCTTCTCCCTTACAGAACACACCCCCCCCTCCTGACACCCAGGGGTTCACATGGGCCCAGTCTACTTTCACCTACCTGGGGATCGAGATAACGCGCCATCAAGCGCTGACTTTCAACGAGAACTACCAAAAGTATCTCACACATTTGTCATCTAAGGTTCTAGTCTGGGACAAACTCCTGATATCCCTCGCAGCCAGGATAGGCCTGCTGAAAATGGTGGTGTTGCCCCAGTTACTCTACAAGTTCACCAATATCCCCATGTGGCCAGGGGGGGTTTCTTCCGGGAACTGACCCGCACGGTCAATTCCTTCCTTTGGCATTCGGGTGCAGTCCGCCTTAAACTGGATACCTTATCTACCCCCATGGCTTATGGGGGCTTTGGTGCCCCTGACTTCCTTAAATACTGGCTGGTATCCCAAATCCAATATACATCCTACTGGTTTAACGCAACAGACCCCCCCCACATGTTAGACTCGAGAAACTTGCGGTCTGCGACCGTGACATTCGCTCCTTGGTGATACAACCCACCCCTCTGGTGCTGGACTCACAGAGCCCGGTCGCCTGCACATCCCTGGCATTGGCAAAAACATGGAAATTGTCCGGTACTGCTCACACCTTCCACGGTAACCTCCCTCTCTGGAACTTCCTTCCGGGGGTCCCACGGGTGCCACTGGCCGTGGTCCGACGCTGGGCTGAGACGGGATATGAGTTGCTGCGCGATGTGTTTGATCAGGGTATATTCATTGAATGGCCCGACCTCCCATTGCCCTTAAGGAGAGGCCAGAGTGTATGGCTCCAATATTTGTCCCTTCGCAGAACCCTCAAGCGTAATTATCTGATGTTCCCGGCTTTACCACCGGACGACCCTATCATCGAGGAACTCACCTCCCCCTCTCCCACTAGAGGTAAAATATCTAGACTATACACTATGCTGCAGTCCAGATCTATTCCAGAATTCACTAAATTGAGGCGGGCGTGGGAAGCGGACCTTGGTGTTGAAATGTCTGATGAGCGCTGGGCACACTTGTGTGAACGCATACACCGGGTGTCTTTCAACTCCCGCTTCAAACTGATACAGTTTAAAGTCCTACATAGGTTCCACTACACCCCGATCAGATTGCACCGCATGTCCAGTGATCACCCCTCTAGCTGCCCTAGGTGCGGCCTGGATGCTGCCGATTACATTCATATGATCTGGTCCTGTCCCCACCTCTCACAGTTTTGGGAGGCAGTCTGCTCGACGGTGTCTGCTATGCTCGACCATCTCATCAGTCCCTCCCCGGTGGTATGCCTCTTCCATGACCTCCCGGGCCTCCCCCGGAACTCCAAAAAACTAGCTGGCCTCTGCATGCTTCTCGCTGTACGATCAATCCTACTGTGCTGGCTTCGCCCCTCACCCCCCACGCACGCCCAATGGCTAAGAGCGGTCACGTGGGCCTCGGACTCGGAGGAAGCCTGGTCTCACCTACAACCTACCCACTCTAGGCCCAGGAATATCTGGCTCAGATTCCGATCTTATATGTCAGACCTGAATACGACACCGGCCCATCTCCTCTAGCTACCTCTCCTCACCGACCCGGGCTCTCGCCCCCATCATAGCTTTCTGACATTTTGTGCATGTTATAAAAGTGCCCAATGGCTGTGTTCATTTGCAATGTAACTCCTGTTTGCCTATACTGTGTATTTTTGTACTTGTATTGTACCTGCCTGGCGATGTTCGCCTGTTCTTTGCTGCCACGCTAAATGA
Organism: Ambystoma mexicanum; assembly: GCF_040938575.1. NCBI lineage: Eukaryota > Metazoa > Chordata > Amphibia > Caudata > Ambystomatidae > Ambystoma > Ambystoma mexicanum. The sequence continues at coordinate 962,259,929 of NC_090934.1, forward strand.
ATAAAAAGAAGTTAAAAAAAAAAAACCTTGGGAAGGCAAAGCCCAGCAAAGGGCGTCAAAGGGCAGTCTACAGTGGACCCTGTGCTGAGAGGAGGAAGAAGAGGGGCTCCCACTGTTACACACCTCCCGCCACTTTTAAACACCTTGGGTAGGCAAAGCCCAGCAAAGGGTGGCAAAGGGCAGTCCTGCTGGCTGGTGGCCGGTGAAAGTGTTTGTGCAAGAGGGGGACCTATGGGAACTTTAAGCCCTTGGCCCTAACGGCTTCGCACCTTTCATACCCCTGCCTTCCTAATGATATAGAGTGGTAAAGGGCAGGCTGGAAGTCGGGTGTGGCTGTGTGCCAGGATCGCCTGTACCCCTTAAACTCTTCATCCTAATTTCCAGCTTTACTGCCTTTTTGCCCCCAAAACAGCACCAAATCAGCACTGTTTATCGTTTTTCTGTGAGCAAAACATTTCATCCAAAGGGACTAGGTGATTGACAGCCAATCTTTCACGCTTGGAAGTAAGATATAGTTGCCAGTACCTAGAGCCTCCTGGTGGCATTTTTTGGGTTATTCCCTCGGTGCTGGCTTCTCACTGGCTTCTCGCTGGCTTATGCACCATTTGTGGGCTGGCCCCTGTGGTGTTGTCTCACCCGTTTGTTCGCTTGTCATTGTCTCTCTCTGGCAGGGTGGCGTGAGGCTTTGCCAACCTGGTCGGGGTGTTTTCAGCACGCAGCGCTTGATTTTTTCCTTCTCCATCTGGTCCTGGGGGACCCGGAAGCGTTGCCCTTGGATTTACTGCTGACTGCCAACACTGGGAGCAGTGAGCATACAGTGGAGTGGAGCGTGTCATTTCGGCGGTTGGCTTTTCCAGTGCAGTTTCAGTTCATTAACTTTTCCTGCATTTTCTCAGCAGAGTGTGGCTGCAGAGTGGCTGGGACGGAGCAATCTTGTGGGTGAGTGTAGCTGGTTAGAGTTCTGCATCCGAGGAGCCGTTTTGAGTTCATTTATCGTGTTATTGACTGAGCTTCCTCAGATAGGGCTCTACCTTTTAATACTCACCTCTGCTTACAATTCTGAGCACAGTCTGGACCGGATTGGATGTGGGCAGAGTATCTCTGGGAGATATGTTAATTGCTCAATTGATAAAGAGCCAGTACCAGATACAGAGTGGTTTCCACCTCATTTCATATAAATTTACAGGCCATTGGGACATTTTCTCTAACAAAGGAGACTGGTAATTTTATCTACAGAGGTGGGCGTTGCTTTAGTGCTTTTTATCTTTAAAATGTGGAGTCATGTCTAATCGCATGGCGGTTAGCCCCCTGTATGCGGATCAGCAAGCAAGTGCAAGATTAAGTTTGTCAATCGTATTGATGAGGCCAATGCGATGATAAATGAAAAAGCTGGTCTGCTGGAAGAAATGGATCCTTCCGGTAATGGGGGTGGGGCGGTAAGGAGGGTGGCAGCGGGCTTAAAGGACCCGGCAGTAAGAATATGACTATGGGGCAGGAAAGGGGAGTGTGGGGGTCCTTAGTGGGGAACATATGGTCTCAACAGTTCGCACAAATTGCAGTGTCTTAAATGGGGAGGAAAGTATTTGTTTGGTTAGCAAGGAGACGACCCCACAGCCTAAAGGGGGGAGCATAGCTTCTAAGCAGAAACTGAGTATGGAGGAGATGTGTGAGCTGGCCAATTATGCTATGAGATCTCACAAGGTGAGCCTTCCTGTTCTCGTGGAGGTGGGGCAAATACTGCCGGGTTACCAAGTTCCTAATTGTCTCATTGAGAACCAAGGTCATTCATATCATATACCAGTGGAGTTTAATCCGCCCCCTGTCGTGTTCACAGTGAGGGACACTTGTAGTAGTAAAGGGGAAGAGCTTGGTAGATTTGATCAGGGTGTGGCTCATGAAATGTTGTTTAATGTAACTTATCTACTGGAATTGACTATTAACATGATTTGCCACTGGGTGGTGCATTGGTAGATCTTACCGAGAACCCTTGCAGGGATGAGGGAACCCATGGCTGTGAGGGCTGTAAATGTGCTTTAAAATGTATAGTTCTATTGCGGAAGGAAAATTAGGAACTTAAAACTAATATGTGTAGGCTGTCAAAACTGGTTGAGGGGCTAGCATTACGTGTAACCCCACCTGCGATAAGTGCACCAAAGGCCACATTATTGGCGTCAGGACTGGTGGACCAGGGTAGGGGGGATTCTACTTGTGCTGCTCAAATTTGTAGGGTAGGGCCAATATGCTATATCCAGGCGCAGGTAGTGTTAGGCCTTTCAGGGTATACTTCATCTAGCAGCCCTGGGGCTGGTGATTTTGTGCCTAGACTGCCTTCATTAAGAAAACTACAAGCACAGTGTCTCATGAAATGAACACTTAAAAAGCTATTTCTTTTACTGGAAAGGCTTTAGACAGAGGTTGAAAGATCAGGACAGGGAGTTTTGCCAAAATAACATATTTAATTTTATATAAACACCATAGTTTAAAATACAAATAGAATTTTTTTTCTCACACTTATTTGACATATAAGGCAAGTAAAGATAGAGTGGAGAGAGTCCGCTAACAGATATAGGGCCTCATTCCGAGTAGGGCGCAAAGGGATACCGGGCACCGTTAAGGACATTGGTGCCGGTAAACCCTTTACGCCCTACTAGGAGTTCCCTTAGCGGGTCCCTCCCTTGACGCCTGGTTTTACCAGGCGTTATGGACGGGACCCTCTAAGGGAAATCAGAGCCAATAACGGTACCGCAAATTGTGGTACCGTTAATAGCTACTTCCCCATTCCCATTGAGCCCTATGGGGGCTCAAATGGGAATGGGAAATAGTTTTATCAATGGGGACTTACCGGTCCCACAAAGGTCGGACTAGACCGGTAAGTCCCCACTGAACCAGGGCGGACTCGGTACTGGTATGGGAGGTAGTCATGGCGCAAATAGCTAATAGTGCTAAGTGCAATTCGATTTCCACTACTGAGTGGGTAATAGAATTTATATCTATTTATACATCATCAATCTCTATCTACAATACTCCAACCCTAGATTGCCGGTCTGCGCTCTGGCACAATCAGGCTATCTGGCACAGCCAGACTAAATAGGAAATGCTCCTATGTGGCATAATTAGGCTAAATGTGAAAAGCTGCTATCTGGCACAATCAGGCTAAGTTTGAAATGCTGCTATCTGGCACAATCGTGAAATGCTTCTATCTGTCACAGTCAGGCTGAATGGGAAATGCTGCTATCTGGCACAGTCAGGCTAAATGTGAAACTCTGCTATCTGGCACAATCAGGCTAGATGTGACTTGCTGCTATCTGGCACAATCAAGCTAGGAGCGAAATTAATAAGGTGGGTGTCTAAAGACACTCCTTACGCTACCAAATTGTGTATATTTTGAATATGTGTTCTTGAAATGTAACATCTGTAGGGCAAGTGGGAAACTAACAGCGCATAGATTCAACTATCATTGGAAATGTGTCAATGCTACCAATATTTCATTGTTAAAGATTGTTAGACAGGAATATTTATCACGCTCAACATTATTACAGTGTTGCTGTTTTCTTCTGCCAGAAAGTGGGTTTGTTATATTAGTTCTCACGAAATTGGTAATACTTATTATATGTATAAACATTTAACAAAAAGGATGATCCAAAAATATTGTGAAGAGAAAATGCTGGTAAATTCGGCCACAAAGGTTAATAGCACAGTGCACCTACAATATCGATTAAATAGAACTAGTCTCCCTAAATACACCATATAATTTCCGAATAATAGTATCCTATTGGAGCACATTAGAATGAAGTTCAACTTGGTTGAATCTTGGGAGGTTACTGGTGTTAGGCAGCATATTACTAAAATATCTAGAATGTGCACATTTTGTGGTAATGAGGAATTAGAAACTGTCAAGCATTTAATAATTAAAAGTGTTAACATGTCAATGATATCTTTAGAGGAGTTATGCGTTTGTAGGGTAAAATGAATATTGTTTGTATTCGGAGCAATGAGATTTGATATATTTTCATGACAGGAAATGATCAGAATCTTATCTATCATCTAACCTAGCTATGGAGGTATATAAACAGACTTAATGATGAACTGACTGGTAATTAATTTACTGGCACCTTTGAAATTTTGAATTATACTTGCTTGGAAAGGTTTGAACAATTTTACTTTTGTGAATATGTTGTATTTTAATGTTACAAATGACACTAATAAAAAATCAAACTTCTTAAGCGCTGTACATATCCTTTGTATTTACTAAATTACCCTAATGATTGGAGCTTGCTTGAATACATGAGTCTCAAATATAACTGGCAATACATTTATGATTAAGGGAGCTAGAATAGGACTAGATTATAGCGCCAGATTGTGTAGACTATGTGGTGGCACGATAATAGAATCCATCAAGCATTTTATGATTGTATCTCAAAGTCTAGTATCAGTTCAGAAGAGGTGTGTTATTAGCTTTTGGTAATGGGACCATCATTGGTGGACCCATTTAACAGATCTGGGAACTTTATCTTAGTGGAAATGATTTTATGCTATTATATCACATGACCAAAATGTGATATACTATTAAATAAATACTTGACTTTTTGTTTATGTAATGACCCACTCGTTGATCATCTCCACTAAAGGACTAGTTGTATGTATAAGATTTATGTATGAAATTGTTTGGTTCTTTTTGTGCTCCGACGGTTTTAATATGTATATAAAGCCTTATTTGGCTGCTTTATATTAATATATAATTTTTTTTTAAAATAGAAGCTGGAACAGTAGCTGTTTGTGATGCAAGCAGGCTGAAGAAGATTTTTTCACAGCGTGCAGAGTTGTATATGAATTGTGAGATGTTGGGTGAGGGTATTGAAGAAACTCGCCAAAATGGTGGGTTGCATGATCCAACACAACCTCAAACTGTCCTCACAGGAAACACAGCGGGTCTTTGAAGCCCTGGGTTATTAAAAACATTGTATAAAAGCTGGCCTTGCAGTGGCAAAACATGATATCACAAAGTTCCAGGGGAAAAGCCATGCCCCAAAACAAGTGGAGGAGGGCATGGATAGGATTATGTTAAGAAAAAAGTTAATGTTCTGAAACAGAAGGTGCATTGCGAAATTTGATAAGGTTTGGGGACATGGGAGGCAAAAGACTCTACGGGTCAAGGCGGGAGGGGAGGAACTGCAAGGAATGCATAGGTTTTGGAGTCATGACAGCTGTTGTCATACTGTATGCCTTTCACAGGTATGACTTAAGTTCTGGGTACACTTTGTTGATTACTTGCATTGATGATTGCGATGGACTAGGATAATGTCATAATCTTTTTAGCTCTGATGGTACTGCTGATTGAATTTTCTGTGATAAAGTTTTATTAAAAAAAGGCATTTGATGACCCTGGGATCCCTGATAGCTCCAGATCCGTTTCATGACTCCTTTGTGCAGCAAAGGGCATTTAAATTGTGAGTGCTGTGCAGTGTTCTTCACAACTAAAAATGAATACATTCATCATTAACATCTAGTCAGGCTGCCGTCCTTAGTGAGTAACCAGAACTATACTCATGAGTGTCAGCAGACAGGAACAACACCACGCCTGAAATGAGGGCCACAAACATGACATTAATGTATCCCTGACACTATGGGCCTCAAAGGGATACCGGGCACCGGTAAGGACACCGGTGCGGTAATCCCTTTGCGCCCTATTCCGAGTTCCCTTAGCGGGTCCCCTTCCTTAACGCCTGGTGTTAAGGACGGGACCCGTTAAGGGACTTTAGAGATAATAACGGTACCGCAATTTGCGGTACTGTTATTAGCGCCTCCCCCCTTCCCCTTCCCGCCTTCCCTCTTCCCATTGAGCCCTATGGGGGCTCAAATGGGAATGGGGAATGGCTTTTTCAAAGGGGACTTACCGGTCCCGCAAAGGTCGGAATAGAACGGTAGGTCCCCATTGAACGAGGGCGGACTTGGTACCGGTATTTGAGGTAGACATGGCACTAATAGCGCCATGATTACCTCCATACTCGGAATGAGGCCCTATGTCTTAAACCACCAATATCTCATGCAGAATGTATCAATGATTATCATTATTGTTGGTCCTCTTAAAACCTACATGTAATCTGACAACAGCAACGTACACCTCAGACTACAGCAGAATGCAGGTGGTGTCAGCTAGTTTCTGGAGTCATCCTGCTGGGCCCTGTGGATCCGAATCTATCAACACTTTCATTGCCACCGTCCTTGGGATCTCAACCAATACTGAAGCCCAGTGTCTGCAACCTGGGAGTAACTTTCGATGCAAATGTGCCCTTCATTGCCCAAGTGACTGCTGCCTCCAAGTTGGCCTTTTAGGGCATGGCTACCACCAAACTCGCTACCAGCCCAGCACCCGTGAATGGGCCATTACCGGCTCATCACAAGTTGAATGGGCCAGTAATTGCCCATTTGCGTGTGCGGGTATGGCCGGCCTCCCGATCCCTATTCTGCCCATAAGGCAGAATGGGGGTCGGGAGCATGGTTGCACCGGCACCGTTTATAACGGTGCAGGTGCAATCATGAGTTCTGCTCGCGGGTGCCGCTCTGCACGCCTGGTCAGACCACGCGTGCAGTCTAGCACCGGCAAGCAGAACTCGTAATGTTGTGGAGAGATAACAGCGGCGCCGGTAGCACTACCAGTGCTGTTTTTGCCTTAACGCAACACTTGCAATGAGGCCCACTGTGTTGGTTGTCGACCAAATTATTTAACAACCATAAGATCTGACACCAAACCCATAAAGGTATACATGGCCAGGCATCCGTCCACCTCTTCTAAAGATTCATATTGTAAGAGCTGACCAAACGGTGAGAATTCCAAAACCTGATGGTTCTCTGCCAGCAGAGCTACTTCCATTTGAGGCAAGAGCTCTCCAAGATCAAAGCAACTCCTTCTGGAACTCATAGAATATTATTATATGATAGATTAGTAGAACACTGAAGACACGCATCTTCCATTCTGCATACGGCCCATACATTCTTATCTCAGATTTGTACTCACAGATTCGCTCCTGTGATGCAATCCCCCTTTCTTTACTGCCACCCGCAGCACTGTGAAGGGGCTCATGAGCAGTATACCAAAGACCACAATAAAACAAAGTGACCACATCAAAATTATATTCATAATTAAGTTTATATTTAGACATTAACTGTGCTCTGCACATGGTTAGTTTGGTTGTTCAGGTGAAATGTATTCTATGAAGACAATCACTCTTTAGAACAATAAAATGCAATTGTACTCAGATTTCCTTTTAACATTTTAACAGTGATCTATCATTTTCAAATATACATCGTTTTCAACTTACTGGTTCATTTTGCAGAATTGCCAGACTGTCACTGACTGTTATGCTGATACTTGTGCGAGCACTCCTTGCTGTAAAATATATGTTGTTATAATTAAAATAAAGCTAATCTAATTATTATTGTTATGTTTTCTGAAGATGCACATTTTAAACATACTGTAAGAAAAAAGAAACTATCGATGTTGAGCTACTTAAAAAACTCAGAAATATTTCCTATTTACTTCTCTGGAGTTGTGCTTCAAATAATCTGAAAAACAATCTCAAAAGCAGGGCTTGGGCCACAGGCAAATGTTAATGTTTCTCCAACTCTAAGAAGAACACATTCCTTACCTCCTGTAATGTTGATTCTGGTAGATGTTCCTCACAAAAATTCCTCAACTTAAGTATATTCTTCAGCTTCAGCGGATCACAACAACTTTTTGCCCAGTAGGGTGTACATGGAATGGTCTCTTTGGGATCCCTTGACATCCTTCTTTCTTGATGCTGGATATGACATCAGCATCTGAAAACAGCTTGGATCTCAGACTTGACCTCAGTTTCTATGTTTCTTTCCATGCTCAACCAGGTTGGTGAATTGACCATAATAGTGTTCAGATTGTGAGCTCTCCATCAATAATATCCTCTCTTCAGTGAAACATTTCGATGCTGCTACGACCCGACCTATCCATCTCGTGCTTTTTGAGGCACCATGAGGCACCCCAGCGCTGATGCACTATCTATACCCAGGTGCGGCCTTCACTCCTTCGTGCCCCCACCGAATTCTGATGTCCCTGAGAGCCTGTACACGCCGGCCTATCCAGCGAGTAACCCTTGACGTCTGGAAGCCCGTTGTAAACACTATTCCAATAAAAGCACGCATCTCCTTTTCAGCTCGACAACAGTCCTCCTCCCCGGCCCATCTAGACCTGGTTTGCACAATTACACTATCACTACGAAGCGAATAACCTTGTCAAACCATGCTATATGCAAACTGTGATTTACTGCTGACTGCCATGCACATGTGAACACAAACTGCTTTTACATATTTTGAACAATTGTACACTAGCACACTTACAGTAAGACAGGTTTGTTTTAGCCTCATCCACTGCTACCTAGTGCAGTTCAGCCAGATCGCTTTAATGTGTATTCATAATTCGAAAGCACGCTATTACAGTACACTATGAGTCATTCAATGTTGATTTTATTTTCTGCCATTACTAATGTAACTACCACTAACATTAATGTCCGTATTTGTTGACGATTGCCTATAAATGCCAATAGCAATATACGTGCTTACTCCTAATATATTGCTGAGCGCTGTTATACGGCTCAGCAGCCTCATGACTATCGTATGCACCTAGACTTATTAACTAAGCTTGCTTTGATACCTCATTGTATTATTGACTGCTTTCTGCCCATTGCGTAATTATGTAACTTTAACTCATTTATACAAATGTTGATTATAGCATCGTTTTTAAATCAATTGGAAAGCCACCAACTATAACTGCTGTCTTTCTGCCCGAGTGCCTGCCCTAACTGGACCGTCTGCACTGTCTTGATATAAGGTGAAAGCTACCACAAAATGCTGCCCTGATTTGTAATCCCTTAAACATGCCAAACTCCCATACCTAGTGAGTCACATGGCACCACCTACCAAGGTTATTAGCTGATGTCCCCTGTGTTACCTGCTTCCCCTAAAAATGCCTGCATAGTCTAAGTAACGATAGCATGTATGCATTAGAAAAGACTCTTACTGCTGACTCTAATACAGAAAACTAGAAAGCATTGCCCAGACTAATCTATTTGGATTTATATCTGCCTTGCCTATGTCCAGCCTGCCTTGTTTTACACATGCCCATGTTGGACTAGCCTGTTTTTGACTTATACATACCTTGTTTTGTTTTTCACATGCCCATGTAGGACCATCTTATTTGTGACTTATACATGCCCATCTTATGTCGGTCTAGCCTGTTTTGACCCTCTCATGCCTTGCTTATGCTGGTCTAGCCTGTTTTGTTTTACATATGCCCATGTTGGACTAGCCTATCTCTAACTTGCACATACCTTCTGTACCTATATATAACTATGTGCCCTAGAATGACCCCCTAGAATGACCCAAGTGACCTTTCTGCTACGCCTTTCCTTACCTCTAATCTACTTAACCATGGCTCTCTCTAAACCTGTACCATGCCCCACTTCGGACAGAAATACCAGACTCCGATTACTAGATTACTGCGCCTCTACAAGCCTAAAGCTCTTAGTAACAAGGACTTTAACGGCCAGCACAAAATAACTACACCACAACCTGAGCTAGTCCCCAGATTAACCATATCCTGTGAGAACACTAACCAACCTAAACTAATTCCCATAAACCTCCAGCAAATCCCTAACTCTACCACGGTATCTGGAGCCCTGATCAATGCCAGATCTTTAGTGGCCCATGCCACAGAAATAGCTGACATCTTATCTTCTGACGACCTGGACTTCCTTGCAGTCACGAAATCCTGACTGCATGAAGCAGCAGGCCCAGCACTCTCCCTAGCTATACCAGATAATTACCAACTAATCAGAATGGACAGACCCAACGGCAGAGGAGGCGGTCTAGCCATTATAGCGAAAACCAACCTTGCTCTAAGACATCTAACTCTACCCCCTCTCAAATCATGCGAACTACTCACCGCCAAACTGCCCATTTCCAACTGCCGCACCCTTTCAATCTACCTACTATATAGGCCACCAGGCCCTATCGGCACCTTCGAGGAGGATCTATCTAGTCTATTAGCTAACAATACTAAAGACTCCATGCAACTACTAATACTAGGTGACTTCAACTTAGGTTTTAACGACCCCGAGGACAAACAAGCCCAGACTATAGCAACCATGCTTGCTGAACATGGCATAACACAAAAAGTCCTTACTCCAACGTATGACAAAGGAAGGACCCTTTATTGGGTTGCTACTCTGAATTGTAATACCACTATCACCAAAATCACCCCTCTACAATGGACAGACCACCATCTAGTCGATTTCTCATTAACCCTAGATAAACAGGTCACCAAAGACAAAGTTATGGCACCTCCCCTGCCTACCAGATCTAAAATAAAATCACACCTGACAACCTCCTAACACTCCTCCTTCCCACCATTAATGCTCTCCCAAATAATTTGGAGCCGTATCTCCTCATAGAGACTTACAATAATACTATGACCAAGGCCCTGGATACCATTGCACCCCTTAAGCTACAAAAGAGTAAACAACAGGCACACCTCAATGCCTGGTTTAGCCCTCACCTTAAAGAATTAAGACTACAAAAAAGGAAATTAGAATCTCTGTGCCGACATTCCCCTTCTGACGAAAACAAATTGCAACTCAAACACTTTGCTAGCAACTACAAAAAAGAAACCTTACGCACCAGAAAAGGCCTCTTCAACGAAAGAATCTCCAGTGCCAGTTCCAATACCAAGGAACTGTTTGCTATCCTTAGGGAGTTGGAATCCCCTATACCTCCCACTGACAACACACCTAAAGACAAACAATAGTGCACCAGCATCCAGAATACCCTAGCCAATAAAATATCTACACTTCAAATCAAAATCGCCAAAAAAAAAGCCTACTTGTCTCCCAGTGAAACACTACCTACTAGCCCTACTAAAAGTATGCCAGGTCCAGCCCCGTTCAAATTTACCAAAGTATCCATCCAGGAAACTGAAAGAATGATCGCATCTCTGAAGCCCTCTAACTGTGAGGGCGATAATTGCCCAGCCCAACCAATTAAGGATGCTGCAAGGGACTTAGCACCCTTTATCACTAAACTAATCAATGCCTCCTTTTCTACCAACACTGTCCCAAGCAACTTAAAAGAGTCATGGGTTTTACCTCTCCTTGAGAAACAAACTCTAGACCCCGCTATCCCCACTAACTACAGGCCTATTACAACGGTAACCTTCCTTCTCAAGATAATAGATAGAGTAGCCTATCTACAAATCCAGTACTATCTTGAAACTAACCACCTTCTAGGCTCCGACAATCTGGGTTTCGACCACAACATGGTACAGAGATAGCCTTAGTTGATCTAAAGACACAAATTGACAAGCTCAACAACAAAGGAAACACCACCATGCTGCTCCTCCTTGACCTGTCGGCAGCCTTTGACCTAGTGGATCATGCAGTCTTGTGTGAACACCTAGCATCGGCGGCCCACTTCTCAAGCAAAGCTATAGCCTGGGTCCAGTCATTTCTGGACAATAGAACAATGAGAGTTTTTTACACATCGGCAGCAGCAGACCCCATCAAAACAGCATGCTGTGTTCCCCAAGTTTCTTGCGTCTCGCAAACTATGTATAATATATTTACCAAGCCTTTATTCGACAAATTGGACAGACTGGGTGTCACCTACACTAATTATGCAGATGACACCCAGATCCTCATTCCCCTTTCGGCAATTTTGTCTCTGATACGACCTTGGTAAATTAAATATATTGCCTCATTTAGGCATGGATGGCAACCCATGGCCTCTGCCTGAATGACGACAAAACAGAGATCCTACTCCTTGGCTCTGCTGCCAATTAAAAAAAACGTAACCCCAACTACTCCGCGATTAACATTGATGGTAACATAATTATAGTAGCCAAAGAAGTGAAAACGCTAGGCGTTTACCTTGACTCCACCTTGACACTGAAGGAACAGGTACAATCTCTAGCATCCTGCACCGCCTACACTTGGAAACTTATTAGGACATGTCAAGCTTTCCTAACACAAGCCAGTTGTATTATCCTTGCCAACGCCCTAATACTTTCTAAACAAGACTACTGCAATGCCTTATACCTGGGAGCCAACAAATACATTACTGACAAAGTTCAGATACTACAAAATAACGCCCTTAGAAAAGCCCTAAACGTACCTATTAGAGAACACGTATCTAATATGAGAAGAGAACATCACTGGCTAAAAATCAGAGACAGGATTTCACTTAAAAAAGCCTCATTAACTTTTAGTGCCTTAATAATGCAGCTCCCCCTTACCTTGCAGAGAGAATAGTCTGAAGAACCTCAGCCCGCCCCACCAGAGCTGCCAACTCCCACTGCCTACAGATACCTAGATTAAGGCTAAAAAAAATAGGTGGAAGTAGTTTCCCGGTCAAGACGGCCCAGTATTGGGATGCACTCCCACTTAACCTCAGGATCAATCAATCCTATTACAGCTTTAGGCGAAATATTCTCAAATGGCTATGTTCAAACGACCTCCATGACTAACTGATGCATTTCACACCAGTTAGCCTCTGAACCCTTCCTGGCTTATTAACAGTTACCCAACCTTTTATACTCACCTGCTTATATCCATCTCTTTGTATGTATATATGTACAGTCCTTACCAGATGTGTCAAAATGTGTATGTAATATTTGTATGTATACCTCCTTACTATAAAACTAAGCTTGAAGTATCCTTATAACCTGTACTCTGTTGCGCCCAGTTACCTAAGGGTCCAGTGCGCCCTACAAATTAATAACCAAACAAACAAACAGGACTGGGATGGCAGGGCCAGGAGGAGTCTGTGGGAGCAATATCCATCAGAAAAAGCATTACCAGAGGGAAGTAATGTGTTCTGCTAATGGATTGTGTACTTTGATAGAGTGCTCATTTTACATAGGGCCTCATTACGAGGTAGGAGGTTAGGGATTACGGGCACCGGTAAGGGTGCCGGTGCCGGTAGTCCCTTACCTCCATATTCAGAGGTCCCTTAGCGGGTCCCTTCCTTAACGCCTGGTCTGACCAGGTGTTAAGGACGGGACCCGCTAAGGGACTTCAGAGCTAATAACGGTACCGCAAATTGCGGTACCGTTATTAGCTACTTCCCCATTCCCATTGAGCCCTATGGGGGCTCAAATGGGAATGGGGAATGGTTCTCAGAATGAGGACTTACCGGGTCCTCCAAGGTTGGAATGACCCGGTGAGTACTCACTCCGAGAACCCGGACCCGGTATGCGGTAAGGGGGTAGCCATGGTGCTAAAAGCACCATGGCTACCTCCTACCTCGTAATGAGGCCCATAGACTCCCTTAGCAGTATGTGTATACTGGAGGAGGGGAGAGTGAACCCAGAGACCGAGATCAAGTTAGACCATATTGGAGGATTGGGCATCCCGGCTAGACAGAGTATCACAGCAGTATTGCTTTGAAAGGGTATGCTGCAATTACCATGTTGCGGCTTGGCAGATGTCTAGCATTTGAACCCCCTTTAGAGAGCCCGAGCGGCAGCCATCCCTCTGGTCAAGTGTACTCTAAGGCCCTCAGGCACTTCCTTTCCTGCCCGATGGAATGGCATCGGGAAATCTATAAAGCTATCCATCTTGACAATGTTTGTTTTGTTATGATTCTACCTAGTCTAGGCCCTGTGTGTCCAACCAAAAGCTGGTCTCTACCCTAAAATGTCTTGTTCTGGAAATGTTAAAGCTTACATGAAGGAGGATGGGGAATTATCCACCAAAGGCCCACACTAAGGCCCCCTGTCTGTTCCTGCCCATTCCTGACTGGGCGTTGCAGGCCCCAACACTTTACAAACCCTCAATATGCACCTGGATGCTGATTCTCCTATCAAGGTGGTCTTTGACTTTATGATCGCATCCTTAGACATCACGTAAGTGTGGCCTAAATGTTGCTCCGCACATCATCCTCTGGAGTCTGCGCCTCTCCTGACAATCTCTAAACTAGCCTCACAATGAATTGACTGTTCTCTTTTTCGTCTCCAATCGCCAAACCTTAACACGCTTTCCTTCCCGGACTTCACCTCCACGTCTACACCCCTGTACTGTTATGCACGTTACCTGTTTTGGGCCTTAAAATGAAAAAAATGTTTTATGCGTGCACATCCTGATTCTTGCTGCTGTTTTGCTGTTTAAAAAAATGTTTTTAGCTGTGTGCACATCCTGATTCTTGTTGCTGTTTAAAAATAGTTTTTAGCTGTGTGCACGTCTGATTGTTGCTCCTGTTTAAAAAACGCTTTTAGATGTGTGCATATCCTGATTCTTGCTCCTGTTTACAAAAACGTTTTTTGCTGTGTGCATGTCCTGATTCTTGTTGCTGGTTAAAATTGTTTTCAGCTGTGTGCAAATCTGATCGTTGCTCCTGTCTAAAGAATGTTTTTAGCTGTATGAACATCTGATTGTTGCTCCTGCCTAAAAATCGTTATTAGCTGTGTGCACATCCAATTGTTGCTCCTGTTTAAAAATCGTTTTTATCTGTATGCACATCTGATTGTTGCTCCTGTCTAGAAATCGTTTTTATCTGTGTGCACATCCTGATTCTTGCTGCTGTTCAAAAATAGTTTTTAGCTGTGTGCACAAGTGATTGTTGCTCCTGTTTAAAAGGTACAAAGTCCTTTCATCGCGGGACGTTTCTTCGCAGAGTTTTTTACCACAATTTTTATTGAAAAAACCCATCGAATTTTCTTTGGGGGGTTAAAAAAATATATATAAGGGATGTGGGTTTTTCATAATAGATAATAGATAAAAACTGAAAGAGAATGGGGATTCGGGGGCCCCAAAACATTTTTTTTTAAATTTGAAGGGTTTTTCCAATGAAAAATTTGCGTTTAAAACCCTGCGAAAAAACATCCCGCGATGAAATGACATGGAACCATATAAAAAACCTTTTTTTATCTGTGTGCACATCTGATTGTTGCTCCTGACTAAAAAACGTTTTTATCAATGTGCACATCCTGATTCTTGCTGCTGTTTAAACATTTATTTTGCTTTGTGCACATCGTGATTGTTGGTCCTGTATCAAAATCGTTTTTTGGTTGCATGCACATCTGATTCTTGTTGCTGTTTCAAAATCGTTTTTTGGTTGCATGCACATCTGATTCTTGTTGCTGTTTAAAAAATGTTTTTAGCCGTGCACATCTGATTGTTGCTCCTGTTTAAAAATCGTTTTTAGCTGTGTGCACACCCGCTTTTCATGAGAATGTGTTGACAAGTCCACCCCTCTGTTCTCTGTCTAGTCTGCTATCTTTCCCCTCACCCTCGTCACCTGCCATTCTGCCCACATTGTTCATTGTTGGTATACTGTGATTGGTTACCCCCTCTGCCCTCTTCTCTGGTTGTTACCTGCTCCCTCACCCCCCCACCTAATTTCCCATTGTCTCTCTGTGTTGTTATTCCCTTCAACCCTAAACCCGCTATCTCTCCTTTCATCTGCGTGTTCACTGCTGTCTGTGCACATCACCCCACCCCCTGCCTATTACTCTCCCCATGCCTCTGTGGCCTCAGCTTAGTTAAGTGTACCTCACTCTCTACAATTTGCTATGGCGTGCTCTATCTCTCCTATTTTCTCAAACTGCTTCTCTATCTCTTATTCTTCAACCCTTACTAAGTCCGGCAGGAAGACATTCAAGAAGGACAACTCTGGGCTCCAACCCAGGCCTTCTTATCAGACACCTACGTCACTGCCTCTGCCAGAGAGACTCTCACCGACATCCCCTTTGTCATTCCCTCACTTGACCTATTGACTCTCCATATGATCGCTCTTCTCTATCCTTTCTCTTCCTCACCAATTAATGGTGGCACCCGCTGGGAGGTCCTTCTTGACCTTTTCTCCATCTCCAGGGTCATTATCAATGTCTACTGCAATGTTACGATCATGGTTCAGGGTCCTCAACCCAACCTTCTACTCTTTTACAGGCTCTTCCCTCACCTTATCAACTTTCCCTCTCCCTCTGCACCAGCTCCTTCGGCAACCCTGGCTCCCTTGTCAGCTATGCCCACCTTGCCTCCCTTGCCACCTCCTAACCACCCTTCTTCCCTCGCCACGGCTTCCTTGACGCCACCCCCCACATTGACAACCTCCTCTTTGGTGAACCTGCCACCCACTAATACCGTATCTGGGTCTCCCTTGCCCCCTGTGGCCCCTCCCACACTGGCTCCCTTCTCTGCCACTGCAGTCGGGCTCCCTTTGCAGCCTTGGTTCCTCTGCCCCCTTCCACCTCTGTCCCTCAGGCACTCTTGCCACTTATGGGGGGACTACTGTACCCTACTCCCCCTGTAAGTCTTTCACAGATGACAATCTGTTCCACATTGCCACGCTTAACACTCGCTCAGCTGTCAAACAATCCTCTGACATCTGCAACCTCCTTGAACTCCTGGATCTTGATTTTCTTGCCATCACTGGCACTTGGTTCAAGGATAGCTCTGTCACGATTATTGACATACTTCTCCCAGATGGCTACAAGATACTCTCTCTGCCTAGACCAAATAGACCCGGTGGAGGAGTAGCAGAGATCTTCCCAGAGTGGATCCCTGTGTCTGTCATTCCCACTCAGACCTACTCATCCGTTGAGTGCCTGGCCTGCAGGCTCTCCCTTTCTCCCAGCTCCTCACTCCCGCTAGCCACCTTCTATCAGCCACCTGTTCAGCCCTCCCTCTTCCAATTGGAATGGGCTGATCTGGCCTTCTCTCTCCTTTCCTCCTCTTCTCAACTACACCTACTGGGTGATCTCAACATCCATCT
Organism: Ambystoma mexicanum; assembly: GCF_040938575.1. Lineage (NCBI taxonomy): Eukaryota > Metazoa > Chordata > Amphibia > Caudata > Ambystomatidae > Ambystoma > Ambystoma mexicanum. The sequence goes on from NC_090934.1 coordinate 962,276,723, forward strand.
CGACTCACCTCACCTCACTCCTCAGGTCCTTTTTGCAATCTTTGCGACTCTCTCTCTCTTTCCATTTTACACACTGGCCCAGCGCACATCGCTGGCCACATTTTGGATGCTCTCATCTCAGCTGACATTCCTCTATCCCTCTCACTACCTCTCTCTCCTGGACTTATCACTCTCCCCTCTCATCTCACTTAAAGCTCTCTTCTCCTCCTGCATCGGTAAACCCAGCACTGCCTCCCATTTACAGTGTCATCCGACCCCTGAAAAGAGTGTCAGTAGCCGCCTTTGCCTATACCTACTCTGCTCCTTCTACTCCTGTGGCTGACTCCCACCCTGGTACAGCCCTCTCTAACTTTAACCTCTTAGTTTCCAACACTCTTGATATTCTTGCCCCTGTCATGAGGGTACGACTGAAGTCTACCAAAAAGTGCAACTCTTGGTACGACTCAGAACTGGTCTCCCTTAACTGCAAGTGCAGGGCAGCTGAATGGAAATGGGATTCCTCGGGCACATCCTCTGACAAACTGGCCTGCCGCCTTTTTTAAAGACAGTATAGACTCTGCATCCGCTCCAAGAAAAGAGTCTTTATTCAAACTAGCATCTCTGTGGCATACAGTAACACGGCTGAAGTCTGCAAGGATCTAGCCAATCCTATCGCAGCCTCCTCCACCACTGCACCCTCTGAGGCCCTCTGCTCGGGACTGGCTGCCACTTCACCTGAAAAACAAAGGATATCCTATCCTCTCTCTCTTTCTTTCCACCTCATGCACCAACATCTCCTGTACCACCCAATGCCATCCCCATTCCTCCCCTTCTTCTCTCTTCTCTCTCCCTTGTCTGACCTGAGGAGGTCACTAAACAAGTCCAGTCTATGAAAGTCTCCTCCAAACCGGTGGACCCCTGTCCCTCCAAAAACATTGACTCTCTCGCCCCAGCCCTGGCCGACCTCTGCAACCTCTCCTTCACCACTGGAGTTTTCCCCACTGCTCTTAAGCACTACCATGTGCACCCTCTACTCAAAAAACATTCTGCTGACCCTTCCATTCTGGAAAACTATTGCTCGATCTCTATCACTCCTTTCCTGGGCAAACTCTTGGAGAAGTTGGCTATTTCTCAGCTTATCCTCCAAACTGAATCTGTTGGTTGCTTCCATGACAACCAGTCTGGCTTTAGAGCATCCAGAGGCACGGAAACTGCTCTTCTGAATACCTGTGAAAATCTGCTCTCAAATCTTGATTCTAACTCTTCCTCTGTCCTCATTCTACTCAACCTCTCCTCTGCTTTCGATACAGTGAATCACAACACCCTGATCGCACATCTCTGTGATACCCTGGGCATCACTGATCAGGCTTTGGTGTGGAATTGGGGGTCTTTCTCTCCCCTATCACTCACTCTACGTGCAGTATCTCCCAGGGATCTAACCTATCCCCCTGGTTTTTCAATGGCTACATGGCCCCCTGGCCAGTATGATAGCCACCTTCACCTCAAACTTTCAGTGTTACGCGGATGACACACAACTCTCCTCCAGGCTAACCTCAGCCTCTTCCTCTTCCTCACTCATATCTGACTGTCTGTCCGCAATTCAGTCATGGTGCGCTGCAAACAACCTCTGCCTCAATGCCAGTAAGACAGAGATTGTTCTCATCGGGACCCCTGCTCCCCCCTTCTCTCTTTCTCTCTGGCTGGCCTCCCTTGGCCCTGCACCTCCACCTACCAATGAGGCAAAAAATCTGGGGGTCATCTTCGACTCCACTCTCTCCTTGTCTCACCTCGCAGACATCTCTAAAAAGTCCCACTACCAACAGAACCTTCTCAGAGGTATTCTTCCTTTTCTCACTTTCCCCCAGAGGCTCACCGTCGTCAGAGCCCTGGTCCTCGCTAGGCTAGACTACTGTAACAGCCTCTTTCTCCACCTTCCCTCTTCTACCCTCCGTCCGCTTCAACTTATCCAGAACAGAACCACAAGACTTATCCTTGGTCTCATGCCCAGGGACTGCATCTCTCCAGTACTGAAATCCCTTCACTGTCCCCCGTGGCTGCAAGGATTAACTTCAAGACCTTTTGCACTGTCCACAAGGCTTTCTGGGGCCTGGGTCCGCTCTGTCTGCAACGCTCTCTTCCTAAATACTCTCCCTCCGAGCCCTCCGCTCGTCTTCCTCCAACACTCTGCGTGTGAGCCTCTTCTCCAAGCAGAGACTTGGGGGGAGATCTTTATCCACTGAAAGTGCCTCCCTCTGGAACAGCTTCTCTGCCTCTCTCTGTATTGGGCCGGATCTCCTTAAGTTCTGGAAACTCCTAAAGTCTTTCCTCTTCTCCTCCTCCTTCTCTCTCCCTCTTCACTGCTAACTAACTCTTTTTGCTCGGTCACTCTCTCTCCTCTACTTCTGCTCAGTTTCGCTGACTGATTACCTGGTGTAACTTCAGAGCCTGACAGGTCCCAAGCTCTCCTCACCAGTCCCCTGCACAGGCCCCCAGGCCTTGCACTTGCCGCAGCACTACTGCACTTAGTTTACTACCCATGATAGTGGTATCTCTCTGAACTTTACCCATGTTCTGATGGGACTTGGTGCACTTGGTCCCTATTGCTCCCCACGCACTTGCTTTTACGTGCACCTGCATGATCTGAAAGTACCATGCCTAGTAAGATTGCTTGTCTTGTCTTCCTTATGTCTTCCCCTCCCATGCATGGTTGTGCTTTGAAACACTTGTGTATAAGCACATAATAAATAAATAATCAATCAATCAATCAATCATATTTGGCAGTTCTTTGAGAAATGGTATTATCGTGGGTATAGTAAAGTATGATCGTTGCTCAGCTGTGCTTTTGGAAATTGATAGCACAGCCAAATAACCGTTCACAGAGGTCACCTGCAGAACGTGTTAATTAATATTTTGTAACATGCTTAATATGTGCTTAATATCGCAGACCAGTTGTTAGGGAGAATTCTCTTATAAGGCTAATTTCCCAAACCTAGTGAGTCCCCCAGAAGCTTTGCTGGATTTTTGGGGTTTGTTTTTTTCTCCTGCTAAGAGTGAGACTCTTTTTCTCCCACTCTTAGGCATGATTTCAGGTACGTCTTCGAATTTTTTGTGTGCTTATGGCCTATGTGGTCTTTTTTACTCCATCTGTTTTAGTGTATGTGTTACACAGCACCCTCAGTGCAGTAACACATAGACTCCATACCCTGGGACTGACTACTGTCTCCCAGGGCATGTAAAGTCACCATTGGCTTTAATAGTCCAAAATTGTGAACAGAACCAGTACAAACCATCATATTGTGGAAGTACTGGAAGGGGTAATTAGATTGCTCCTGGGTCTGTTTCCAAGGGGGCACTGTCCAGTCTCCCCTTGTCGAGTTTCTGGCTGGTGGCAGTGGTTACCACGCAGAATATTCCACCAGAATATTTCCTATGGGATTTTCCCATTGATTTTAAAAGCACCACTTTTTTAGTGCAATGTTAAAGATACCGCTGGTTTATTTATTTAATATAAAATCACCGGTTGGGTCTTTTTGCCAGAACTCTTTTCTAAAATGGCGTTTGTGTCCATATCTGTAACTCCAACCAAGGTCGGGCCCTTTGTTCCACTTTTTGGCGGGTTTCTCCACAGAAGCCCTCCAACTGGTGCCACTCTGGGTTCCACAGGTTGTGTGGGTGGGGGAACTGGCACCCTGGACTGCGTTGCCTTTGCAACTCAAGTCGCACTCTGTTCTGATTGGCCCAGTGGTGAGCCGCCCGGCTCACCACTTAGCATGTTTGAGTGACAGCTAGGCTGTTGAATGGGGGTTTTTCTGCATAAAAGCAGGGCTTTTAGGACTGGAACTTCAGAAGTCACCACAGGACCTAAGAAATCCGAAGAGGGAAGAAGCTGAACCATCTGCAACAATGACACCACCGGTGGAGCCCTGCTGCAACGACCTCACCACTTTCCCGACGACAAGAGGAGATCTTCTGCTGGAAGAGTCTTCTCTATCTGAGCTGGTGGGAACAACCAGTTCGCCATTTCGCCTTCCAGGACGTCTCTTGGTCGAATCGCCCGTGCCAAGCACCCCGACGGCCGGATAGCCAAGTTCCACCACTGTGAACGCGAATACCAGGAACGCACCTTTTAACCGACGAACTCCGCGGCTGGTTTCTTCCCTGGGCAGTGCAACGACTCGAAGTTTCCTCCTCAACGAGATCCTCTCTTCCCCTGGTCGAAACCATGAACTGCACCCGCTGCCAGGAACAACTGCCACCACTGGAGCTTCCTCACTCTTAAAGGTACTGTATTCCACCTGGCCTCCCTTTCTTCGGATTGCTAAAGGTGACCCTTATATCCTTGGCTTTCCAACTGGGTTGGCCCCCAGACCTTCTAACTTTGTCTTTTGAATCACCCCAACCTCTTTTGAACATTTCTACAAAGACTTGAATGCATTTCTAAACCGTGTGATCTTGGGCACATTTCGCCTTGCTCCATTCAAAGTGGGCCTGGCCTATGAACTTTGGCTATACAGTATACTCTGCCTTCAGTATCTTGTTTTTGTCTCTTAAAAGTGTTAGGAACTGTTTTGTTTTTATGAACTGCCTTTTTCTCTCCCTTTAACTTAATTATTGGAGTGCCATCTAAGTTACACGCTCACCCCTGTTTTGACAAAAAGTGGTGTTTTGACTTAGACTTGTCTAGTAATTGCTAAGGGAGGTGTGAATACTTTTCTAATTGTGTTGGAACTTGCTTTTGATTTATAGTGCTAGTGTATTTTCTAAAGTGTGTTAAATAAATAATTATATACTGATAACAAGCTCTGGTCAGTGTTTGCTTGCTCTACTGTGTTTTTGGCCCCATTGTGTATCCTCTGTATACTGCCTAACTCTTCTTGAGAGAAGTCCGACTGCTCAGCCACAGCTACCAAGTAAATCTGGGTGGTACAGACTGCTACCAATTGGGTTTACTGCTTACTCCTGTAGTCTTAACCTTTTTTGCAGTGTTCCCCAAGGGAACTGCACAGGATTCTGCCTAACACCAGTCTTTCAACATGGGACCAAGATTCAAACCTGGGTTGCCCTGCGTTGTCTTGCTTCCAACACAATGATGCTGAGCTAACCTGCCAGCCTGAACTTGCTGAGCAAAGTGTACTAGAAAAAGACATCACCACTGCTGTATTGCTTAGATAATGATTGAGTTTTGTAGCTCTGCACCAGCAGCAAAACCTTTTCTTACTGCAGCCTTGCAGAGACTTGGTTATTGGTCTTCTTTCCCAAAGCAACACCGATATGACATTCTCCAGGATGACCCAGTTCTTGTATCCCATCCGCTCAGAGGCCAGGCGTGAACGTTGAAAGTTGGGTGATGGACCAGGACTTCCACCTGTGAGAGCAAGTCTTCCCTTAGAAGAAGATACCACGGGGGCCAGATGGCCATGTCCAGAAGGTCCTGGTACCACATCCTAGCCCAATTGGGAAAATCAGGATTATGGTTATCCTGAACCTCTTCAACCTCCTGAGAGCTTGAGGAATGATGGGACTTGGTGGGAGTCTGCATACAAGTGGAAAGTCACAGTCCACCACAAAAGCATCCACAGTGCCCCTCTCAGGAAATGTTGTTGAGCTAAACAGTTTACACTTCCTGTTGAAACTGGAGGCAAACAAATCTACTTGAGGGGTTCTCCAAAGGGCAAAGATCCTTGAAAGAACTTCCTGTCACAACTCCCACTTGGGAGAGACTGAGCCCTGCCTGCTCAGGGCATCTACTGTTATGTTCTCTGTCCCGGCCAGATGGACTGCTGACAAGGACATCCCGCTCTTTGACACCCAAAACCAAAGCTGCATTGCCTCCCTGCACAGGGGTAGTGAGAGTATCACAATGCAGGTAGAATATAGAATATTTTTGCCATGGGGGACAAAAGACTTTGCTCCCGACCTCACCAGACAGAGCCCAGTAGTAACGTCTATGGGATGAAGTCAGACGAAAAGGCAGAAGAATTCCTCCTGGTTGTCTCCTGGACTACAACAAAATATACAACAAAATGATTGGCAAATTCGAATCACTAGCTTACCCTGCTCCTACACTGCACACCTTACCTTCGAGAGAAATGTTGGGGCACATATACTTATGCCATAGGCCATTAAAACCATTCCCCAATATCCTGCAGAAGGAGAAAAGAAAAAAGCAAGCCGGTGGGGCATGAGCCCAGCTGCACAAGGATGCACTATGAAAAGATCTAGTTCATAATAGCATCATTGTCCAAGATCAAATGTACACCTTCCTTTAGTTCCAGTACTGAGTTAGGCCCACTCCTTGCTCCAAAGATAATGTGGTCACATACAGCAGAAATGTCGAGACCAGGATCCAAAAAAAGGGTCCGCAACGAAAGGTATTCCTATTAAAGCTCTTGAGGGGGTCTGAAGACCAAGTACACAAACGAAAACAAATGTTAACCAAGTGAAATGTGGGGTAACCCCCACGAGAAATTACCCCAAAAGGAAAGAGGATACAAACTGGATGAAAAGGACTGGAGACAATGTATTGGGCGAAGGGGAGAATGGATATACAGTCAGATTAACTGCAAGGGTCGCAGTCCACCTATTATTGTACCAAGTTCATTTAGGGAAAATACCAAACATCAGATCAGGAAACAAAGTCAAGGTCTGTATAGTTGTAGAAACATAGACACACAAACAATACTCACAGGCAAACAGACCGTTGAGACAAAGACGAGTCACTGTAGTTTACGGTTTTCTCCTGTAGCTCCTGTACTCCGCTGGTAACAGTCATGTGATTATAACACTGTGGGTGCCACAGCAAGACACTGGTACCACTTGGAATCTTAAGCAGCATAGTCCTGTCTGGCTAAGCTGATCTCTGAAGCACCACAGGGCACGCCACTGTATCAATGTCTGCCATTACTTCCCCTCCCAGGAGAGGGAGTCATGCCAAAGAGAGGGGTTTTGTCCCTTGTTGTTTTCTTCACTTGGATCGTTTGCAATCTGCCAGTTTTTCAGCCTATATTTATTTTAGCTGATGTGATGGGTAGACTGCACTTCCCAAAGGGAAAGAAGGAGTTGACGCATCATCCAGTTCACTCTGCTTATGTCATATGCAGTACAATCACATTGCACCATGCCACAGTAAACAAGACTTATTGCTGCCCCAACCATCTCTGTTTCTCTTTCTCTTTACACTGCTACAAAGCAACAAGCAAACTCAGCCCTGGAAAAACTTTGCACATGGAAAGCGCTATTTTTTCTTGCATTTGCTGGCCCTGGCCACAAACCTGAAGTTAGTGACTGAGACAAAGGACCTCATTACAAGTGTGCCGGTCCGGTAAAAATGCCAGTAATTCTGGCTGCAGCATTTTTACCGTACCGCCACCCTTTGCCACTCGAGGCCATAGATCTCCTGGCAGGCAAAAGCCTGAATCACCAGCACTGTTACTAAAAGGGCTGGTGATTCAGTAAATCCCATCTCATCAAGTTCTATGGGAGTCCATGGGAATGGAAACTTCCTGTCACTCTGCCACCCATAATATCCTGGTAATACTGGGATTTCGGACGGCAGAGATGGTAAAGCAGGGCTGCCAGATTCCCGCCAGAATTACAGGTGGGATACCGACCCCCCCCCTAACGACCCTCCAAGAGTCTTGTATCGGGTCAAAATGTGCATTATATGTCAACCGAAATTTCACAAACTGATGACAATACCTGTAATTTAGGTAATACAGTAAAAACACTGTTTTTCCAGTGCTGTGTGTTATGGTACAGTACAGCGTAAACTCCCCACATCTCCATGATGGCAATGCATTCATCAAGGTACTTGTGTATTATGACTCAATTACAGAACACCTGAGGAGGTTCTGTACACTTTCTGTCTATTTTCTCTTGTTAACCCCATGCACCTCCTCCTTGCCTCCTGTGCATCCCCGACTTTAATTATTGTGCTTTTTTGCCTATGATTGCTAATAAAGAAGAGCACCACATTCACAACTGACTTTAATCTGCATCTTGGCACTGCTTTTTGTAATGGCCATTCATGTGCTAGTCGTGTCAGAGCCTTACAAGATCTTCCGCTAAGATAAGGTGGTCATGAGGACACACCCAAAGTTCTTGCCGAAAGTAGTCTTATCCTTTCATCTCAATGAGGAGATTGCTCTGCCAACCTTCTTTCCACATCTTCAGTCAGAAGTGGAAAGGGTATTACATTTCTTGGACGTTAGGAGAGCTCTCAAGTTCTACCTATAGAGGAGGAAATAGTTCAGGAAGTCGGGTGCCTTGCTGATCACATTCGGTGGATCTTTGCCGGGGGCTCAAGCATCAAAAGCTTCCATTGCCAGGTGAATGTTGGAAGCTATTCTAGAGGCATACAAATGGCAGAAGGAGCCGTGCCTGGCATATATGAATGCACACACAGTGAGGGCTAAGGCCGCGGTGGTCGCATTCCAGAAGCATGGCCATGGCACGTCATCAGTAAGGGTGCTACCTAGACATCACCATCGGCTTTCTGCAAGCACTACTGTTTAGATGTCAGTGCTAGATCAAATGCTGAAAGTAGAGAGTAAAACTCTTCCCTAAAGGCTATATTGGTTGTAATCACCAATACAGTATAGAGGAGACAGGATGTAGGAGTAATTAAAAATGACTCAATGTAGTGACTAACATACTCCTAGTCCATAGTCCCCTTTCCTCCATATGACCCACACTCCTCCTCCCGTTAAAAGTAGATCAGGCTAAATTAGCCGTCCGGCACGTTCAAGGGGACTGAGGCCAGATGCCAATCTTCTTTTATATCCACAGTAATATGCTGTTTGGCCACATGGACGAGGTAGTGAAGCTGATCCAATGCTACTAGAGCCAATTCTTGAGGCATAACAACCTTTCCCGTTCTAGATGTCTCCACACCAAATCAGATGGAGATTGTGCACACCCGCTTCTCTGCCATAGCAACTTCTCACTTTGCGGTGCTTGACCTTGTATTTCAATAATTTCCGTGGCGGGTAGCACAGCATATGGAACCTGTAACTGCAACTGCATATTAACAAGCGCAGGATGCTCTGAAATGTCTAGTACTGGTAAATATGCTGATTATTTCGTTGCTGTGTCTGCTTCTTCATTCCTGGGGGAGATGAAGTCCCCGCCACTTGCATGGCGGTACACTTGATGACTACGGCAAGTGTGGGCTGTGAAAGGTCATGTATCCACAAATCCAAAAGGGGCGCTTGTTGCATGGGGGACCTATCTGCTCTGCGAAACCCTCTGCTCTTCTACCTTGACAACCCTGAATGTACTGTGGTTGTGACATCGGTCGCTTCAAAATATACGATTACTCTGCACCCCTGCACTGCCTCAAAGGCAATCAATTCTGCTGCCTGTGCCAAATAATGGCCTGGTAGTCTTCACTGCAATAAAACCTCCTACTCCCCGTCCACCAGTCGAATCACTGCTGCACCAGTATGTTGCTGACCTGTCTCCTGGTCAATAGTCGACGGCCCGTCTACAAAGAATACCTCTCCGTCATCTAGAGCATAGTCACGTGCCTTGGAATGTCATCCTCAGGACCCTCATAAGTGACACAATCACTGGGTTCACTGTTTCGCAATGAACAATATGAATGGATGGACAGGGAAGGATGAACTCATATACAGAGGCCCTTTGTGTGGTCAATGTAGATTTGGACCTCTCCAATATCACAAATACTGTGTGTTCAAGGTGCAGAGTCAAAGAACGTCCCATAATAATAGTGGCCAATTTCTCAATGGCAAAAGCAGCTGCAAACAATGCTTGTTCGCAGGGAACTGTCCCTACATGACAGAATCCAGCATACTACTATAGTAGGCTAAATGTTTATGGCCCATAGAACTATGTTGTGTCAAAACTGCTGTCATCATCTGACCATTAGAGTGTGAAAAAAGGTCAAACTCTTTAGTGTAATCAGGGGTTGCTAAAACAGAAGCAGTTGCGATAACATATTTCAGCTAATGGAAACTAGCAATCATCTTGTCAGTCCATATTACAGTATTTTATGTCCATTGTGCCTCCTTCTAAGCCTGCAGCAGTGGTTGAGCATAGGACGTATGATCAAAAATCCATGCTCTACAATAAATACAGTGAAGCCCGCAGTGGAGTAAAGGGCGCGGCTGTTGTTGGCTGTGCGGCTGCTGTGATCTTTCCTTACCTGCAACCGCGACTTGCTCCGATTTGTGTTAGTCTAACGGCTGGAGCCGTTAGTAGTTGAAGTGAGCACTTTTTCTTCCTGGTCTGTCACGTGACTGGAGTCACGTGACCCTTCTATGACCACACCTACAGGAAGAACTATAAGAGCTGCACGCAGCGGCCCTTGCGGCGTGAAGCCCGCAGTGGAGTAAAGGGCGCGGCTGTTGTTGGCTGTGCGGCTGCTGTGATCTTTCCTTACCTGCAACCGCGACTTGCTCCGATTTGTGTTAGTCTAACGGCTGGAGCCGTTAGTAGTTGAAGTGAGCACTTTTTCTTCCTGGTCTGTCACGTGACTGGAGTCACGTGACCCTTCTATGACCACACCTACAGGAAGAACTATAAGAGCTGCACGCAGCGGCCCTTGCGGCGTGAAGCCCGCAGTGGAGTAAAGGGCGCGGCTGTTGTTGGCTGTGCGGCTGCTGTGATCTTTCCTTACCTGCAACCGCGACTTGCTCCGATTTGTGTTAGTCTAACGGCTGGAGCCGTTAGTAGTTGAAGTGAGCACTTTTTCTTCCTGGTCTGTCACGTGACTGGAGTCACGTGACCCTTCTATGACCACACCTACAGGAAGAACTATAAGAGCTGCACGCAGCGGCCCTTGCGGCGTGAAGCCCGCAGTGGAGTAAAGGGCGCGGCTGTTGTTGGCTGTGCGGCTGCTGTGATCTTTCCTTACCTGCAACCGCGACTTGCTCCGATTTGTGTTAGTCTAACGGCTGGAGCCGTTAGTAGTTGAAGTGAGCACTTTTTCTTCCTGGTCTGTCACGTGACTGGAGTCACGTGACCCTTCTATGACCACACCTACAGGAAGAACTATAAGAGCTGCACGCAGCGGCCCTTGCGGCGTGAAGCCCGCAGTGGAGTAAAGGGCGCGGCTGTTGTTGGCTGTGCGGCTGTGTGCGGTAAGTACTCGCTCCTAATAATATATCTGGCTAAGACACTATCCTACTGTTATCCTCCTCATCGAGTGATATAACCCTACAAATGGAGCCCATCAAACCACGAACTCGCCTCCAAGGCAAATTGGATGAAACGTTATCCTTGGCAAATAATGGTCCTACTAAAATAAATACAAAAGGACAACGAACCCTGAAATTATCTTCCCCTCCGCATGTAGATTTGGCGTTTGATTCACAGCAAGCAGATCACCAGGCCCCGCATTTAACAGCAATTCATCACTCTTCTGGAAATGCAATGCCAGTAATACAGTTAATCCAGAATATCGAGCCGGATCCTGTCTTGCCGCCACTTCCGCTCTTCCAACCTGCGCAAGTGGAAAGTAATTCTATATTTGATGACCCCAGCTATTCACAAACCCTTAGGGATCGAGCGAAACTTGTAAAACAACAATGGCAATCTTCTTATTTATTAAACAAAACGACTGTCAATGACAATCCAGAACCACTCCCAGCTCGTACTGCACGGTTATCGCTTGATATGACTGAAATCAATGCAATCATGGATTCCCAACAAAAAAGAGAAGACATTATCGGAGCTAATCAGAATCTAACAACAGCTCCAAAAATAAACACATCAACCCCAATTGTCTCTAAGGGTCTCTATGCACATATCAAAACCTCTCCAAAGACTATTCAAGATAATATAGAGCATGACTCGTTCTTACCTCCTAAGATGTCTGAAGTAACAGACGACTTTCAAGACCAACCAAACAGACTACCTACGACGATGTTGGAGCTACAAAACTCGCTAGTCGCTGTACTTTCTGTAGCTATGATTCCTTTTTTAAAATTACAAGAAGCAATGGTAGATTCTACCAAAGATCAAGCCACTCTATTGGCAATGATTATGACTAAGCAAACGTATTTAGAAAGTTTTATTGGAACTATCCATGAACGTTTAAATCATGAGGCGGAAACATCGAGGATATGGCAAAGCCGACTCGCCGAAGTCGCAAGATCAGATCGTGCCGAGAAACAAAATTTAATGGAGACTGTTTCCTCCATCACAAAAAGAATGCTAGATGAAAAAATAAAGAAACAATCGCTAGTGCTGCCCTCTCCTGTAAGTCTAGCAAAACAATCTCAAACTATTGATAGCACTGTACAAACTGACGTTCCAAAAACAGAACAACGACACGATTTTGAAGTACAACCAATCAATAGCGGTACACTAGATCCAAATCATATCATGCCTACTCCTAACTCTGAACCGCCGGCATGTATTCCTTTTGACATCTTTGATTTGACTAAACGAGGCTCAGTGGGAATATCACCTCTTCCAAAAACAAACAAAAAGAAACTCACAAAAAAAATACAAACGGGGTCACGGGCCTTTTTAAGAAAAATGCAAATTGTACAAAAGTCCGTGCAAGAAAACACAATCAATACAGGAAGGGAAAAACAAAAAAAGTTTAAATCTAGCAGCCTGTCAGCTGTTGCTGCCTCTACGTCAAGTGATACTGGACCATCCTCATCCAATAAAGATGTGGACAAATTGCATTCGGAACCACTAGATGCACTACTGGCCGTTATAAATCAAGACGCCCCTAATAAAATCATTGCATCAGTAATCGATGGCGAGAATAACTCTGATGACGTTACAACTCTTGAAGTTGTGACACATAAGACGTTCAGCTCTATAGATCCACAAGATGAGATCTTTTTTGTGCTGGACGAATGTAAAGAATCTTCTTTTGATTCTGTGGACTCGAGTTACACCTCTAGGCACTCCTCTATTATTTCTTTAGAATACTCAGAAGTGTCCGAGGAAGACTCAGGGTCACAGTCAGAAGTGAACCAGAAATCAAGTGACAACATGTCTCGTTCAGCTCAACCGGACCCTCCACTGATTAGACCGACCTTTCTTAATTGGAAAACAAGGTCTCTTGCTTTCAGAATTTCTCTAGCTTCCTGCGCAGCAAGTAATGATGAGGCTATAATACTGAATAGAGCAAATGTATTACGCCTCCTAAATGCTATTCCACAAACGGCGGATATTAAATCGCGAGATATAGAAGTAATTCTATTTCCTAATAAAAACAAAATGGATTCTGTACAGATAGATTTTTATTCCGAAAAACTTATGAATCGTGTATTGTCTACTACAAAACAATTGGAAATCCTGGGATTTGAAGCTAAAAAAATTACTGTATCAAGCCTTTTGGCTTTGAACAAATACACTCACAAACTTGCGATAATGGACTCCTATCGTCATAATAAAACAATTGTGTACAACAAAACCACAAAATATAATGAGGAAAATTCATTATTTGATCGAAATGAATTTACAAAGAAACGCGGGATAGGGAGAGATCTAGAACGGTCCCTCGACACAAATGTACTATATAACGATCATCGGTCCACGACCAAGAAAACATATTTATAACAATCAACAAGAAATCCAACACAACTGAGCGTGATTTCACTATGCTCGTGGAACACTCGAGGCCATAAACATCTTTTTAATGAAGGATCATCTGTGCTTTCTGAAACTGAGATAATATGTTTACAAGAAACTTGGCTGAAAGAGGAGGTAGTCTGCGAAGGGTTCATTACATTATCAAACCTTGCAATCTCCTCTCAACTTGGACGTCCAGCCTCAGGTATGATGATCCTAGTGAAAATCAATCCATTTTGGAAAATTATAATGAGAAAGAACATTCATCCTTGGGCTCAGTTTGTGACCATTCTTATTTCAACTTTATTTACAGACCAAGATCAATGTAAGGATAATAACTATATCACTATATTTAACATATACTGGAATCCGTCAGCAATGAACGACCATAAATTCCTGGAATCCATACTGGACGAAATTGATAATATTGTCTTACTCAACCATAGAACGGTCTTTTTAATTGTAGGGGATTTCAATTTCCACTTATTTGACAAACAAGGCCAAAAACTGGACAGAAATGCATTATCAGAGAGAGCAAAAAAATGGGTAAAAGAATTATCGATCCGTAACATCACATTAATCGACCCTGCTGTGGACAACAAAGGAATCCCGATTCCAACATGGTCCTGTAACAACACAAATTCTATTATTGACTACATTTTTTCATCAGAAGGTTTGAGAACTCTAATAACTTCGATTGAAAATCTTCCTCAACCTTCCAGCGATCACCAACAAATAAGAATCACTTGGGATTCAGCAACATTAAAATATCCACGAATAATTTTGCCACCTCTCGAGATGAATAATGCTCTTAATAGAATTCGTATTAAAAATCATCAAATACCTGAGTTACTGTCAACTTTTAAAGATTCTACACTTCATGATCATGCAAAACTTAACTATAGTTGGATTCTCGAGAAATACCATCATCCATCACATAAAAAAAACCATCCTATTGTCTGTCATAAGCATCAATTCAATCTTGAAATTGCCCAGAAAAAAAAGAAGCTTCAAAAACAAATTAGACAATTAAAAAAATTGAAAGAACCTGACTTTGAGACCAAAATAAAAAAAGAAAAACAAAAATATTCTAATTCAATTAAAACAATTAAAGCTCTAACTAAACAGAATGACGCTGAAGCAATTTTAGCGGCTCTAAAAGACAAAAACTCAAGGAACTTTTGGACTCTGCTGAATCCTGCTTCTAAAGTAACCGCTATGACCCAAGAAGTCGAAGCTCAAGAATGGATAAAGCATTTTACATCCTTGTATAACACCTATCCAAATGCGTCTCTAACTAATGAAATGCAAAACAAAGAACCTTGGAATCTCAACTGGGATGTGGAGGATATAAGAATTACCATCATGGAGTTGAAGCACCGGGACCCGACGGTCTATCTAATGCTACCCTTAAAGCAAACCCGCATGAATGGGCATCCTTCTTTTTTCTTCTCCTCCAACTGATAGAAAAAACGAAACAAATTCCGCAAAGTTGGACTTTTGCCGTTTTGATTCCCATCTACAAAAATGGAGACCGCAAATCCCCTGCAAATTACAGACCCATAGCCCTGTTAGATCCCTTGGGCAAATTATTCGCAGGATACCTTGTTAACAAACTCCCCAATTGGGCAATGGAAAATGACAAACGAGACCAAAGACAAACTGGCTTTATCAAGAAAGTTGGAACAAATGTGAACTTATTACTCCTGAACCTGATTAAACATGAGGCGATACAAAAAAAACATCAAATATATGTAATCTTCATAGATTTAAAAATGGCCTTTGATTCGGTGAACAGGTTAAAGCTATGGTCCAAACTGACAGCCTGGGGTTGCCCAGACTCTATCTTGCACCCCATCATGCAACTCTATTCAAATACTTCTGTTAGAGTTCGCTTAACGAACGACGGTACAGTTACTTCTCCTATTCAAACTTCCAATGGCCTGAAACAAGGATGCCCTTTGGCTGCCTGCTTGTATAATTTGTATACATTTGATTTTAGCAAACAAATCCAAAACTTGGTAGCAAATCCTCCTAAAATCAACAACGAAACTGTTCAGACTTTAATTTATGCTGATGACATCATCATTCTGGATAAGACTATAGCGGGCTTACAAAAATCTCTAGATAAAACCCAAGAATTCATGCAGGAGAACGATCTAGTGATTAATTGCAACAAAACAAGGACGATGAGACTCGCCCCGCAGAAAACCGATAAACCCAGCCTAAAAATATTCTTAGATGGGAATGAGATCGCCATGACAACTTCGATGAAATACTTGGGCGCGATGATCAACTCCTCTGCAAATGAACAGGAATGGAAAAATTACTTAGAGGACAAAGCCAGATCCCTGGCCAGACAAGGCTGCTTCTTCCATAGGAAGTACGGCACATATTCTTTTAAACCAATAATAGCCTTCTACAAACAAAAAGTAATTCCTGTTCTATCGTATGCTTCTGAATCCCTCATCAACTATGAATCCATTAATTGGACTAGATATGAAGCACTGTTTTGGAGAAAAACCTTATCCCTTCCAAGATCTTTTCCTATGGCTAGAATACGATTCGAACTAGCTCTCCAATCCATTAAATCCACCGTTCTATGGAAGCAAATGGACCTTCTTAGAAAAATAATCACAAAAGATAAGATCCCGTCATTGGAAATATTGAGAGAAAAAAAAACCGCTTTCCACATCACAGCACTTACAAAATGGAGCTCTAAAATTAAAATGGAAATGCAAGCTGGCGATATATCTGAGGAAATGTTAATTAATAGACCTCAATATGCCAAACGCAAAATTCAGACGAACGACTGGATCCAAACCATCGGTGATCAAGACCAATACAAAAGACATCTAAAATGCCAAATAGAATCAAGAGCCTTACACGAATTACCTGCTTATCTAAACATCTTTCCGGATTGCTATATCCGTGACCTGTTCTTCCGATTTAGGCTGAATATCCTACCAACACAAGAGTATCAAGCTATGATTGATAAAACAAACAGAATAACACCATACTGCCGTTTTTGCAAAATTGCAACCAACAAAGAAACTTTATTTCATTTGGTTATGGTCTGCACGGCCTTGATAGACCAAAGATCACTACACAGAGACTATTTTGGTATATCAAATAAACAACTAACAACCAGTGAAAGATGGGACAATCTGTTAAGAGGTCAAGATCAAAAGTTAATTTTAACAATTATTAAATTCTGGATAGCTATTAACAAATGACATTTGAAACGCACGAAGGAAGCAGAAACAAGGATTATATGAGATTCCTATTTTATAATGTCACTTTGTCTAGTTTCTTTTGTTGTATTTTATTTTCTATGAAGAAATGAAAAGTTTGTAAAATCAAACAAAACATTTTAATAAAAAAAAAATAAATAAATAAATAAATACACAGGCCAAGAAACATTTGCATATATTTAATCATCACTGGCTGAGGGGTATTAGGCACAACTTCAGCACGTCCTGGAGTCACTCTTCTCCCATTTACTGCAATCAATTGGCCCAGGTACAACACCGCCTGCTGGCAATACTGCAACATTTCCCTGTCTACCTTATATCCTTTGTCAGCTAGCAATTGTAACAAGACAATGGAGTCTTCCCTACACTGTTGTTCAGTAGTGCTACACACCAATAGATCATCCACATATTGAATAATGGTGCTGGGAACACACATATTCCCTAGATCTTCATGTAAAACCCTGTTGAAAATGGTTGGGGACTCAGTACCCTCGAGGAAGTAGAGTGTGTTGGAATTGACTCCCAGAAAAAGAAAACACTGTGGGGTATTATGAATCTAGATGTAAAAGAACTGAGAAAAAGGCATTCTTCAGATCCATCACAGTAAAATAAGTAGCCTCAGTGGGTATGTTGCACAACATTGTAGCAGGGTTAAGAACCACAGGAAACTGTGCCTGCACTACATCATTAAGGGGGCACACATCCTGAATCATCCTCCAACTAGCCCCCTTCGATTTCCTCACTGGGTAAATAGCCATATTATACAGAGAATTGGATGGTACTATAATACCCTGATGCAAAAGAGCCATTGTGATTCCCTTCTCCGCTGCCTTAGATAAAGTGCACTGTTTTAATGTAATGTGTATTGGTGAAACACCCTACAAGAGCCCTACATCATGCAGGTTATTTGTCCACAACTTGTCAGGTTCTTTGGACAGATCTTTGGAAACAAAAAGTGAGTGTTCACATTTCTCTGCCTCAATCTCAATCCAGGGATGGGCAAAAAATTAAAAAATGAGGAAAAAAACATGATGGGAAGGGGAAGAGGGGGTTTGGGGGCCCTAGCCACCAGGGATTTTTCCAGAAATGGTGTCCTTGGAAAGGGGAGATTCTCCCCTTTCCAAGGACAAAAAGGACACCCTGTGTGACAGCATTGCTGCCCGCGGATCGGGCGCGGGGCGCTCGATGCGCGGGCAACAATGCACATTAGACACCAGGGATGTCTTTGAATGTGGGGGGAGGTGGGGGTTGCTTACACTAAGCAGCCCTCGCCCCCCTGCAGCCCCCAAAGCATGGGGGCACATATGTGTACAACCCTGGGGGCAGATGGCTGATCATCTGCCCCCAGGGAAGGGGGTAAAAAAAATAATAAAAAACAAACAAAAAAACGTGATGGGAAGGGGGAGGGGGTTTGGGGGCCCTAGCCACCAGGGATTTTTTCAGAAATGGTGTCCTTGGAAAGGGGAGATTCTCCCCTTTCCAAGGACACCCACTGTGACAGCATTGCTGCCTGCGGATCGGGCGCAGAGCGCTCGATGTGCAGGCAGCAATGCACACTAGACACCAGGGATGTATTTGAATTGCGGGGTAGGTGGAGGCTGCTTACAGTAAGCAGCCCTCGCCCCCCCCCCCACCCCCCAAAGCATGGGGGAACATATGTGTACAACCCTGGGAGCAGATGGCTGATCATCTGCCCCCAGGGAAGGGGGCAAAATAAAAAACGAAAAGCACAAAAACTAAAAGGGAATTTTGGGTGGGAGTGGGGGGCCACTAGCCACCAGGGATATACTTTACAGAAAATGGGGGTGGCTCTCTCCCCCTCACTCCAAGGGGAAATGGGGGCACCCCTTGTAGCCCTCCGTGGGGGCAGATATCTGCTGCTAGGAAGGGGCATCTGCCCCCCGGGAGGGCTGAATGAGATGCGCCCCTGCATTTGGTGTGGGGGGGTAGAGGGTCACCCCCCATTACATTAGAAAATTACCTGGCGGCTTAGGGTGCCCCTCAGCCCGCCCTAAAGTGTAGTGTACCATTTTTCATTGTTTTCTTTGTTTACAAAACTTGCCTTGGCGCAGAGGAGCACATAGGTGTGCCATTCTGGCGCCAGGGTGCCCAAACCTTACTGTCCCACCCACTGGGGGGCCTGTCCCACCATTTTTGGGGGCCCTCTCCCCCCCCACCTCAAATGGAGGGGGGTGTACCGCAAGCAGCCGTTTGTAGGAGGCCCAGGGAGGCCTGCATGAGGTGCCCCCACCACCCATTTGGGGTGAGGGGGGAGGCGGCCCCCAGAAATTGTGGGACAGGCCCCCTAGTGGGTGGGGCAGTAAGGTTTGGGCACCCCGGGGCCAGATTGGCACACCAATGTGCCCCTCTTTCGTAAACAAAGAAAAAAATGGAAAATGGTGGAACGCTTTTTAGGGGGGGGCTGTGGGGCACCCCAAAGGGTCTGAGAATATTCTAATGGGATGGGTCGTTGACCCCCTCCCGTCCAGCCGCAATGGAGTGGGTGCCATGTCATGCAGCCCTCCCTGGGACCAGCTATCTGCTCCTAGGAAGGGACACCTGAGCCCAGGGAGGAGTGCAGGACAGCCCCCCCACTTATCTGCCCCCAGGGAGGGCTACATGAGATGCACCACCCCTCCAGTTGGGGTGGGGGTGGAGAGGTGCACCCCCCTTCACAATAGAAAATTACCTGGTGGTGTATGGGGACCCTCGGCCCCCGCTAAAGGGCAGCCTGCCATTTTGAATTATTTTCTTTGTTTACTAAACTTGCCTTGGCGCAGAGGGGCACATTGGTGTGCCAATATGGCCCCGGGGTGCCCAAACCTTACTGCTCCACCCACTGGGGGGCCTGTCCCATAATTTTTGGGGGCCCTCTCCCCCCCACCCCAAATAGAGGGGGGTGTACCTCACGCACCGTTTGTAGGAGGCCCAGGGAGACCTGCATGGGGTGCCCCCGCCACCCATTTGGGGTGAGGGGGAAGAGGGCCCCCAAATATTGTGGAACAGGACCCCAGTGGATGGGGCAGTAAGGTTTGGGCACCCCGGGGCCAGATTGCCACACAAATGTGCCCCTCTGTGCCAAGGCAAGTTTCGTAAACAAAGAAAAAATGGAAAATGGTGGAACGCTTTTTAGGGGGGGCTGTGGGGCACCCCAAAGGGTCTGAGAATTGTCTAATGGGATCGGGCATTGACCCCCCCCAGCCGCAATGGAGTGGGTGCCATGTCATGCAGCCCTCCCTGGGACCAGATATCTTCTCCTAGGAACGGACGCCTGAGCCCAGGGAGGAGTACAGGACAACCCCCCCCCATTATCTGCCCCTGCGGAGGGCTACATGAGATGGGCTGCCCCTCCAATTTGGCCATCTGTGGACACGGGTGTCCTCTTTTGGGAAATGCATGGGGTTCCCTGTTTTCCTTGCTGGCTTTTACACCCTAGGCCCAAATCTGTAGGTTGCCCACATGAACAAAATGGGATGTGTCGAAAGGCTTGGGGTTACCAGTGGGTTACCCTTTTCCTTTTGCACCCCGGTAGGTGCACCCACACATGTGAAGTACCGTTTTCATCGGGACACGTGTGGGGACGCGGGAAGGTAGGCCATGAGTTGTTGGCGGTGTGTTTCGGTGGGTGGCCAGAGCGAAATGTCAGAGAATTGTCTTCATTTCCAGCCAATTTCAGAGACATTTCCCTGTGTCCACTCACCGAAACACGTCTCCAACAACAGATGTCATACCTTCTCGCGTTCCCACAGGTGTCCCGATGAAAAAGGTACCGCACATGTGTGGGTACACCTACCGGGGGCGTAAAAGGAAAAGGATGACCCGCTGGTAACCCCAAGCCTTTCGCCACAGCACAATTTGTTCATGTGGGCAACCTACAGATTTGGGCCTAGGGTGTCGAAGCCAGCAAGGAAAACAGGGAACCCCATACATTTCCCAAAAGAGGACACCCATGGGAATGCGCAGAGGTCTGACTTGCGCGAAGCGGCCCAGAATTTATTACCCAGAACCCCAGACAAAGTGAACATTGTGTTTTTTCCCACCAAATATCACACTTTGTCGGGGATTGTGGCTAATAAAAACTGGGGCACTTTGCGCAAGGCAGACCTCTGTGTATTCCCACGGGTGTCCTGTTTTGGGAAATGCATGGGGTTCTCTATTTCCCTTGCTGGCTTCGACACCCTAGGCCCAAATCTGTAGGTTGCCCACATGAACAAAATGGGCAGTGGAGAAAGGCTTGGGGTTACCAGTGGGTCACCCTTTTCCTTTTGCTCCCCCATAAGGTGCACCCACACATGTGAGGTACCGTTTTCATCGGGACACGTGTGGGGATGCGGGAAGGTAGGCCATGTGGTGTTGGCGGTGGGTTTCGGTGGGTGGCCAGAGCGAAATGTCTGAGAATTGTCTTCATTTCCAGCCAATTTCAGAGACATTTCCCTGTGTCCACTCACCGAAACATGTCGCCAACAACAGATGTCATACCTTCTCGCGTTCCCACAGGTGTCCAGACGAAAAAGGTACCTCACATGTGTGGGTGCACCTACCGGGAGGGCAAAAGGAAAAGGGTAACCCACAGGTAACCCAAGCCTTTCGGCACATCCCATTTTGTTCATGTGGGCAACCTACAGATTTGGGCGTAGGGTGTCGAAGCCAGCAAGGAAAACAGCGAAACCCATGCATTTCCCAAAAGAGGACACCCGTGGGAATCCACAGAGGTCTGCCTTGCGCAAATTGCCCCAGTTTTTATTAGCCACAATCCCCGACAAAGTGTGATATTTGGTGGGGAAAAACACAATGTTCACCCTGTCTGTGGTCCTGGGTAATAAATCCTGGGCCGCTTCGCGCAAATCATACCTTTGCGAATTCCCACGGGTGTCCTCTTTTCGGAAATGCATGGGGTTCCCTGTTTTCGTTGGTGGCTCGGACACCCGAGGCCCATATCTGGATGGTGTGCGGAGAAAGTGTGAAATTCAGGTGTCAAAACAGACTTGGGGTTACCTGTGTTTTAGGCTTTCTCCTTGGTGCCCAGGTAGGTGCACCCACACATGTGAGGTACCGTTTTGATCGGGACACCTGTGGGAATGCGGGACGGTAGGCCATGTGTTGTTGGCGACGTGTTTTGATGGGTGAGCTGAGTGAAATGTGTGGAAAATGTGTTTTTTTTCCACATTTCGGACTTTGCGGGGGTGTCTGGGTAATAAATTCTGGCCCGATGTGCGCAACTCATACCTCTGTGGATTCCCACGGGTGTCCTATTTTCGGAAATGCATGGGGTTCCCTGTTTTCCTTGGTGGCTTGGACACCCGAGGCCCATATCTGTATGTTGCGCTTGTCTGGAGAAAGTGTCAAATTCAGGTGTCAAAACAGACTTGGGGTTATCTGAGTTTTAGACTTTCCCCTTGGCGCCGAGGTAGGTGCACCCACACATGTGAGGTACCGGTTTCATCGGGACACCTGTGGGAATGCGGGACGGTAGGCCATGTGTTGTTGGTGGCGTGTTTCGATGGGTGAGCCGAGTGAAATGTGCGGAAAATGCATTTTTTCCCACATTTCGGACTTTGCGTGGGTGCCTGGGTACTAAATTCTGAGCCGATGTGCGCAAATCATACCTCTGCGGATTCCCACGGGTGTCCTCTTTTCGGAAATGCATGGGGTTCCCTGTTGGCTTGGACACCCGAGGCCCATATCTGTATGTTGCGCTTGTCTGGAGAAAGGGTCAAATTCAAGTGTCAAAACAGACTTGGGGTTACCTGTGTTTTAGGCTTTCCTGTTGGCGCCCAGGTAGGTGCACCCACACATGTGAGGTACCGTTTTGATCGGGACACCTGTGGGAACGCGGGACGGTAGGCCATGTGTTGTTGGCGGTGTGTTTCGATGGGTGAGCAGAGTGAAATGTGCGGAAAATGCGTTTTTTTCCCCACATTTCGGACTTTGCGGGGGTGTCTGGGTAATACCTTCTGGGCCGATTTGCGCAAATCATACCTCTGCAGATTCCCACGGGTGCCCTCTTTTCGGAAATGCATGGGGTTAACTGTTTTCCTTGGTGGCTTGGACACCGAGGCCCATCGAAACAGACTTGGGGTTACCTGTGTTTCAGGCTTTCCCCTTGGTGCCCAGGTAGGTGCACCCACACATGTGAGGTACTTTTTTCATCGGGACACCTGTGGGAACGTGGTACGGTAGGCCATGTGTTGTTGGCGGTGTGTTTCGATGGGTGAGCAGAGTGAAATGTGCGGAAAATGCGTTTTTTTCCCCACATTCGGACTTTGCGGGGGTGTCTGGGTTATACCTTCTGGGCCGATTTGCGCAAATCATACCTCTGCGGATGTCCACCGGTGTCCTCTTTTCGGAAATGCATGGGGTTCCCTGTTGGCTTGGACACCCGAGGCCCATATCTGTATGTTGCGCTTGTCTGGAGAAAGGGGCAAATTCAAGTGTCAAAACAGACTTGGGGTTACCTGTGTTTTAGGCTTTCCTCTTGGCGCCCAGGTAGGTGCACCCACACATGTGAGGTACCGTTTTGATCGGGACACCTGTGGGAACGCGGGACGGTAGGCCATGTGTTGTTGGCGGTGTGTTTCGATGGGTGAGCAGAGTGAAATGTGCGGAAAATGCGTTTTTTTCCCCACATTTGGACTTTGCGGGGGTGTCTGGGTTATACCTTCTGGGCCGATTTGTGCAAATCATACCTCTGCGGATTACCACCGGTGTCCTCTTTTCGGAAATGCATGGGGTTAACTGTTTTCCTTGGTGGCTTGGACACCGAGGCCCATCGAAACAGACTTGGGGTCACCTGTGTTTCAGTCTTTCTCCTTGGTGCCCAGGTAGGTGCACCCACACATGTGAGGTACCGTTTTGATCGGGACACCTGTGGGAATGCGGGACGGTAGGCCATGTGTTGTTGGCGACGAGTTTTGATGGGTGAGCTGAGTGAAATGTGCGGAAAATGTGTTTTTTCTCCACATTTCGGACTTTGCGGGGGTGTCTGGGTAATAAATTCTGGCCCGATGTGCGCAACTCATACCTCTGTGGATTCCCACGGGTGTCCTATTTTCGGAAATGCATGGGGTTCCCTGTTTTCCTTGGTGGCTTGGACACCCGAGGCCCATATCTGTATGTTGCGCTTGTCTGGAGAAAGGGTCAAATTCAAGTGTCAAAACAGACTTGGGGTTACCTGTGTTTTAGGCTTTCCTCTTGGCGCCCAGGTAGGTGCACCCACACATGTGAGGTACCGTTTTGATCGGGACACCTGTGGGAACGCGGGACAGTAGGCCATGTGTTGTTGGCGGTGTGTTTCGATGGGTGAGCAGAGTGAAATGTGCGGAAAATGCGTTTTTTTCCCCACATTTCGGACTTTGCGGGGGTGTCTGGGTAATACCTTCTGGGCCGATTTGCGCAAATCATACCTCTGCGGATTCCCACGGGTGCGGTGCCCTCTTTTCGGAAATGCATGGGGTTAACTGTTTTCCTTGGTGGCTTGGACACCCAGGCCCATCGAAACAGACTTGGGGTTACCTGTGTTTCAGGCTTTCCCCTTGGTGCCCAGGTAGGTGCACCCACACATGTGAGGTACCGTTTTCATCGGGACACCTGTGGGAACGCGGTACGGTAGGCCATGTGTTGTTGGCGGTGTGTTTCGATGGGTGAGCCGAGTGAAATGTGCGGAAAATGCTTTTTTTCCCCACATTTTGAACTTTGCGGGGGTGTCTGGGTAATACATTCTGGGCCGATGTGTGTAAATCACACCTCTGCGGATTACCACGGGTGTCCTCTTTTCGGAAATGCAAGAGGTTCCCTGTTTTCCTTGGTGGCTTGCACACCCGAGGCCCATATCTGTATGTTGCGCTTGTCTGGAGAAAGTGTCAAATTCAGGTGTCGAAACAGACTTGGGGTTACCTGTGTTTTAGGCTTTCCCCTTGGCGCCCAGGTAGGTGCACCCACACATGTGAGGTACCGTTTTGATTGGGACACCTGTGGGAACGCGGGACGGTAGGCCATGTGTTGTTGGTGGTGTGTTTCGATGGGTGAGCAGAGTGAAATGTGCGGAAGATGCGTTTTTTTCCCCACATTTCGGACTTTGCGGGGGTGTCTGGGTAATACCTTCTGAGCCGATGTGCGCAAATCATACCTCTGCGGATTCCCACGGGTGTCCTCTTTTCGGAAATACATGGGGTTCCCTGTTGGCTTGGACACCCGAGGCCCATATCTGTATGTTGCGCTTGTCTGGAGAAAGGGTCAAATTCAAGTGTCAAAACAGACTTGGGGTTACCTGTGTTTTAGGCTTTCCTCTTGGCGCCCAGGTAGGTGCACCCACACATGTGAGGTACCGTTTTGATCGGGACACCTGTGGGAGCGCGGGACGGTAGGCCATGTGTTGTTGGCGGTGTGTTTCGATGGGTGAGCAGAGTGAAATGTGCGGAAAATGCGTTTTTTTCCCCACATTTCGGACTTTGCGGGGGTGTCTGGGTAATACCTTCTGGGCCGATTTGCGCAAATCATATCTCTGCGGATTCCCACGGGTGCCCTCTTTTCGGAAATGCATGGGGTTAACTGTTTTCCTTGGTGGCTTGGACACCGAGGCCCATCGAAACAGACTCGGGGTTATCTGTGTTTCAGGCTTTCCCCTTGGTGCCCAGGTAGGTGCACCCACACATGTGAGGTACCGTTTTTATCGGGACACCTGTGGGAACGCGGTACGGTAGGCCATGTGTTGTTGGCGGTGTGTTTCGATGGGTGAGCCGAGTGAAATGTGCGGAAAATGCTTTTTTTCCCTACATTTTGAACTTTGCGGGGGTGTCTGGGTAATAAATTCTGGGCCGATGTGCGTAAATCACACCTCTGCGGATTACCACGGGTGTCCTCTTTTCGGAAATGCATGGGGTTCCCTGTTTTCCTTGGTGGCTTGCACACCCGAGGCCCATATCTGTATGTTGCGCTTGTCTGGAGAAAGTGTCAAATTCAGGTGTCGAAACAGACTTGGGGTTACCTGTGTTTTAGGCTTTCCCCTTGGCGCCCAGGTAGGTGCACCCACACATGTGAGGTACCGTTTTCATCGGGACACCTGTGGTAAAGTGGGACGGTAGGCCATGTGTTGTTGGCGGTGTGTTACGATGGGTGAGCCGAGTGAAATGTGCAGAAAATTGTTTTTTTCCCCCACATTCCGGACTATGCGGGGGTGTCTGGGTAATAAATTCTGGGCCGATGTGCGCAAATCATACCTCTGCGGATTCCCATGGGTGTCCTCTTTTCAGAAATGCATGGGGTTAACTGTTTTCCTTGGTGGCTTGGACACCCGAGGCCCATCGAAACAGACTTGGGGTTACCTGTGTTTTAGGCTTTCCCCTTGGCGCCCAGGTAGGTGCACCCACACAAGTGAGGTACCGTTTTCATCCGGATATCTGTGGGAACACGGGACGGTAGGCCATGTGTTGTTGGTAGCGTGTTTCGATGGGTGAGCCGAGTGAAATGTGCGGAAAATGCATTTTTCTCCCCACATTTCCAACACTGCGGGGGTGTCTGGGTGATAAATTCTGGGCCGATTTGCGCAACTCATACCTCTGCGGATTCCCACGGATGTCCTTTTTTTGGAAATGCATGGGGTTCCCTGTTTTCCTTGGTGGCTTGGACGCCCAAGGCCCATATCTGTATGTTGAGCTTGTCTGGAGAAAGTGTCAAATTCAGGTGTCGAAACAGACTTGGGGTTACCTGTGTTTTAGGCTTTCCCCTTGGCGCCCAGGTAGGTGCACCCACACATGTGAGGTACCGTTTTCATCGGGACACCTGTGGGAACGTGGGACGGTAGGCCATGTGTTGTTGGCGGCGTGTTACGATGGATGTGCCGAGTGAAATGCGCAGAACATTTTTTTTTCCCCCACATTTCGGACTTTGCAGGGGTGTCTGGGTAATAAATTCTGGGCCGATGTGCGTAAATCATACCTCTGCGGATTCCCACGGGTGTCCTCTTTTCGGAAATGCATGGGGTTCCCTGTTTTCCTTGGTGGCTTGGACACCCGAGGCCCATATCTGTATGTTGCGCTTGTCTGGAGAAAGTGTCAAATTCAGGTCTGAAAACAGACTTGGGGTTACCTATGTTTTAGGCTTTCCCCTTGGCGCCCAGGTAGGTGCACCCACACATGTGAGGTATGGTTTTCATCAGGACACGTGTGGGAACGCGGGACGGTAGGCCATGTGTTGTTGGCGGCGTGTTTCGATGGGTGAGCCGAGTGAAATGTGCGGAAAATGCATTTTTTTCCCGCATTTTGGACTTTGCGGGAGTGTCTGGGTAATACATTCTGGGCCGATGTGCGCAAATCATACCTCTGCGGATTTCCACGGGTGTCCTCTTTTCAGAAATGCATGGGGTTCCCTGTTTTCCTTGGTGGCTTGGACACCCGAGGCCCATATCTGTATGTTGCGCTTGTCTGGAGAAAGTGTCAAATTCAGGTGTGAAAACAAACTTGGGGTTACCTATGTTTTAGGCTTTCCCCTTGGCGCCCAGGTAGGTGCACCCACACATGTGAGGTATGGTTTTCATCAGGACACGTGTGGGAACGCGGGACAGTAGGCCATGTGTTGTTGGCGGCGTGTTTCGATGGGTGAGCCGAGTGAAATGTGCGGAAAATGCATTTTTTTCCCACATTTCGGACTTTGCGGGAGTGTCTGGGTAATACATTCTGGGCCGATGTGCGCAAATCATACCTCTGCGGATTCCCATGGGTGTCCTCTTTTCGGAAATGCATGGGGTTAACTGTTTTCTTTGGTGGCTTGGACACCCGAGGCCCATCGAAACAGACTTGTGGTTACCTGTGTTTTAGGCTTTCCCCTTCTCGCCCAGGTAGGTGCACCCACACATGTGAGGTACCGTTTTCATCGGGATACCTGTGGGAACGCGGAACGGTAGGCCATGTGTTGTTGGCAGTGCGTTTCGATGGGTGAGCCGAGTGAAATGTGCGAAAAATGTGTTTTTCTGCCCACATTTCGGACTTTGCGGGGGTGTCTGGGTAATAAATTCTGGGCCGATGTGCGCAAATCATACTTCTGCGGATTCCCACGGGTGTCCTCTTTTCAGAAATGCATGGGGTTCCCTGTTTTCCTTGGTGGCTTGGACACCCGAGGCCCATATCTGTATGTTGCGCTTGTCTGGAGAAAGTGTCAAATCCAGGTGTCGAAACAGACTTGGGGTTACCTGTGTTTTAGGCATTCCCCTTGGCGCCCAGGTAGGTGGACCCATACATGTGAGGTACCAGTTTCATCGGGACACCTGTGGGAACGCGGGACGGTAGGCCATGTGTTGTTGGCGGCGTGTTTCGATGGATGAGCCGAGTGAGATGTGCGGAAAATGCTTTTTTTCCCATATTTCGGACTTTGCGGGGGTGTCTGGGTAATACATTCTGGGCCGATGTGCGCAAATCATATCTCTGCGGGTGTCCTCTTTTTGGAAATGCATGGGGTTCCCTGTTTTCCTTGGTGGCTTGGACACCCGAGGCCCATATCTTTATGTTGCGCTTGTCTGGAGAAAGTGTCAAATTCAGGTGTCTTAAACAGACGTGGGGTTACCTGTGTTTTAGGCTTTCCCCTTGGCACCCAGGTAGGTGCACCCACACATGTGAGGTACCGTTTTGATTGGGACACGTGTAGGAACGCGGACGGTAGGCAATGTGTTGTTGGCGGCGTGTTTCGATGGGTGAGCCGAGTGAAATGTGCGGAAAATGCGTTTTGTTCCCACATTTCGGACTTTGCGGGGGTGTCTGGGTAATAAATTCTGGGCCGATGTGCGCAAATCATACCTCTGCGGATTCCCACGGGTGTCCGCTTTTCGGAAATGCATGGGGTTCCTTGTTTTCCTTGGTGGCTTGGACACCCGAGGCCCATATCTTTATGCTGCGCTTGTCTGGAGAAAGTGTCAAATTCAGGTGTGAAAACAAACTTGGGGTTACCTATGTTTTAGGCTTTCCCCTTGGCGCCCAGGTAGGTGCACCCACACATGTGAGGTATGGTTTTCATCAGGACACGTGTGGGAACGCGGGACTGTAGGCCATGTGTTGTTGGCGGCGTGTTTCGATGGGTGAGCCGAGTGAAATGTGCGGAAAATGCATTTTTTTCCCACATTTCGGACTGTGCGGGAGTGTCTGGGTAATACATTTTGGGCCGATGTGCGCAAATCATACCTCTGCGGATTCCCATGGGTGTCCTCTTTTCGGAAATGCATGGGGTTCCCTGTTTTCCTTGGTGGCTTGGACACCCGAGGCCCATATCTGTATGTTGAGCTTGTCTGGAGAAAGTGTCAAATTCAGTTGTCGAAACAGACTTGGGGTTACCTGTGTTTTAGGCTTTCCCCTTGGCGCCCAGGTAGGAGCACCCACACATGTGAGGTACCGTTTTCATTGGGACACCTGTGGGAACGTGGGACGGTAGGCCATGTGTTGTTGGCAGCGTGTTATGATGGGTGTGCCGAGTGAAATGTGCAGAAAATTGTTTTTTTCCCCCACATTTCGGACTTTGCGGCGGTGTCTGGGTAATAAATTCTGGGCCGATGTGCGCAAATCATACTTCTGCGGATTTCCACGGGTGTCCTCTTTTCAGAAATGCATGGGGTTCCCTGTTTTCCTTGGTGGCTTGGACACCCGAGGCCCATATCTGTATGTTGCGCTTGTCTGGAGAAAGTGTCAAATTCAGGTGTGAAAACAAACTTGGGGTTACCTATGTTTTAGGCTTTCCCCTTGGCGCCCAGGTAGGTGCACCCACACATGTGAGGTATGGTTTTCATCAGGACACGTGTGGGAACGCGGGACAGTAGGCCATGTGTTGTTGGCGGCGTGTTTCGATGGGTGAGCCGAGTGAAATGTGCGGAAAATGCATTTTTTTCCCACATTTCGGACTTTGCGGGAGTGTCTGGGTAATACATTCTGGGCCGATGTGCGCAAATCATACCTCTGAGGATTCCCATGGGTGTCCTCTTTTCGGAAATGCATGGGGTTCCCTGTTTTCCTTGGTGGCTTGGACACCCGAGGCCCATATCTGTATGTTGCGCTTGTCTGGAGAAAGTGTCAAATTCAGGTGTCGAAACAGACTTGGGGTTACCTGTGTTTTAG
Organism: Ambystoma mexicanum; assembly: GCF_040938575.1. NCBI lineage: Eukaryota > Metazoa > Chordata > Amphibia > Caudata > Ambystomatidae > Ambystoma > Ambystoma mexicanum. Next base: position 962,306,601 of record NC_090934.1, read on the forward strand.
GCTTTCCCCTTGGCGCCCAGGTAGGTGCACCCACACATGTGAGGTACCGTTTTGATTGGGACACCTGTGGGAACGCGGGACGGTAGGCCATGTGTTGTTGGTGGTGTGTTTCGATGGGTGAGCAGAGTGAAATGTGCGGAAGATGCGTTTTTTTCCCCACATTTCGGACTTTGCGGGGGTGTCTGGGTAATACCTTCTGAGCCGATGTGCACAAATCATACCTCTGCGGATTCCCAAGGGTGTCCTCTTTTCGGAAATGCATGGGGTTCCCTGTTGGCTTGGACACCCGAGGCCCATATCTGTATGTTGCGCTTGTCTGGAGAAAGGGTCAAATTCAAGTGTCAAAACAGACTTGGGGTTACCTGTGTTTTAGGCTTTCCTCTTGGCGCCCAGGTAGGTGCACCCACACATGTGAGGTACCGTTTTGATCGGGACACCTGTGGGAGCGCGGGACGGTAGGCCATGTGTTGTTGGCGGTGTAGTTCGATGGGTGAGCAGAGTGAAATGTGCGGAAAATGCGTTTTTTTCCCCACATTTCGGACTTTGCGGGGGTGTCTGGGTAATACCTTCTGGGCCGATTTGCGCAAATCATATCTCTGCGGATTCCCACGGGTGCCCTCTTTTCGGAAATGCATGGGGTTAACTGTTTTCCTTGGTGGCTTGGACACCGAGGCCCATCGAAACAGACTTGGGGTTATCTGTGTTTCAGGCTTTCCCCTTGGTGCCCAGGTAGGTGCACCCACACATGTGAGGTACCGTTTTTATCGGGACACCTGTGGGAACGCGGTACGGTAGGCCATGTGTTGTTGGCGGTGTGTTTCGATGGGTGAGCCGAGTGAAATGTGCGGAAAATGCTTTTTTTCCCTACATTTTGAACTTTGCGGGGGTGTCTGGGTAATAAATTCTGGGCCGATGTGCGTAAATCACACCTCTGCGGATTACCACGGGTGTCCTCTTTTCGGAAATGCATGGGGTTCCCTGTTTTCCTTGGTGGCTTGCACACCCGAGGCCCATATCTGTATGTTGCGCTTGTCTGGAGAAAGTGTCAAATTCAGGTGTCGAAACAGACTTGGGGTTACCTGTGTTTTAGGCTTTCCCCTTGGCGCCCAGGTAGGTGCACCCACACATGTGAGGTACCGTTTTCATCGGGACACCTGTGGTAAAGTGGGACGGTAGGCCATGTGTTGTTGGCGGTGTGTTACGATGGGTGAGCCGAGTGAAATGTGCAGAAAATTGTTTTTTTCCCCCACATTCCGGACTATGCGGGGGTGTCTGGGTAATAAATTCTGGGCCGATGTGCGCAAATCATACCTCTGCGGATTCCCATGGGTGTCCTCTTTTCAGAAATGCATGGGGTTAACTGTTTTCCTTGGTGGCTTGGACACCCGAGGCCCATCGAAACAGACTTGGGGTTACCTGTGTTTTAGGCTTTCCCCTTGGCGCCCAGGTAGGTGCACCCACACAAGTGAGGTACCGTTTTCATCCGGATATCTGTGGGAACACGGGACGGTAGGCCATGTGTTGTTGGTAGCGTGTTTCGATGGGTGAGCCGAGTGAAATGTGCGGAAAATGCATTTTTCTCCCCACATTTCCAACACTGCGGGGGTGTCTGGGTGATAAATTCTGGGCCGATTTGCGCAACTCATACCTCTGCGGATTCCCACGGATGTCCTCTTTTTGGAAATGCATGGGGTTCCCTGTTTTCCTTGGTGGCTTGGACGCCCAAGGCCCATATCTGTATGTTGAGCTTGTCTGGAGAAAGTGTCAAATTCAGGTGTCGAAACAGACTTGGGGTTACCTGTGTTTTAGGCTTTCCCCTTGGTGCCCAGGTAGGTGCACCCACACATGTGAGGTACCGTTTTCATCGGGACACCTGTGGGAACGTGGGACGGTAGGCCACGTGTTGTTGGCGGCGTGTTACGATGGATGTGCCGAGTGAAATGTGCAGAACATTTTTTTTTCCCCCACATTTCGGACTTTGCAGGGGTGTCTGGGTAATAAATTCTGGGCCGATGTGCGTAAATCATACCTCTGCGGATTCCCACGGGTGTCCTCTTTTCGGAAATGCATGGGGTTCCCTGTTTTCCTTGGTGGCTTGGACACCCGAGGCCCATATCTGTATGTTGCGCTTGTCTGGAGAAAGTGTCAAATTCAGGTCTGAAAACAGACTTGGGGTTACCTATGTTTTAGGCTTTCCCCTTGGCGCCCAGGTAGGTGCACCCACACATGTGAGGTATGGTTTTCATCAGGACACGTGTGGGAACGCGGGACGGTAGGCCATGTGTTGTTGGCGGCGTGTTTCGATGGGTGAGCCGAGTGAAATGTGCGGAAAATGCATTTTTTTCCCACATTTCGGACTTTGCGGGAGTGTCTGGGTAATACATTCTGGGCCGATGTGCGCAAATCATACCTCTGCGGATTTCCACGGGTGTCCTCTTTTCAGAAATGCATGGGGTTCCCTGTTTTCCTTGGTGGCTTGGACACCCGAGGCCCATATCTGTATGTTGCGCTTGTCTGGAGAAAGTGTCAAATTCAGGTGTGAAAACAAACTTGGGGTTACCTATGTTTTAGGCTTTCCCCTTGGCGCCCAGGTAGGTGCACCCACACATGTGAGGTATGGTTTTCATCAGGACACGTGTGGGAACGCGGGACAGTAGGCCATGTGTTGTTGGCGGCGTGTTTCGATGGGTGAGCCGAGTGAAATGTGCGGAAAATGCATTTTTTTCCCACATTTCGGACTTTGCGGGAGTGTCTGGGTAATACATTCTGGGCCGATGTGCGCAAATCATACCTCTGCGGATTCCCATGGGTGTCCTCTTTTCGGAAATGCATGGGGTTAACTGTTTTCTTTGGTGGCTTGGACACCCGAGGCCCATCGAAACAGACTTGTGGTTACCTGTGTTTTAGGCTTTCCCCTTCTCGCCCAGGTAGGTGCACCCACACACGTGAGGTACCGTTTTCATCGGGATACCTGTGGGAACGCGGAACGGTAGGCCATGTGTTGTTGGCAGTGCGTTTCGATGGGTGAGCCGAGTGAAATGTGCGAAAAATGTGTTTTTCTGCCCACATTTCGGACTTTGCGGGGGTGTCTGGGTAATACATTCTGGGCCGATGTACGCAAATCATACTTCTGCGGATTCCCACGTGTGTCCTCTTTTCAGAAATGCATGGGGTTCCCTGTTTTCCTTGGTGGCTTGGACACCCGAGGCCCATATCTGTATGTTGTGCTTGTCTGGAGAAAGTGTCAAATCCAGGTGTCGAAACAGACTTGGGGTTACCTGTGTTTTAGGCATTCCCCTTGGCGCCCAGGTAGGTGGACCCATACATGTGAGGTACCAGTTTCATCGGGACACCTGTGGGAACGCGGGACGGTAGGCCATGTGTTGTTGGCGGCGTGTTTCGATGGATGAGCCGAGTGAAATGTGCGGAAAATGCTTTTTTTCCCATATTTCGGACTTTGCGGGGGTGTCTGGGTAATACATTCTGGGCCGATGTGCGCAAATCATATCTCTGCGGGTGTCCTCTTTTCGGAAATGCATGGGGTTCCCTGTTTTCCTTGGTGGCTTGGACACCCGAGGCCCATATCTTTATGTTGCGCTTGTCTGGAGAAAGTGTCAAATTCAGGTGTCTTAAACAGACGTGGGGTTACCTGTGTTTTAGGCTTTCCCCTTGGCACCCAGGTAGGTGCACCCACACATGTGAGGTACCGTTTTGATTGGGACACGTGTAGGAACGCGGACGGTAGGCAATGTGTTGTTGGCGGCGTGTTTCGATGGGTGAGCCGAGTGAAATGTGCGGAAAATGCGTTTTGTTCCCACATTTCGGACTTTGTGGGGGTGTCTGGGTAATAAATTCTGGGCCGGTGTGCGCAAATCATACCTCTGCGGATTCCCACGGGTGTCCGCTTTTCGGAAATGCATGGGGTTCCTTGTTTTCCTTGGTGGCTTGGACACCCGAGGCCCATATCTTTATGCTGCGCTTGTCTGGAGAAAGTGTCAAATTCAGGTGTGAAAACAAACTTGGGGTTACCTATGTTTTAGGCTTTCCCCTTGGCGCCCAGGTAGGTGCACCCACACATGTGAGGTATGGTTTTCATCAGGACACGTGTGGGAACGCAGGACTGTAGGCCATGTGTTGTTGGCGGCGTGTTTCGATGGGTGAGCCGAGTGAAATGTGCGGAAAATGCATTCTTTTCCCACATTTCGGACTTTGCGGGAGTGTCTGGGTAATACATTTTGGGCCGATGTGCGCAAATCATAACTCTGCGGATTCCCATGGGTGTCCTCTTTTCGGAAATGCATGGGGTTCCCTGTTTTCCTTGGTGGCTTGGACACCCGAGGCCCATATCTGTATGTTGAGCTTGTCTGGAGAAAGTGTCAAATTCAGTTGTCGAAACAGACTTGGGGTTACCTGTGTTTTAGGCTTTCCCCTTGGCGCCCAGGTAGGTGCACCCACACATGTGAGGTACCGTTTTCATTGGGACACCTGTGGGAACGTGGGACGGTAGGCCATGTGTTGTTGGCGGCGTGTTATGATGGGTGTGCCGAGTGAAATGTGCAGAAAATTGTTTTTTTCCCCCACATTTCGGACTTTGCGGCGGTGTCTGGGTAATAAATTCTGGGCCGATGTGCGCAAATCATACTTCTGCGGATTTCCACGGGTGTCCTCTTTTCAGAAATGCATGGGGTTCCCTGTTTTCCTTGGTGGCTTGGACACCCGAGGCCCATATCTGTATGTTTCGCTTGTCTGGAGAAAGTGTCAAATTCAGGCGTGAAAACAAACTTGGGGTTACCTATGTTTTAGGCTTTCCCCTTGGCGCCCAGGTAGGTGCACCCACACATGTGAGGTATGGTTTTCATCAGGACACGTGTGGGAACGCGGGACAGTAGGCCATGTGTTGTTGGCGGCGTGTTTCGATGGGTGAGCTGAGTGAAATGTGCGGAAAATGCATTTTTTTCCCACATTTCGGACTTTGCGGGAGTGTCTGGGTAATACATTCTGGGCCGATGTGCGCAAATCATACCTCTGTGGATTCCCATGGGTGTCCTCTTTTCGGAAATGCATGGGGTTAACTGTTTTCTTTGGTGGCTTAGACACCCGAGGCCCATCGAAACAGACTTGTGGTTACCTGTGTTTTAGGCTTTCCCCTTCTCGCCCAGGTAGGTGCACCCACACATGTGAGGTACCGTTTTCATCGGGATACCTGTGGGAACGCGGAACGGTAGGCCATGTGTTGTTGGCTGTGCGTTTCGATGGGTGAGCCGAGTGAAATGTGCGAAAAATGTGTTTTTCTGCCCACATTTCGGACTTTGCGGGGGTGTCTGGGTAATAAATTCTGGGCCGATGTGCGCAAATCATACTTCTGCGGATTCCCACGGGTGTCCTCTTTTCAGAAATGCATGAGGTTCCCTGTTTTCCTTGGTGGCTTGGACACCCGAGGCCCATATCTGTATGTTGCGCTTGTCTGGAGAAAGTGTCAAATCCAGGTGTCGAAACAGACTTGGGGTTACCTGTGTTTTAGGCATTCCCCTTGGCGCCCAGGTAGGTGGACCCATACATGTGAGGTACCAGTTTCATCGGTACACCTATAGGAACGCGGGACGGTAGGCCATGTGTTGTTGGCGGCGTGTTTCGATGGATGAGCCGAGTGAAATGTGCGGAAAATGCTTTTTTTCCCATATTTCGGACTTTGCGGGGGTGTCTGGGTAATACATTCTGGGCCGATGTGCGCAAATCATATCTCTGCGGATTCCCACGGGTGTCCTCTTTTCGGAAATGCATGGGGTTCCCTGTTTTCCTTGGTGGCTTGGACACCCGAGGCCCATATCTTTATGTTGCGCTTGTCTGGAGAAAGTGTCAAATTCAGGTGTCTTAAACAGACTTGGGGTTACCTGTGTTTTAGGCTTTCCCCTTGGCACCCAGGTAGGTGCACCCACACATATGAGGTACCGTTTTGATTGGGACACGTGTAGGAACGCGGACGGTAGGCAATGTGTTGTTGGCGGCGTGTTTCGATGGGTGAGCCGAGTGAAATGTGCGGAAAATGCGTTTTGTTCCCACATTTCGGACTTTGCGGGGGTGTCTGGGTAATCAATTCTGGGCCGATTTGCAAATCATACCTCTGCGGATTCCCAAGGGTGTCCTCTTTTTGGAAATGCATGGGGTTCCCTGTTTTCCTTGGTGGCTTGGACACCCGAGGCCCATATCTGTATGTTGCGCTTGTCTGGAGAAAGTTTCAAATTCAGGTGTGAAAACAGACTTGGGGTTACCTGTGTTTTAGGCTTTCCCCTTGGTGCCCAGGTAGGTACACCCACACATGTGAGGTACCGTTCTCAACGGGACACCGGTGGGAACGCGGGACGGTAGGCCACGTGTTGTTGGCGGTGTGTTTCGATGGGTTAGCATAGTGAAATGTGCGGAGAATGCGTTTTTTTCCCAAATTTCAGACTTTGCGTGGGTGTCTGGGTAATAAATTCTGGGCCGATGTGTGCAAATCATAACTCTGCGGATTCCCACGGGTGTCCGCTTTTCGGAAATGCATGGGGTTCCTTGTTTTCCTTGGTGGCTTGGACACCCGAGGCCCATATCTTTATGCTGCGCTTGTCTGGAGAAAGTGTCAAATTCAGGTGTGAAAACAAACTTGGGGTTACCTATGTTTTAGGCTTTCCCCTTGGCGCCCAGGTAGGTGCACCCACACATGTGAGGTATGGTTTTCATCAGGACACGTGTGGGAACGCGGGACAGTAGGCCATGTGTTGTTGGCGGCGTGTTTCGATGGGTGAGCCGGGTGAAATGTGCGGAAAATGCATTTTTTTCCCACATTTCGGTCTTTGCGGGAGTGTCTGGGTAATACATTCTGGGCCGATGTGCGCAAATCATACCTCTGCGGATTCCCATGGGTGTCCTCTTTTTGGAAATGCATGGGGTTAACTGTTTTCTTTGGTGGCTTGGACACCCGAGGCCCATCGAAACAGACTTGGGGTTACCTGCGTTTTAGGCTTTCCCCTTCTCGCCCAGGTAGGTGCACCCACACATGTGAGGTACCGTTTTCATCGGGATACCTGTGGGAACGCGGGACGGTAGGCCATGTGTTGTTGGCAGTGCGTTTCGATGGGTGAGCCGAGTGAAATGTGCGAAAAATGTGTTTTTCTGCCCACATTTCGGACTCTGCGGGGGTGTCTGGGTGATAAATTGTGGGCCAATTTGCGCAACTCATATCTCTGCGGATTCCCACGGATGTCCTCTTTTCGGAAATGCATGGGGTTGCCTGTTTTCCTTAGTGGCTTGGACACCCGAGGCCCATATCTGTATGTTGCGCTTGTCTGGAGAAAGTGTCAAATCCAGATGTCGAAACAGACTTGGGGTTACCTGTGTTTTAGGCATTCCCCTTGGCGCCCAGGTAGGTGGACTCATACATGTGAGGTACCAGTTTCATCGGGACACCTGTGGGAACGCGGGACGGTAGGCCATGTGTTGTTGGCGGCGTGTTTCGATGGATGAGCCGAGTGAAATGTGCGGAAAATGCTTTTTTTACCATATTTCGGACTTTGCGGGGGTGTCTGGGTAATACATTCTGGGCCGATGTGCGCAAATCATACCTCTGCGGATTCCCACGGGTGTCCTCTTTTTGGAAATGCATGGGGTTCCCTGTTTTCCTTGGTGGCTTGGACACCCGAGGCCCATATCTTTATGTTGCGCTTGTCTGGAGAAAGTGTCAAATTCAGGTGTCTTAAACAGACTTGGGGTTACCTGTGTTTTAGGCTTTCCCCTTGGCGCCCAGGTAGGTGCACCCACACATGTGAGGTATCGTTTTGATCGGGACACCTGTGGGAACGCGGGTCGGTAGGCCATGTGTTGTTGGCGGTGTGTTTCGATGGGTGAGCATAGTGAAATGTGCGGAAAATTCGTTTTTCCCACATTTCGGTCTTTATGGGGGTTTCTGGGTAATACATTCTGGGCTGATTTGCACAAATCATACCTCTGTGGATTCCCACGGATGTCCTCTTTTGGGAAATGCATGGGGTTCCCTGTTTTCCTTGGTGGCTTGGACACCCGAGGCCCATATCTGTATGTTATGCTTGCCTGGAGAAATTGTCAAATTCAGGTGTGAAAACAGACTTGGGGTTACCTGTGTTTTAGGCTTTCCCCTTGGCGTCCAGGTAGGTGCACCCACACATGTGAGGTACTGTTTTGATCGGGACACGTTTGGCAACGCGGGACGGTAGGCCATTTGTTGTTGGCAGCGTGTTTCTATGTGTGAGCCGAGTGAAATGTGCGGAAAATGCGTTTTTTTTCAGACATTTCGGGCTTTGCGGGGGTATCTGGGTAATAAATTCTGGGCCGATTTGCACAAATCATACCTCTGTGGATTCCAACGGGTGTCCTCTTTTGGGAAATGCATGGGGTTCCCAGTTTTCCTTGGTGGCTTGGACACCCGAGGCCCATATCTGTATGTTGCGCTTGTCTGGAGAAAGTTTCAAATTCAGGTGTGAAAACAGACTTGGGGTTACCTGTGTTTTAGGCTTTCCCCTTGGTGCCCAGGTAGGTACACCCACACATGTGAGGTACCGTTCTCAACGGGACACCGGTGGGAACGCGGGACGGTAGGCCACGTGTTGTTGGCGGTGTGTTTCGATGGGTTAGCATAGTGAAATGTGCGGAGAATGCGTTTTTTTCCCAAATTTCAGACTTTGCGTGGGTGTCTGGGTAATAAATTCTGGGCCGATGTGTGCAAATCATAACTCTGCGGATTCCCACGGGTGTCCGCTTTTCGGAAATGCATGGGGTTCCTTGTTTTCCTTGGTGGCTTGGACACCCGAGGCCCATATCTTTATGCTGCGCTTGTCTGGAGAAAGTGTCAAATTCAGGTGTGAAAACAAACTTGGGGTTACCTATGTTTTAGGCTTTCCCCTTGGCGCCCAGGTAGGTGCACCCACACATGTGAGGTACGATTTTCATCAGGACACGTGTGGGAACGCGGGACAGTAGGCCATGTGTTGTTGGCGGCGTGTTTCGATGGGTGAGCCGAGTGAAATGTGCGGAAAATGCATTTTTTTCCCACATTTCGGTCTTTGCGGGAGTGTCTGGGTAATACATTCTGGGCCGATGTGCGCAAATCATACCTCTGCGGATTCCCATGGGTGTCCTCTTTTTGGAAATGCATGGGGTTAACTGTTTTCTTTGGTGGCTTGGACACCCGAGGCCCATCGAAACAGACTTGGGGTTACCTGCGTTTTAGGCTTTCCCCTTCTCGCCCAGGTAGGTGCACCCACACATGTGAGGTACCGTTTTCATCGGGATACCTGTGGGAACGCGGGACGGTAGGCCATGTGTTGTTGGCAGTGCGTTTCGATGGGTGAGCCGAGTGAAATGTGCGAAAAATGTGTTTTTCTGCCCACATTTCGGACTCTGCGGGGGTGTCTGGGTGATAAATTGTGGGCCAATTTGCGCAACTCATATCTCTGCGGATTCCCACGGATGTCCTCTTTTCGGAAATGCATGGGGTTGCCTGTTTTCCTTAGTGGCTTGGACACCCGAGGCCCATATCTGTATGTTGCGCTTGTCTGGAGAAAGTGTCAAATCCAGATGTCGAAACAGACTTGGGGTTACCTGTGTTTTAGGCATTCCCCTTGGCGCCCAGGTAGGTGGACTCATACATGTGAGGTACCAGTTTCATCGGGACACCTGTGGGAACGCGGGACGGTAGGCCATGTGTTGTTGGCGGCGTGTTTCGATGGATGAGCCGAGTGAAATGTGCGGAAAATGCTTTTTTTACCATATTTCGGACTTTGCGGGGGTGTCTGGGTAATATATTCTGGGCCGATGTGCGCAAATCATACCTCTGCGGATTCCCACGGGTGTCCTCTTTTTGGAAATGCATGGGGTTCCCTGTTTTCCTTGGTGGCTTGGACACCCGAGGCCCATATCTTTATGTTGCGCTTGTCTGGAGAAAGTGTCAAATTCAGGTGTCTTAAACAGACTTGGGGTTACCTGTGTTTTAGGCTTTCCCCTTGGCGCCCAGGTAGGTGCACCCACACATGTGAGGTATCGTTTTGATCGGGACACCTGTGGGAACGCGGGTCGGTAGGCCATGTGTTGTTGGCGGTGTGTTTCGATGGGTGAGCATAGTGAAATGTGCGGAAAATTCGTTTTTTCCCACATTTCGGTCTTTATGGGGGTTTCTGGGTAATACATTCTGGGCTGATTTGCACAAATCATACCTCTGTGGATTCCCACGGATGTCCTCTTTTGGGAAATGCATGGGGTTCCCTGTTTTCCTTGGTAGCTTGGACACCCGAGGCCCATATCTGTATGTTACGTTTGCCTGGAGAAATTGTCAAATTCAGGTGTGAAAACAGACTTGGGGTTACCTGTGTTTTAGGCTTTCCCCTTGGCGTCCAGGTAGGTGCACCCACACATGTGAGGTACTGTTTTGATCGGGACACGTTTGGCAACGCGGGACGGTAGGCCATTTGTTGTTGGCAGCGTGTTTCTATGTGTGAGCCGAGTGAAATGTGCGGAAAATGCGTTTTTTTTCAGACATTTCGGGCTTTGCGGGGGTGTCTGGGTAATAAATTCTGGGCCGATTTGCACAAATCATACCTCTGTGGATTCCAACGGGTGTCCTCTTTTGGGAAATGCATGGGGTTCCCAGTTTTCCTTGGTGGCTTGGACACCCGAGGCCCATATCTGTATGTTGCGCTTGTCTGGAGAAAGTGTCAAATTCAGGTGTGAAAACAGACTTGGGGTTACCTGGGATTTAGGCTTTCACCTTTGCGCCCAGGTAGGTGCACCCACACATGTGAGGTACAGTTTTCATCGGGACACCTGTGGGAACGCGGGACGGTAGGCCATGTGTTGTTGGCGGCGTGTTTCGAACGGTGAGCCGAGTAAAATGTGCAGAAAATGCTTTTTTCCCACATTTCGGACTTTGCAGGGGTGTCTGGGTAATAAATTATGGGCCGATGTGCGCAAATCATACCTCTGCGGATTCCCACGGGTGTCCGCTTTTCGGAAATGCATGGGGTTCCTTGTTTGCCTTGTTGGCTTGGACACCCGAGGCCCATATCTTTATGCTGCGCTTGTCTGGAGAAAGTGTCAAATTCAGGTGTCGAAACAGATTTAGAGTTACCTGTGTTTTAGGCTTTCCCCTTGGCGCCCACGTAGGTGCACCCACACATGTGAGGTACCGTTTTGATCGGGACACCTGTGGGAACGCGGGACGGTAGGCCATGTGTTGTTGGCGGTGTGTTTCGATGGGTGAGCATAGTGAAATGTGCGGAAAATTCGTTTTTTCCCACATTTCGGACATTGTGGGGGTTTCTGGGTAATACATTCTGGGCTGATTTGCACAAATCATACCTCTGTGGATTCCCACGGATGACCTCTTTTGGGAAATGCATGGGGTTCCCTGTTTTCCTTGGTGGCTTGGACACCCGAGGCCCATATCTGTATGTTACGCTTGCCTGGAGAAATTGTCAAATTCAGGTGTGAAAACAGACTTGGGGTTACCTGTGTTTTAGGCTTTCCCCTTGGCGTCCAGGTAGGTGCACCCACACATGTGATGTACTGTTTTGATCGGGACACGTTTGGCAACGCGGGACAGTAGGCCATTTGTTGTTGGCGGCGTGTTTCTATGTGTGAGCCGAGTGAAATGTGCGGAAAATGCGTTTTTTTTCAGACATTTCGGGCTTTGCGGGGGTGTCTGGGTAATAAATTCTGGGCCGATTTGCACAAATCATACCTCTGTGGATTCCAACGGGTGTCCTCTTTTGGGAAATGCGTGGGGTTCCCTGTTTTCCTTGGTGGCTTGGACACCCGAGGCCAATATCTGTATGTTACTCTTGTCTGGAGAAATTGTCAAATTCAGATGTGAAAACAGACTTGGGGTTATCTGTGTTTTAGGCTTTCCCCTTGGCGCCCAGGTAGGTGCACCCACACATGTGAGGTACCGTTTCCATCGGGACACCTGTGGGAACGCGGGATGGTAGGCCATGTGTTGTTGGCGGCGTGTTTCGATGGGTGAGCCGAGTGTAATGTGCGGAAAATGCGTTTTATTCCCACATTTCGGACTTTGCGGGAGCGTCTGGGTAATAAATTCTGGGCCAATGTGTGCAAATCATACCTCTGTGGATTCCCACGGGTGTCCTCTTTTGGGAAATGCGTGGGGTTCCCTGTTTTCCTTGGTGGCTTGGACACCCGAGGCCAATATCTGTATGTTACTCTTGTCTGGAGAAATTGTCAAATTCAGATGTGAAAACAGACTTGGGGTTACCTGTGTTTTAGGCTTTCCCCTTGGCGCCCAGGTAGGTGCACCCACACATGTGAGGTACCGTTTTCATCGGGACACCTGTGAGAACGCGGGACGGTAGGCCATTTGTTGTTGGCGGCGTGTTTCGATGGGTGAGCCGAGTAAAATGTGCAGAAAATGCTTTTTTTCCCAAATTTCAGACTTTGCGGGGGTGTCTGGGTAATAAATTCTGGGCCGATGTGCGCAAATCATACCTCTGCGGATTCCCACGGGTGTCCGCTTTTCGGAAATGCATGGGGTTCCTTGTTTTCCTTGGTGGCTTGGACACCCGAGGCCCATATCTTTATGCTGCGCTTGTCTGGAGAAAGTGTCAAATTCAGGTGTCGAAACAGACTTAGGGTTACCTGTGTTTTAGGCTTTCCCCTTGGCGCCCAGGTAGGTGCACCCACACATGTGAGGTACCGTTTTGATCGGGACACCTGTGGGAACGCGGGACGGTAGGCCATGTGTTGTTGGCGGTGTGTTTCCATGGGTGAGCATAGTGAAATGTGTGGAAAATTCGTTTTTTCCCACATTTCGGTCTTTGTGGGGGTTTCTGGGTAATACATTCTGGGCTGATTTGCACAAATCATACCTCTGTGGATTCCAACGGGTGTCCTCTTTTGGGAAATGCGTGGGGTTCCCTGTTTTCCTTGGTGGCTTGGACACCCGAGGCCAATATCTGTATGTTACTCTTGTCTGGAGAAATTGTCAAATTCAGATGTGAAAACAGACTTGGGGTTATCTGTGTTTTAGGTTTTCCCCTTGGCGCCCAGGTAGGTGCACCCACACATGTGAGGTACCGTTTCCATCGGGACACCTGTGGGAACGCGGGATGGTAGGCCATGTGTTGTTGGCGGCGTGTTTCGATGGGTGAGCCGAGTGTAATGTGCGGAAAATGCGTTTTATTCCCACATTTCGGACTTTGCGGGAGCGTCTGGGTAATAAATTCTGGGCCAATGTGTGCAAATCATACCTCTGTGGATTCCCACGGGTGTCCTCTTTTCGGATATGGATGGGGTTCTCTGTTTTCCTTGGTGGCTTAGACACCCGAGGCCCATCGAAAGAGACTTGGGGTTACCTGTGTTTTAGGCTTTCCCCTTGGCGCCCAGGTAGGTGCACCCACACATGTGAGGTACCGTTTTCATCGGGACACCTGTGAGAACGCGGGACGGTAGGCCATTTGTTGTTGGCGGCGTGTTTCGATGGGTGAGCCGAGTAAAATGTGCAGAAAATGCTTTTTTTCCCAAATTTCAGACTTTGCGGGGGTGTCTGGGTAATAAATTCTGGGCCGATGTGCGCAAATCATACCTCTGCGGATTCCCACGGGTGTCCGCTTTTCGGAAATGCATGGGGTTCCTTGTTTTCCTTGGTGGCTTGGACACCCGAGGCCCATATCTTTATGCTGCGCTTGTCTGGAGAAAGTGTCAAATTCAGGTGTCGAAACAGACTTAGGGTTACCTGTGTTTTAGGCTTTCCCCTTGGCGCCCAGGTAGGTGCACCCACACATGTGAGGTACCGTTTTGATCGGGACACCTGTGGGAACGCGGGACGGTAGGCCATGTGTTGTTGGCCGTGTGTTTCGATGGGTGAGCATAGTGAAATGTGTGGAAAATTCGTTTTTTCCCACATTTCGGTCTTTGTGGGGGTTTCTGGGTAATACATTCTGGGCTGATTTGCACAAATCATACCTCTGTGGATTCCCACGGATGTCCTCTTTTGGGAAATGCATGGGGTTCCCTGTTTTCCTTGGTGGCTTGGACACCCGAGGCCCATATCTGTATGTTACGCTTGCCTGGAGAAATTGTCAAATTCAGGTGTGAAAACAGACTTGGGGTTACCTGTGTTTTAGGCTTTCCCCTTGGCGTCCAGGTAGGTGCACCCACACATGTGAGGTACTGTTTTAATCGGGACACATTTGGCAACGCGGGATGGTAGGCCATTTGTTGTTGGCGGCGTGTTTCTATGTGTGAGCCGAGTGAAATGTGCGGAAAATGCGTTTTTTTTCAGACATTTCGGGCTTTGCGGGGGTGTCTGGGTAATAAATTCTGGGCCGATTTGCACAAATCATACCTCTGTGGATTCCAACGGGTGTCCTCTTTTGGGAAATGCATGGGGTTCCCAGTTTTCCTTGGTGGCTTGGACACCCGAGGCCCATTTCTCTATGTTGCGCTTGTCTGGAGAAAGTGTCAAATTCAGGTGTGAAAACAGACTTGGGGTTACCTGGGATTTAGGCTTTCACCTTGGCGCCCAGGTAGGTGCACCCACACATGTGAGGTACAGTTTTCATCGGGACACCTGTGGGAACGCGGGACGGTAGGCCATGTGTTGTTGGCGGCGTGTTTCGAACGGTGAGCCGAGTAAAATGTGCAGAAAATGCTTTTTTTCCCACATTTCGGACTTTGCAGGGGTGTCTGGGTATAAAATTCTGGGCCAATGTGCGCAAATCATACCTCTGCGGATTCCCACGGGTGTCCGCTTTTCGGAAATGCATGGGGTTCCTTGTTTTCCTTGGTGGCTTGGACACACGAGGCCCATATCTTTATGCTGCGCTTGTCTGGAGAAAGTGTCAAATTCAGGTGTCGAAACAGACTTAGGGTTACCTGTGTTTTAGGCTTTCCCCTTGGCGCCCAGGTAGGTGCACCCACACATGTGAGGTACCGTTTTGATCAGGACACCTGTGGTAACGCGGGACGGTAGGCCATGTGTTGTTGGCGGTGTGTTTCGATGGGTGAGCATAGTGAAATGTGCGGAAAATTCGTTTTTTCCCACATTTTGGACTTTGTGGGGGTTTCTGGGTAATACATTCTGGGCTGATTTGCACAAATCATACCTCTGTGGATTCCCACGGATGTCCTCTTTTCGGAAATGGATGGGGTTCTCTGTTTTCCTTGGTGGCTTAGACACCCGAGGCCCATCGAAAGAGACTTGGGGTTACCTGTGTTTTAGGCTTTCCCCTTGGCGCCCAGGTAGGTGCACCCACACATGTGAGGTACCGTTTTCATCGGGACACCTGTGAGAACGCGGGACGGTAGGCCATTTGTTGTTGGCGGCGTGTTTCGATGGGTGAGCCGAGTAAAATGTGCAGAAAATGCTTTTTTTCCCAAATTTCAGACTTTGCGGGGGTGTCTGGGTAATAAATTCTGGGCCGATGTGCGCAAATCATACCTCTGCGGATTCCCACGGGTGTCCGCTTTTCGGAAATGCATGGGGTTCCTTGTTTTCCTTGGTGGCTTGGACACCCGAGGCCCATATCTTTATGCTGCGCTTGTCTGGAGAAAGTGTCAAATTCAGGTGTCGAAACAGACTTAGGGTTACCTGTGTTTTAGGCTTTCCCCTTGGCGCCCAGGTAGGTGCACCCACACATGTGAGGTACCGTTTTGATCGGGACACCTGTGGGAACGCGGGACGGTAGGCCATGTGTTGTTGGCGGTGTGTTTCGATGGGTGAGCATAGTGAAATGTGTGGAAAATTCGTTTTTTCCCACATTTCGGTCTTTGTGGGGGTTTCTGGGTAATACATTCTGGGCTGATTTGCACAAATCATACCTCTGTGGATTCCCACGGATGTCCTCTTTTGGGAAATGCATGGGGTTCCCTGTTTTCCTTGGTGGCTTGGACACCCGAGGCCCATATCTGTATGTTACGCTTGCCTGGAGAAATTGTCAAATTCAGGTGTGAAAACAGACTTGGGGTTACCTGTGTTTTAGGCTTTCCCCTTGGCGTCCAGGTAGGTGCACCCACACATGTGAGGTACTGTTTTGATCGGGACACGTTTGGCAACGCGGGATGGTAGGCCATTTGTTGTTGGCGGCGTGTTTCTATGTGTGAGCCGAGTGAAATGTGCGGAAAATGCGTTTTTTTTCAGACATTTCGGGCTTTGCGGGGGTGTCTGGGTAATAAATTCTGGGCCGATTTGCACAAATCATACCTCTGTGGATTCCAACGGGTGTCCTCTTTTGGGAAATGCATGGGGTTCCCAGTTTTCCTTGGTGGCTTGGACACCCGAGGCCCATTTCTCTATGTTGCGCTTGTCTGGAGAAAGTGTCAAATTCAGGTGTGAAAACAGACTTGGGGTTACCTGGGATTTAGGCTTTCACCTTGGCGCCCAGGTAGGTGCACCCACACATGTGAGGTACAGTTTTCATCGGGACACCTGTGGGAACGCGGGACGGTAGGCCATGTGTTGTTGGCGGCGTGTTTCGAACGGTGAGCCGAGTAAAATGTGCAGAAAATGCTTTTTTTCCCACATTTCGGACTTTGCAGGGGTGTCTGGGTATAAAATTCTGGGCCAATGTGCGAAAATCATACCTCTGCGGATTCCCACGGGTGTCCGCTTTTCGGAAATGCATGGGGTTCCTTGTTTTCCTTGGTGGCTTGGACACACGAGGCCCATATCTTTATGCTGCGCTTGTCTGGAGAAAGTGTCAAATTCAGGTGTCGAAACAGACTTAGGGTTACCTGTGTTTTAGGCTTTCCCCTTGGCGCCCAGGTAGGTGCACCCACACATGTGAGGTACCGTTTTGATCAGGACACCTGTGGTAACGCGGGACGGTAGGCCATGTGTTGTTGGCGGTGTGTTTCGATGGGTGAGCATAGTGAAATGTGCGGAAAATTCGTTTTTTCCCACATTTTGGACTTTGTGGGGGTTTCTGGGTAATACATTCTGGGCTGATTTGCACAAATCATACCTCTGTGGATTCCCACGGATGTCCTCTTTTGGGAAATGCATGGGGTTCCCTGTTTTCCTGGGTGGCTTGGACACCCGAGGCCCATATCTGTATGTTACGCTTGCCTGGAGAAATTGTCAAATTCAGGTGTGAAAACAGACTTGGGGTTACCTGTGTTTTAGGCTTTCCCCTTGGCGTCCAGATAGGTGCACCCACACATGTGAGGTACTGTTTTGATCGGGACACGTTTGGCAACGCGGGACAGTAGGCCATTTGTTGTTGGCGGCGTGTTTCTATGTGTGAGCCGAGTGAAATGTGCGGAAAATGCGTTTTTTCCCAGACATTTCGGGCTTTGCGGGGGTGTCTGGGTAATAAATTCTGGGCCGATTTGCACAAATCATACCTCTGTGGATTCCAACGGGTGTCCTCTTTTGGGAAATGCATGGGGTTCCCAGTTTTCCTTGGTGGCTTGGACACCCGAGGCCCATATCTGTATGTTGCGCTTGTCTGGAGAAAGTGTCAA
Organism: Ambystoma mexicanum; assembly: GCF_040938575.1. Taxonomy (NCBI): domain Eukaryota; kingdom Metazoa; phylum Chordata; class Amphibia; order Caudata; family Ambystomatidae; genus Ambystoma; species Ambystoma mexicanum. Next base: position 962,324,082 of record NC_090934.1, read on the forward strand.
ATTCAGGTGTGAAAATAGACTTGGGGTTACCTGGGATTTAGGCTTTCACCTTGGCGCCCAGGTAGGTGCACCCACACATGTGAGGTACAGTTTTCATTGGGACACCTGTGGGAACGCGGGACGGTAGGCCATGTGTTGTTGGCGGCGTGTTTCGAACGGTGAGCCGAGTAAAATGTGCAGAAAATGCTTTTTTTCCCACATTTGGGACTTTGCAGGGGTGTCTGGGTAATAAATTCTGGGCCGATTTGCAGAAATCATACCTCTGCGGATTCCCACGGATGTCCTCTTGTCGGAAATGCATGGGGTTCCCCGTTTTCCTTGGTGGCTTGGACACCCGAGGCCCATATCTGTATGTTGCGCTTGTCTGGAGAAATTGTCAAATTCAGGTGTGGAAACAGACTTGGGGTTACCTGTGTTTTAGGCTTTCCCCTTGGCGCCCAGGTAGGTGCACCCACACATGTGAGGTACCGTTTTGATTGGGACACCTGTGGGAACGCGGGAGAGTAGGCCATGTGTTGTTGGCGGCGTGTTTCGATGGGTGAGCTGAGTGAAATGTGCAGAAAATTCGTTTTTTTCCCCACATTTCGGACTTTGCGGGGGTGTCTGGGTAATACATTCTGGGCCGATTTACGTAAATCATCACTCTGCGGATTCCCACAGTTGTCCTCTTTTCGGAAATGCAAGGGGTTCCCTGTTTTCCTTGGTGGCTTGGACACCCGAGGCCCATATCTGTATGTTGTCTGTATGTTGCGCTTGTCTGGAGAAAGTGTGAAATTCAGGTGTGAAAACAGACTTGGGGTTACCTGTGTTTTAGGCTTTCCCATTGGCGCCCAGGTAGGTACACCTACACATGTGAGGTACCGTTTTCATCGGCACACCTGTGGGAATGCGGGAAGGTATAACATCTTTTGTGTTTGTGTGGTTTTCATAACGTTTTGACCCATTTGCTGGAGCCCTTTGTCACACAACCCTTTCATTTCCCAAATGTGACCTTACACTTTTGAAACCTGCACACGTCACCTACCCTTGAAAAGGTCTGCCTGTGCTCTTTCAAAAAATGTGTGCTTGTCGTTCCTCACCACATTGGTTTTCCCGTTTTACACATGCAAAGTGTGCCTGTTCAGGCCGTGAACGTAAAACTCATGTGTACCATGGCTCAGTCTTTGGCTTGTGGTATTGCTTGTTTTGTAAAATACTTCAAAAAACGTGTTCTTTCCTAACTGCAAGAGTCGGTGGAATGTAGTGGAGCATTGCTTTTCTCAAAATACATAGAAGCCATTGCCGTACCAGGCCAACCATGTCCATCACATACCTTTTTTTTCGGTCATTTTTCCGTTTTTCCCCCAATCTATGGCATTTTCCCCTAGCTAGTATTTGCCTGACCTATGCAAATCACCCCTTCCTAAACTTGGAATTGTGTCTACTTTTCAGAAATATATGCCTTTCTGTCCTCCAATTCCGCTTTCCTACCCTTTTCTTCCATTCCGTCCATGCATGTCCAATTGACAAAAAGTGCCAAAATCGCCTACCTCTCACAAAACAGTTGATAACCACATCAAAATAATTTGTTTTCGTTTCCACTCAACCTGTTCTTGAAAGCCAGGAAATGGGGGAATTCAGCACAGCAAACCATTTGTTCCTAGCTCTTACAAGGAAAAAAGCACAGGCTTCTTTGTACATCATTTTATTAGCATTTTTTGAAAAAACCCAAAATGTTCGCCCTTTTTGCTTATTTTCTCTCACCCCCCTACAGCAACCTAGGATTCCTGGGTGGTGTTACGACCGCCTGCATGTGGAAAAAAAGGAGCCAAATTTGGCCGAGATATCTCATTTAACAAAAAAGTTACAAGGCTGTTAGGCAGAATCCTGTGCAGTTCCCTTGGGGACCACTGCAAAAAGATTAAGACTACAGGAGTAAACAGTAAACCCAATTGGTGGCAGTCTGTACCACCCAGATTTACCTGGTAGCTGTGGCTGAGAAGTCAGACTTCTCTCAAGAAGAGTAAGGCAGTATATAGAGTGTACACAATAGGGCTAAAAACACAGTGGAACAAGCAAACACTGACCAGAGCTTTGTATCAAAAGTATATAATTATTTAACACACACTTTAGAAAATACACTAGCACTATAAATCAAAGCAAGTTCAAAACACAATCAGAAAAGTATTTACACCTCCACTAGCAATTACTAGACAAGTCTAAGTTAAAACACCACTTTTTGTCAAAACAGAGGTGAGCGTGTAACTTAGATGGCACTCCACTAATTAGGTGAAAGGGGGAGAAAAAGGCAGAGCATAAAAATAAAACAGTTCCCAACACTTTTCTAAGTCCAAAGCAAGTCAGTGAAGGCAGTATACACTGTAGAGCGAAAGTTCATAGGCCAGGCCCACTTTAAAGGGAGCAAGGCGAAATATGCCCAGGATCACACTGTTTAAAATGCACTAAAAGTCTTTGCAGAGTGTTCAAAAGAGGATGGGGTGATTTGAGAAGTAAAGTTAGAAGGTCTGGAGCCAACCCAGTTGGAAGGCCAAGGATTTAAGGGTCACCTTTAGCAATCAGAAGAAAGGGAGGCCAGGTGGAACACAGTACCTTAATTCGAGAGGAAGCTCCAGCGGCGGCAGTTGTTCCTGGCAGTGGATGCAAGTCGTGGATTCGACCAGGGGAAGAGAAGATCTCATCGAGGAGGAACCTTGTAGTCGTTGCACTGCCCAGGGAAGAGACCAGCCGTGGAGTTTGTTGGTAAAAGGTGCATTCCTTTTCTTCGTGGTCAAAGTGGTGAAGCTTGGCTATCCGGTCGCCGGGGTGCTTGGCACGGGCGAGTTGACCAAGAGACGTCTTTGGAAGGCGAAGTGGCGAGCTGGTTGATCCCACCAGCTCAGAGGGAGAAGACTCTTCCAGCAGAAGATCTCCTCTTGTCGTCGGGAAAGTGGTGAGGTCGTTGCAGCAGGGCTCCACCGGTGGTGTCGTCATTGCAGATGGATCAGCTTCTTCCCTCTTTGGATTTCTTAGATCCTGTGGCGACCTCTGAAGTTCCAGCCCCAAAAGTCCTGCTTTTATGCAGAAAAACCCCCATTCAACAGCCTAGCTGTCCCTCAAACATGCTAAGTGGTGAGCTGGGCGGCTCACCACTGGGCCAATCAGAATAGAGTGTGACTTGAGTTGCTAAGGCAACGCAGTCCAGGGTGCAAATTCCCCTCCCCGCACATCCTGTGGAACCCAGACAGTGTGGCACCATTTGGAGGGCTTCTGTGGAGAAGCCTGCCAAAAAGTGGAACAAAGGGCTCGACCTTGGTCAGAGTTACAGAGACGGACACGAACACCATTTTAGAAAAGAGTTCTGGCAACAAAAAAAACAACCGTGGATTTAATATTAAATAAATAAACCGGCGGTATCTTTAACATTGCACCAAAAAAGTGGTGCGTTTAAAATCAATGGGAAAATCCCATAGGAAATATTCCGGTGGAATATTTTGCGTGGTAACCACTGCCACCAGCCAGAAACTCGACAAGGGGGGACTGGACAGTGCCCCCTTGAAAACAGTCCCATCACTATCTTGTTAAGAGCTTTCTGTACTTCTTTAGGAAGTTCCCTCTTCACAACAAAATAAAAGAATGGGATTATTCAGTCCAAAGAATCTCCCATTTCTGTCCTTTACATTTCCTGTATGTGTAATATGTACTGAGCAGGGTCCTCATCATTTCGCATCGCTCTCATCCTGAATGATTGAAGATCGGCCGTATCTGGGTATGTGCGCCATAGGCGTGGACACACTTGGGGCCTAATGTCATTAAAGTGCGCTACGGCATAGTTGACGTCAACGATCGTCACACCTGGATAACCGGCTTTAACCCATATGTCATCAGTTGGATGCCCCAGTATCGAAATAAAGAAACTTTTTAGGTCCCCTATAGCCATGGTAGTAGCAGCCGTTTGCTTCTCAAAGGCATCTATCCATTTACCTGCTCCAGCGCTACAGGAGTGCCTTTGTGAGGTTATTTTTGTCCATTTGTGTCCACAGTATATACTGTGCTCTTCCTGGTCCCTAGTGTAATAATGGCAACTGCGCCCCTACTGTCTTCTCCGTTCCCTTCTTCCCTGTTGCCAATTTCTTAGCCACTGCAATCTGCCCATACCTGTTTCGTAAACCTGGTCCCCACAAACGTTCTACTCATGGGAAAATTGCAGGTGGCTGTTCCTCTTCCAACTCGTCTACAGTATCCCACTCCTCATCTCCCCCTTCAGTATGGTCATACTCATCATCCGACCGTACCGCACCGTAATCCAAACTTTCTGTCTGCCTCCTCCTCTCCTACTCTATATGCGCATCTTTAATAGCAGTACTGTCTATATGAAAAAAAATGTATCTCCAGCTCTCCATTCATCTGTTCCTACAGGTACTCGTTGCACATCCCTCCTATCCAACTTCCATCTAATTCATTCTTCTTCCACCTTCCTCAATACATCTACCAAATCTTTCTGTGGCTTCTGTCAGTTCCTTTGAGTGCTCTATCTCTCGCAGCGGCAGACGCTATAGGGTTGGGGAGGTTATGATATTGGGCCGATGTAGGTGGTGGGTGAGTGGTAGTAGGCAAAGGAACAAATGTGGTATTTGTACCCCCTGATGCGGCATTAGTAGAATAGCATCCTAGCAGGGGACAATGCTGGGGGGTTTGTGGGGTTACTCAGAATAGCTGACATGGTCATTATCGGGGCTCACAATGTGAACCACTTGCTCCCCGTTTTAGGGGAATCTATAGGGACATCGTCCAAATCCTCCACCATTTTCCATAATTCTAACACTTCCTTCCTGTTCTTCAATGTTCTCCCCTTGTACTTAGCCACCAAGTATGTGTACATATAGAGATGCTGGAAATGCATCGGAGGGACAGTGCTTCTGTATCCTTGTCCTTTATGCCTTTATCATGTATGTTCTGTCTTGTTTTACGCGCAGGAGTTCATGTGGTTTGGTGTACAGCCCTTTGGGATACCCTTCTCGCAACCATGGGTGGGGGTACAACCCTATACCCCTAGTGTATATTTTTGGGCACCTTTGTGTGGTCCACAGAGCAGAGTATGGGCTGGTGGCAGCTCGATGCTGAATTGACAGGTGCTCTGAGTATCCTCCATTTTGGGATACCCAGTCCCTGCCATTGGAATCAGTTGATTCCTGATAGGAGACAAGATGGCCCCTGTGGCCTCTTGCTTTCTATCACCTGTTACCTTGTTTTCCCGAAGTCCCGGGAAGCCCTGACTCTGTCCCTTCCCCTGACTGGCTGTTGGGTGGAAGTTCCATATACAGTATTGTGGGGAAGTCCAGGCCAGACTAGCTGGAGCCTTCTCAAAGATTGTATGTTGTGGGTATGCCCATGGGGTGGGACCTGGATGAATGGAGTGTGTGACAAATATGCATTTCCTCTTATGGGTGTCTAGTATCTGGTGTGTGACACAAAGACCGAGACAGCCCTGCCCGAAACTGGTATGAATGCAGGGTGTAGTGCTGAATGGCTGGGTGCTTGTCCGAAACCACATTCCGTGTTGTGAGTGTCTGGATGGAGAAGAATGGCCTGAATGCACTGTGAGCCCGATTGGCTGCCTGACTGCGTGAATGCCCTTCTGAATGATTGATTGCCTGAGTGTGACCCAGCGGAGTGAATGGGAGACCAACAGTATATCTGAGGACCTCTCACTGATGGAAATCAGTCAGAAGCTGAAGTCGATACTTGATGTTTACTCTCAAAGCCGAGCCGGAAGAAGAAGGTGAACCGCTGTTCCCTTCAACGTAATCTGAAAGCTGCTGTGCCTCCAAGAAACTGATCCAAGAGGGGGCGTGGCCAGCGGCGAGGCGATGTAGACGTGCGCCTCCATCGCTCCCGTGGCCGTCCGTGAATATCCTGGTCAATCAGCCTGAATCCGATGTTTTTGCAGCACCAAAAGACCACTGCTGATATCGCACGCCCGATCACAAATGCAGCTGAAAAAATTGTTCGGAACCTTGGACGAAATCCTGCCCAAATAACCTTCAGAAAATCGTCGCAGAGCCAGAAATAGTGGAACCAAAATGGCCGCCCGCCAGGCCCTGCCCCGACGCGCCTGAAACAGAGGAGGCTGACGCAGCGGACAGCCCTAGGTGAGGCCCTGCCAGGGCACCGGTGGTGATAACAACCTACAACCCACCCGGGGCCGCGTTGCCGGAGCGGTGCGCCCTGGTGGTCCGCTGGGGATCCCCGGCGGGGGAGGAACGCGAACACGCTGCTGCCGAAAGTGTGTGACCTCCCTCTCGTCCCATCCCGGCTCTGCACTGGAGGCGACATCACGCCGTCACAGGCCAGACACCATCGCCCTCACCCCGTTACTGGGCGGACTACGTGCCTCGGAGCCGTAGCGCATCGGGGCGCTTTGGGGCTGTCATACAAGAGAAGAAGTGCAGTTTGGTGATCCTCGGACGCGGCCTCACCTCCGGCGGAGGGACCCGCCGGAGGGGCCAGGCTACAGATCCCACAATACAGCGCGCACATCATAGTGGCAACAGCTGAGCCAGCCAGAACCACTCTCTGGCCCACTGATGCCTCGACGAGCAGACACCCCCCTGAACGGGTGAGCGCTTGCCCCCCCTGATCCCAACAATCGTACTGTGGAACGCCTGACAGTGCACCGCTCCATTGGCCCGCAGAACACAACACTACTGAAGGGAACTCTCAGAACCCCACGAGAAGCTGCACACTGGATCGATGTTAAATCCCACCCCGGGCGGACAAGGAGAGGCCCGAGACGAGCTTATAAACTGACTGTAACTGTAGAAAACACGTGGAAAGAAGGAGCTGACGGCCCCCTCGCCAAGAATTTCATGACCCTAGGAAGGCATCACAGCCTGGAACACCCGCTGTGAATCTCCCTGGACGACGGCTCGCACTCTCCGGATACCGCAACCCGGGAAAGAGCCCTAAAAGCCTCAACAAAAGTCAGAAAGCCCTAACGTTGTTACAGGAACTTTTGAGATACCCGCACCTAGCACCTGGCAGCCTGACCTGGGGGAAAGCTTCCCCCACCACCATCCAGTGCCATCAATCCATCTAAAAAACAACTGAAACCCACAACGCCACGTCGGAAAAGTGCTTACCCCCGAAACTGGCAGAACCAGCGACCATCATGGGCAAAGATAAACCCAAAAAACTCGCTGTACAACACAAAATGGATCAATATACCATGCCAACCACACAAAACCAAGAGGAGCCTGAACCGACCACAGATGCCCCCAACCCAGAAGCCGCAATATCGCTGAAAGATGTCATGGCGGCGATAGCCGACTCATGTGCCTCTATGGAGCAAAAAATAGACGGTATAAGCATGGACGTGTCGCTCCTCCGCCACGATTTACAAAAGCTGACATCTCGCACAGGGGAAGCGGAACAACGCATCTCTAACACCGAGGATGAAATGCGCACCCTACAACACCAACTGGCCAGCGTCAAAATGGAGCTTAAAACACTGACCAACCGAGTGGACGATAGTGAGGGCAGATCAAGGTGCAACAACGTCAGGATTCTTGGCCTGCCCGAAAACACAGAAGGGGCAAACATGGAAACCTTCTTTGAACAGTGGTTCACGGACATGTTTGATGCCGACGCCTTCTCTAAATTCTTCTCGATTGAAAGGGCACACCGCATCCCCTCCGGGAAATTGATTCCGGGTGCACCTCCCTGCACCGTAATTGCCAAGTTTCTCAATTACAGAGATCGTGACGTGTTACTCCGGAGAGCAAGAGTCAAGGGCACACTGACATACAACAGTGCAAAAATAGCTTTCTTTCCAAACTACACAAGGGAAGTCCGAAAGGCCAGACAATCCTTTGATCAGTTAAAGAAACAACTACAAACCCTGAACGTCAAATGCGGCCTCTTGTTCCCAGCACAGCTCAAAATATATTACAAAGGGACGACAATTCACTTCGAAGATCCGAAACAGGCCCGGAATTGGGCAGAGCAACACATTGAAGGGGACTGGAACACCCCGAGCAACAATAGGCGGAGGAACTCCCGGGTCCACCGGGACCGGAACCCACAGCCACCACAACAACCACCCGAAGACCCCCATGCTGAGGGAATGGGGTGACCATGGATAGCATCTACCGAACAATGACAGTGTGGCAGCATACACACGTCAAGATTGGAGCAATAGGACGGCCGCGGCAAAGGTGGGCCACCCCATAGATAGTTAATTGTTTGATCGCTGGCCACTAGGACCAGCCTTGGTTGTTGTGTGAAATTTAGGCGACAGGTACTTCTAGTTGGGAGGAGTATGGGGAGGGGGATGATACAGTTTATTGTTATTATGTTCACCATCACAAGGGTCCTGGATAGTACACCTACACACCATGAGAAGGTCCCACACACCACAAAACGAACACCACTACATCCACGCGCAATGTGTGACAGCGCACCTAAGGCCCCGAATACACAGACCAATGTCACCTAACAGCAATGAAGTCAGAACTCTCAAGTTCCTGACTTGGAATGTTAATGGCCTGGGTGGAGGAATCAAGAGACGACTGGTCATGCAGTTCCTAAACAGACACAAGCCAGGCATAGCTTCTTTAACAGAAACACACCTTGCAGGCACCACATGTAACCTTTTCAAACGCACTAACTACAGACTGGCAGAACACACAGGCTTTACCATGGACTCCCATGGCCTCCTCATACTGGTACACAAAAGGTTACCCTTTACCCTTAGGAAAGTCAGACATGACCCTAATGGGAGGTATGTATATATTACAGGAGAGCTGTGGAATCAGACCATAGCAATGCTGGCGGTTTACGCGCCACCGGCGCTACTACCAGCACTCATAGCTGACATCACGTCTATAATCACGGAGGATGAATCTGACCTGCTGGTCACTGGCGGGACTTCAATGAAGTCATGGATATAGAAATGGACCGCACACACTTGAGAGGGAGGAACCCGGCCAACCGCACCAGACTCGCCACCTTCGCCGCGGCATTAGGCCTACGTGACGTGTGAAGGGACCTTCATCCTGACAGAAGGGAATACTCATTCCACTCTGGGGCATATGCCTCACTATCACGCTTGGATTACTTCTTTCTTCCTGCACCAAACATGCATAGGGTCATAAAGGCAACATTACTACCCCGAGGCATATCAGATCACTCCCCCCTGCTCATTGAACTGCGCACAACCAGACCACAACCTCCCCCCACATGGCGTTTGAATAATTACTACCTGGGTTTCCCAGAACTCCTAGAACAGATGCAAACGGCTACCACAATGTATTTTGAAACAAATGTTGGTTCCGTTGACGATCCAACCGTAATATGGGAGGCCCTTAAACCAGTGCTGCGCGGCGAGGTCATCTCCTGGACCGCTGCACATAGGAAAGAACACCAAAAGGAACTCTCGAGGCCGAGCAATTAGTCACGCAAGCCGAGGCAGACCACCTAGCTCTCGACCAGCCCAACACCCACCGCCAGTTAACCCTAGCCCATAAACGCCTCCAGAACGCGGCCCTAAATTGTGCCAAGCAAGCTCATCGAACAATGCGAGCTAGGATATACGAAACAGGAGATAAAGCAGGCAAAATACTTGCATGACGGAAAAAAGAGACGAGGGCAATCGCCAAATTAGAGCGATCGTAACAGAAAACTCAGAAGAATTAGTGAATGATAAAGACATAGCCGAAAGCTTTGCCTCCTACAATGCTGAATTATACAGATCTCCCGAAACACCTGCGAACACTGACATATTGAATGAAATCACCCTTCCCACCCTCACCCAAACACAACAAACCCTGTTAGAGAAGGATATCACAGAAGAGGAGCTGGTAACAGCAATGTCCCAGCTTCAAACTGGGAAAGCGCCAGGCCCGAACGGCTTCCCGATAGAAGCATGGCGAAAAGTGGGGACGAATGTAATAGCCCCGCACCTGTTGCGAATGTTCCAACACGCCAAATCCCGAGGTGCTCTCCCCCCAGACCTCCGGCGAGCCACGATAGTGGTGATTCCGAAAGCGGACAAACCACCAGACCGCTGTGGTTCATACAGGCCCATCTCCCTTATTAATACAGAGACCAAAATTCTCGCAAAGGTACTCGCCAACAGACTGCAGCAGGTGATAACATTACTGATACACCCCGATCAATGTGGATTTATGCCGCAAAGATCCACCCGTATGAACATACACAGGCTGCACTCAGTACTTGAGAGAGCTCCCGCTCTCCAAGGCCCCTTAGCATTGCTCACAATAGATTTTGAAAAAGCCTTTGATTCTGTGTACTGGGATGCTATATGGGTAGTGATGCACCGGATGGGCTTCGGGCCCCAATTCATAAGTTGGGTTCAGCTATTATAAGAGTCCACTGAGGCAGAAATGCGAGTCAATGGGTGGCCCTCGAATCCCTTTGCGCTGGGAAAGGGGACTAGACAAGGGTGCCCTCTGTCTGCAATGATCTTCGCGCTGGCCATTGAACCCCTGGTGATATTGTTGCGTACATCCACGTCTTGGACAGGTTTTCAATGGGAAAGCGACTGGGAAGACAAAGTTTCCCTATACGCAGATGACCTACTTCTCTACGTAAAAGACCCACACACCGCATGCCCCGTAATAACGGAATTACTTGATAGATATGGGTCATTTAGCGGGCTACGAGTAAACTGGTCCAAATCAACACTATTTCCAATTAATAAACACAATTTTAGAGCCCCACCAGATTGCCCATACAAAATTGTGACGGATCAGTTTCGGAATCTGGGAGTGCAGGTCACCAACGACTTAAAAGAATATGTAACTAAGAACCTCCATCCAATAACGATAAGATTTACATAGATGTCCGCCATTGGGTCCCCCTCCCACTAACCCTACTAGGCAGGGCTGCATTGTTCAAAATGATGACACTTCCCCGTTACCTGTATATACTACAGAATGCCCTATTATACATTCCGAAGGGAGAGTTCCAGAGAATCGACCGCGTGTTGAGGAAAGTGCTATGGTGCAACAGACACCCTCGCATTGCACTGAGCATCCTCCAATGCTCGGTATGGGAAGGGGGGATTGGCCTCCCGCGCCTACAATCTTACTACTGGGCCTTTAAAATGGCCGTAGTCAATGATATGTTACATGGCGCTACATCACTGCCGCACAACAAGGTGGCGAGTGCTGGGGACCCAGGCAGTGCCCACCTAGAATGTCTTTACTGGGCAACGAACCCCAGGAATCCCCAAACCATGCACTCCCACATCACACGAATCTGGGAGGAGACACACAAATACATAGGCTGGGATGCGAAAATCACACCCTTACAACCATTATGGGGAAATAAGAACCTTCCTGAACTGAACAAACTCCCGAGATGGCACCAGTGGATGAACCAGGGAATCACCACGGTTGGTGACGTAATTGTTGACGGCGGGCTGGCACCCTTCGAGCACCTAATTACCCGCTTCCACCTCGCACACACGGAACACTATCACTACATACAAATGCGACACGCACTAAGACCCCACCTCGCAGGCCTCGCAGACATGCCCGAAAGCACTCCCCTTGAAAGAAACATAGTTCAAGCAAGAATCGACACCAAAATAACATCCACTATGTACGCTGTTATAACATCCTTTCCCACCACTGAATTGTTGAGTCTTAAAACAAAGTGGGAACGGGATGTTGGTGCCATCCAACCAGAGGACTGGATGATTAGCCTAATGTACCCACGAGAGGTAGCGATTTCCGCCAGACTTCGACTCATACAATTCAAAATCCTGCATAGAGTATATTACCCTAGGGTTGCACTCCATAGATGGGGAAGGGCTACCGACCCGCTCTGCCTACGATGTCAAAAAGAGGAGGGCACCTTCTTCCACATATTATGGGGATATGATCGGATCCAACAATACTGGCAACAATGCTGCGATGAACTCACATGAGTAATGGGGAAAGAGATTCACAAAGACCGGAAAGTACTGCTACTCGGGATGGAGGGTGAAGAAGACCTGTCCAGATACGAAAAACTGTTTCTGTCCACAGCCACGGCACTAATCAAAAGGAACATTGCGAGACTGTGGGGTTCAGCATCACCCCCGCAATACGAACAATGGGTTGCGGATGTGGACATGTGCGTGATGATGGCTGCCCAAATAAGGTGGAAAAGATATGGTAGAAATGGGAAGATATGCAGTGAATCAGGTGACCGTATGTACATAACTTGATTTAAACAATGTGGGATATGACCGGGAAGATCCCTATATGAACGATGGTGTTGCTCCCGAGACCCAATTCAAAGGTGTGAACGATTAGTTGTTAAGGGTCCGTTGACCCCATTGTAATGTTTGTTGTTGTAAAATGTGATTAAAAACAAACAATAAAATGTGTTATTAAAAAAAAAAAGAAACTGATCCAAGAGAGGACCCGGCTAGGAGACCTCTTCCCGAGTTAAGAGAGACCATCGTGCACCAGCTGATCTTTGCCAAAGCTCCCTGGAAGTCAGACCCTCAAAAGTCTGCCGACCTAAGAAGGGGACTGCTGCGGAATCCGAAGTGAAGCACCCGGAATTCCGTCCATCGTCGTTGACCAGGGTTTGCAGGTTTGCTATAACCGCTGGAAGCACATCGAAGTGGGTTGCCCAGACGTGGGGACAACTTGACGTCGTGCTGCTCAACGACCGGAGCTGCTACGCTCCATCTTTGCCTAAGACATTTGATTCAAGGACTCCCTTGATCATCATCGCCGACCGCTTTGTCTGGCTGGCGAAAGTCAAGATTGTCGATGACCAGGGAGAATCCACCGGTGGGTTTCCTGCCACCCGAACACCTCAGACGCCGACAAAGTCCCGAGAGCCAGCCGTGGTCACATCCTGATCGCCAACGCCAGACGCCGACGATCCAACGCCCTTGCTGGGCCAAAGTTCTTCATAGACTCTTCGGCAACTAACTATCGTGGTCGAGGTGTACCGCACGCCTCATCTTCACAGAACGTTCATGAGATTTCATCAACGAGCACCACGAGGATCGGAGCTGCTTCCCTGACAACAGCGTTCAGGTTTTCTTCACTTTGAATCTTGACGACCCGTGGCTCCTGCCTTAAAGAGAGTTCACTCAAGAAGGGCCTGTTGACAACTCATCGAAGAACTCTACGAAACCAGGTACAGTGGGGTTGTAGAACCTTTAGAAGGAATCAAGACTATATTAAGCATATCTGGACTGGGCTTGTCAATACGCTTTATTTACAGGTTTCCCAGGTGGAGGGATCCTCACGCAGAACTGTGTCGGGTGGTAGCGACCCAGTATTCTGCCATTGCTTGATTTAATTTGCATTCTTTCTGTGGTCTATCGTTGATTCCTCGTATGATCTGATTCGTATGTCATTTGAACTGTTAATAGTTGATGCATTTCAAAGGAATCGATAGTTAAGAGTGGTACCACGTAAACCTGTATATATTTGCCATTATAGTATTGGCAGAGTACAAAGTGTGTTATTGTGATTGTGTACATAACTTTGAACCTTATGTATATAAAGTCTGTGTTTTCACTAATGTAGTGTGTGGACATTCCTTTGTGAGTGCTTGGGGACAACACTGTACTTAAGAACCAGCCTGCATCACCTCCTGAGAGCTTAAGCCTTGATTGCTCGTCCACGGTTTACCTGATAGAGAATCTTGGCTGGGGTGCTCTGTGCCTCAACTCTGCCATATAGAGATCAGGAGTACAGATACCCCCCTCCAGTCCCTTTACACAGATGACTTAATATATCTCTGTTATGTGTTCCCTGTTCCGGCCATGGCTTATACATACCTCCCTTAGTTTCCACCAATCATTCCTTGTGATACTTGAGAATGTTTTCTCGGTACAAGCGAAGTGCTTTGCACATGTGCTCCAATGGGGTTTCTGGCTCCATCATAGCCGTCCCTTTATCACCATTATGCCATATGACCAACACCCATACTCCGAACCAGCAGAGCCATACCCACCCAATAACTCTCCCCCCTTTATCGCCCTCTGGCCGTCAATGCCCAACCACCTGCTCAATACTTACAGCCTTACACACTCCCCTTAAGACCCATCCCCTCATTGTTCACAAACCTCCTTTCACACAACAAATCAGGCTCCCACTTTTCCTCTTCCAGCCACAATAAAATAAGCAATAACAAAACATATTAGAACTATGTTTTTGTTCCACCACTCCCTGTATATTGGATGAGAAGGTCCAAGGCCCACAGGACCTCTACAACAACTGCTTCTTGTTCTCACGCCCCCCCCCCCATGCCCACTAACTAGAGGGGGCCTCTATCCATATCCTCTTTTTCCTCATTACACAGCGCTGTCTTCTTCCCTAATAACATAGGAAAGGGTCTTGTGACACCATAATCCTCTATATAAAAATCAAAATGACTCATATACAATTCCACGTGACTTCCAAACTATCCATGCATTCTTCCCTCACTACACGCGCACCACTCTTCACATACTCAAACACTAATGCTCTCTTCCCGTACCCCACTTGTTTTTCCCTAAAAAAAGGTGCACTTACATCTATGCGTTCCTCTGTCACTGGGTCCCATCAACAGGCTGCACAATCCAGAGACAGCGCCCCGCTCCAAAGAACCTACAGAAATTCTGATAACACGTCTCCTCTAAACCTCTTGAAGGTGTGCACAGGGGGACTGTTTGCTGCAGGTGGGCACGTCCCCTCCGGATGTGCGGCCAGGATTCCTCCGTCCTCGTGGTGCGGTCTGGGATCATGTCGGGGTCAATAACAATGTAGGGTAACTGCACAACAACCAGACATATAAAAAAAACACTAGGCAAAAAGGGTTGATGCAACCTTTTTCGAGAAGAACAAGAGCTTTATTTTGCTTACAAAAGAAAATGGTGACAGTCCACTACCACGGAGCTCTCTGCCTCCATCAAAGCAAACATCACATTATAAACATAGAAATCGTCATGACGCATTTGATATACACTGTCCATCCCCCACCCTCCTTGGGTACTGCCTATTTACATGCTAATATTCACGTACAGGCCCCTCTCCTCACCTTCTCCTCCATCTTCTTAACACGTGGGTAATGGCCTCGTCACCTGGGATTACTGTAAAATTATTGGTTGTGCTTTAAAATGCACCACCCTGTCTTAAGACCATACCACGTGATGTGCATCTGGTCATCAACATGAGCTCGGCAGATAACGTTGAGGTTAGCCTGGTCCTTCCAAACAAAGTAACTCATTTCTCAACCCATACATGCAGGCACCCCCATCATGCCTCCCCGCTGCAATCTTATAAGCATTGGCATCATCCTTTGCTCTCCCTGGTACAAAACACAGACCTTGTTGTTCTCTGCTCCCGCTTTATCAGTTGCTCCACCCAAGGTATAGGCCTGGAATCCCTGCATGTCCCACTAATCCATCTAATTCATGAAGGATTTAGGAGTATTATTCCTGGGCATCTGGTAGTTCAAATGGAATGACCATTATTCTGGGGGGCGCTGGTGTCCTAAATCTCAGCTCGTGTTTTGGCAGCTCAGGACCTCTGACCTGGCTCCCATGAGTGTGGCCTTCGAACTGGGCTGCAGCCCTACTTCCATTTGGCTGCTCGCATTTCTGCCTAATTGTACAAAGTTCTAGCTAGATACATTTATATGTGGTTGTAGGTGCGCGTTCCCTGCCATGCCTGAGAACTGGAATGTAATAATCACGTGATAGAAGGGGCCTTGTTGTTCTGTGTGTCAAACACAGCCTGCGACGATTCAGGCCTACTCTCAAATACAGTGTTAGTTCATGTTATAGATATCACGCACATGCAATGTGTTCAAGATGACACTTACAAAGCAGATGATTAGTTTCCCTTATATAAATTTCGACAATGCATGTGTTTCCTGCCAGTCACCTCCACCCATCAGGTTCCCTCCTCCCCCTACAATAACCTCTAGAGGTTCCTAACATATTAGTATATTTTCCTCAATAAAAATAGTTTGGGAGGCACAGTGATTTGAACGTGCATCCCAACAGAGTGCAGGCCTGAGCAGCCGTGTACAGGGCTAGCACTTCCTGCTCTTGCTACTCCTTCATCGCCTTCTGCTCAGCCACTTTCCACTCGCAGGTCATCCTAAATTTCCTGTTGCTGTTGCAAACGTGGAAGAACAAATTGCTTACCCTTGGTAATGTACTTTCTACTGGATGATCCTCCCATGGATTCCTCATCTTATATATATATTCTCCTACTTTGCAGCTCTCATAAACTTTTATCCCAACAGGGGCGTTGTACGCAATGGCGTTGATGGTCATCGAGTCATCATCTCTGTAACCAGACGTGACATTGATGCAGGTACATATAGCGCGCTCAGCGCCCTGTGACCTCAGTTGTATTTTTTCTGATTTCACAGCCGCGTTACAGATTGGAGACAAGGATAGCTGGTGAAGCGTTAAAGTTATAATCATATTAGGGAGCTCCTTAACCGTGGAGTAGGCTGGGAGGGCGTTGAGGAATCTCTGGTGGCGGCCACGGATCTACCTCCAGGCCTGACCTGCCAGTAGATCAGGCCTCCACTGGCAAAAAGATGCCACAATTACCGGCACCCATCTTACTGGTGACAGTAATTGCGGCAATCCCCTACACTGACTCATCTTGCCACTTCCCTGCTTCCTGCTCCCAACGACAACGTTGCAAGGCTTTTCCATCTGCCTCACCATGCTGCCTTACCATCAAAGATTACTGGGGTAAGCCTGGTTTAATTGTTGTAGCGCTCATTGGCGGGACATAATTTTTCTTCACAACAAAAAAGAAAAACACATTTAAAATATTTAATTTAAGCCGCACTCCGAGGATTCCACTGGATCAGCAGTGTTTTCACATTCACTGCCTTTGCCATCTGATTGTGGGCATCTTGCAGGCCCGCCTCATTGTCTTTTGCCATTCCAAAATGCTCACCTTTCTCCACCGGACCTGCTGACTTGGCTTGGCTCTGCCCCCGCCCCATTGATTGCACTTGGCTTTTAAGTCAATCACAGTAACCAGGAGGCGGGAGCCGGCCACTACTACCTAAGGCCCACAACAAGGCCCCTCTACTCATCTTGCCACTTCCCTGCTTCCTGCTCCCGATGACAACGTTGCAAGGCTTTCCCATCTGCCTCACAATGCTGCCTTACCATCAAAGATTGCTGGGGTAAGCCTGGTTTAATTGTTCCAGCGCTCGTTGGTACAACATCATTATTTTTCACAACAAAAAAGAAAAACGCATTTTAAATGTTTAATTTACGCCGCACTCAGAGGATTCCACTGGATCAGCAGTGTTTTCACATTCACTGCCTTTGCCATCTGATTGTGGGCATCTTGCAGCCCTCCGTCATTGTCTTTTGCCATTCCAAAATGGCCTCACCTTTCGCTACTGGACCTGCTGACTTAGCTTGGCCCTGCTCCCTCCTCCTATTGGTTGTACTTGGCTTTTAAGCCAATCACAGCAACCGGGAGATGGGAGCCGGCCACTACTACCTTAGGCCCACAACAAGGCCCCTGTCTGCTCCTTGTCTGCTACCAGAATGCTGCTTGTGGTATATTCCTGACACCCCTGCTTTTGGACTTCCATGATGCCGCTACCTCACTTTACTAAGAAATCTGGACTTCCATATCACACCTACATAACTATGGGTTTATTCCCTCCTTCTGGACATGCCTATACCCTCTTTTGACTATTAGTTTCCTTCTCTTCTTGTCTCCCATGTTTGCACTTGTGACTGCACTGCGTTTTTGCACCCACTGCAAGCTTCTGATTCTGGTTGCTATTCAAATCTGGCTGTGTTTTATGCATTTAACTTAGTCCCAAATCTGGCAGTGTGGTGTATGCATTTAACTTAGTTTCAAATCTGGCTGTGTTTATGCATTTAGCTTAGTTTAAAATCTGCCGGTGGTTATACATTTAGCTTAGTTTCAAATCTGGCTGTGTTTTATGCATTTAACTTAGTTTCAAATCTGGCTGTGTGTATGCATTTAGCTTAGTTTTAGATCTGGCTGTGTTTATGCATTTAGCTTAGTTTCAAATCTGGCTGTGTTTTATGCAAACTTGCTCTGCCATTTGAGCAGCCCCTCTGCTGTATGCTTGTGATCCCTGTCTGCCTGCCTGTTTGCATGCCTTTTGTACTTGCTCCCCCTCCCCCTCCTGCTTGCCTCTTCTCTTTCACCACACTCACCGTTTCTCAGTCTTCTCTCCCTCTCCCCATCTTTTTCCCTCTCCCCTTTTCCCCTTCCCCTTACTATATTCTTTGCACTCTATCTGAAATGTCTTCTGACCTAGTACGATACTAGCTTGTTTGTTTTCCTCCCCTTCCCTCCTTGTTTGTTCCTCCCCTTCCTCCCTCCTCCCCCTGCTCCGCACCTCATGTCAACTCTCCGGCTCTACCAGAAATGCTGTCAGGCCTAGTACGATAGTTGCTTGTCTGTCTCATCTCCTAACCCCCTCCTTATCTTTTTCATAGCTCTTGCACTAGTACGATAGACACTTTTTTCACATTCTGAATGTCTCAAGGTCTTGTAAGAATGGCATTGTATTTTCCCGTGCTTCCTCCTTGCCTTGAAGCACTTTAAAACACATTGGCGCTATACAAATAAACTATCAACCAATTGAGTCCTCTGGGACTTCATGGAATGGGGAGTTACCTGCATTCCCGCTGCCCATAATATCCGGGAATGCCGGGATACCAGGCAGTGGGAATGCTAATTCAGTTTTGGTGGCATCCTGCCCACCAAACTCGGAATGAGGGCCTATCAGTAAAACCATTATGAAGGAGGGAAGAAGCGAACTCCAAGGCGATTAGGTCACCACTGGTTGGAGGACGGCACAGCCGAAATGAGACTCATTTGAGGATACTGTGTCCAGGCAGTAGTGTTTTGCGAATGTGTGCATAGAGGACCAAGTCGCAGCCTGACATATGTCCTAAACAGCTTCCCCCTTTTTAGAGCTTTGGAGAGCAGAGGCAACTGCCACATCTCTAATGGAATAATCCCTGAAACCTTTGGGAACTTCCTTAACCAGTCTTGTGTAGCATTCAGAAACACAAAACACTATCCATCTAGAGATAGTGTGCTTTGTTATTTTTTCCCCATCTTCTGGCTTGTGCATCCAATCAATATCTGATCTTCCAGCCTGAATTGTTTTGTCTTGGAGATGTAGAAACTCAAAGCCCTCTTGGGGACAAGTCTATTCAGTCTTTCATCCTCCTTGGATGGATGAGGTGGTGGATAGAAGGCTGGCAAACAAATTGTCTGCGATAGGTGGAATTCTGATACGACCTTTAGGAAGAACAAGGTCACCTTGCCATTCGAAAAAAGATAGTGAAAGGTGGTTTACAGGACTGCAATTAGCTCACTCTCCGGGCTGAGGAAATGGCAACCAATAAGGCCTACTACTAGGATAGCAGCCTTACAGGACATGAATGTAATGGCTCAAACAGGGAAGCCATGAGAAAAGTGGACACCAAGTTTAAGTCCCATGCTCTGGTGTATGCTTAAAAATGGATAGCGCCACTGGGCAGCCCTACATGGTGGGGAGCTGAAGACCCTGTCTTTCCAAATGCTGAAGGAAGGCCAACACCCTGAGGTGTCGCTTATGAAGGGATCCACATCATGTGGTTTGAACCAGCTCCAGAGTTTCTTCC
This sequence comes from Ambystoma mexicanum, assembly GCF_040938575.1. Lineage (NCBI taxonomy): Eukaryota > Metazoa > Chordata > Amphibia > Caudata > Ambystomatidae > Ambystoma > Ambystoma mexicanum. The sequence goes on from NC_090934.1 coordinate 962,343,727, forward strand.
AATGGCAGCAATAAAGAGCTTTTGTTGCTGGCCTTCTGGCCGAAAGCAACACATCCATGACGTCTTCTGGAAGGCCCCAGACCCTGTATCTTATCCTTTCAGAAGCCACACATACAGGTTGAGTGTGTGTACGCTCTGGTGGAGAACCAGCCCCCTCTCCTGAGAGAGGTCTGGCCTCCGGGGAAAACGATGTGGAGGACAGATGGCCATGTCCAGAAGCTCCGGATACCACAAACTACTGGCCCATTCAGGGGAAATCAGGATCATGGTTGTTCCGTAACGATTCAATTTCCTGATCACTTGAGGAATGAAAGGCTTCAGTGGGAATGCATACTTGAGCTAGAAGTTCCAATACACCACCAATGCATCCCCCAGTGCTCCTGTCTGGGGAAATTCCCTGGAGAAGAAGAGTTTGCACTACTTGCTCACACTGAAGGCATACATATCCACCTGAGGGGTCCCCCAAAGGGAGAAGATCTTTAGAGGAACTTCCTAGCACAGCTCCCACTCATGGGAGACCAAGCGTTGCCTGCTCAGGGCATCCGCTTTCATATTTTCCTTCCCACCCAGCTAAATTGGTGACAGGGAGATCTTGCTCTGTAACGGCCAGAACCAGAGCCTCATCGCCTCTCTGCACAGGGGAAGTGACCCTACACCACCTCTCTTGTTGATGTAGTGATTGACCATTGTGTTGTCCGTCATGCTCAGGACAGTCTTTCCATGTATGGAGGGCAATAAGGCCATCAGAGCCAGTCTGATCGCCTTCAGCTCCAATAGGTTTATAAAAGGTTTTGTCTCTGCCAGGGACCACAACCTGTGCGCTGTCCGCTTGTTCAGGTGAGCGCCCAAGCCTTTCAGAGATGCGTTCGTCACCACGGTTCCCTTTGGCCACTGTTGCCAAAACAGTCCTCCTGCCAACATGTTCTCTGTGCGAGTCCACCACAGGAGCTCCTGAGCGACTCTGCTCGGGCCTTGAATCAAGTCCATGCTACTGCCAGAGAATGACGACAACTGAGATCTGGGGGCCCATGTGAGAGTGTTACCATCTTGAATTTGTTCTTCTGATGAACTTGTTCAAGCGCCTCAGGTACAAGATGCGTCAGAGACCTCTGCCTTTCTTTGGGACCACAAAATAGTGGGAGTACACCCCCTGTTCCTTTCTTGAATACCAACTATATGTCGCCCTTATCCAGAAGAGAGGAAACCTTTTGTAAGAACAGTGAGTCTAGAACAGGTGGTGGCCTGGCCAGAGTGGGGCAATCCAGGAGGCGCTTTAAAAATGGGAGGCAGTAACCTTGGAAGATTGCCTGAAGGGCCCATGCGCCCGTAGTACTCATGGGATTATGGGAATCATAGTCCCTGTTAGGCAGAATCCACTGCAGTTCCCTTGGGGAGCACTACAGCAGATTAAGACTACAGGTATATGCAATAAATTCCCTTTGGTATCAGTCCGTACCACAAAGATTTAGTTGGTAGCTGTGGCTGAGCAGTCAGATTTATCTCAAGAGGAAGATGAGCAGTATTCAGGGTTTACACATTAGGACTATAGCACTATGGTACAAGGAAACACTGACCAAAGCTTTGTATTAAAAATAATATATATATTTATTTTACACACTTCTAGTTCAACACATAAATCACAGTTGTCAAAGTAAGTTAAAATTGTCAAGAAAAGTATACACAACTCCCAAATTTAAATTATATACAAGTTTGAGCCAGAGTGAAAACTGAGCAAAATGGCACAGGGTCAACCAAGCAAAATGGCACTCTAGTAATTTCTCAAAATGGAGGGAAAGGACAAGTTATACAGAATTAACCTCTAAAACACACAAGCAACACTTCCCAAGTGGATTGTGAACAAGTTAGGCAAGGTAGCACTTTAGTATTAGTCATACATAGGAGAAAACCGAGCAAAATGGCACTTCAGCAATACTTAAGAGGGAAGGAAGAGTGGTTATAAGAGTTTTTGGTGCACCAACACAGTTGAGGGTGAAAAGCAATCTAGTGAAGGCAGTTGTAACAGATCTAGCCAAAGTCAATAGGCCTGTGCCAGAGTTAGTGGTACAGGGCAATGTGCCCAGGATCAAACTGTTCTAGTCGCTGCAGTCAAGTCTTTAACGATTCAAAAGGAGGGTGCAGAAGGTAAAAGATAATGTTAGTTGATAGGGGCGGCCAACCCAGGAGGTAGGTAAAGGATTTCAGACACCTTTAGCAGTACCCCTCGAAACGGGAGGCCTGGTGGAACAATGTACCTGAAAAAGTGGAAGCGGCTTGTGCGGTGGCGGTAGTTCCTGGCAGTTCTTGCAGTTCGTGTTGTCCAGAGGAGGAAGAGAATCTCATTGTGGAGGAGGTTCGGGTTACTGCACTGCCCAGGGAAGAAGCCAGCCGCGGTGATGCTGAAACTGATTAAAAGGTACGCTCCTTTAAATCGTGGTGGACGGGCGCCTGGCTATCTGGTCTCCAAGTGCAGGGCACTGGCGATTCGACCAAGGCAGGTCCTGGAAGACGATTGGTGAACTGGTTGGCCCCACCAGCTCAAGGGAAGAATACACTTGCAGAGGAAAATCTTCTCAAGTCGTTGTAGAAAAGTGGTGAGGATCTGCAGCAGGGCTTCACCGGTGGTTCAGTCGTTGCAGATGTCTTCAGCTTCTCTCCTCTTCGGTTTCTTAGTTCCAGTGGCAACATCTTGTCCTCCAGTCCTCAGGACCCTGCTTTTATGCAGCAAGACCCCCATTCATACAGCCTAACTGTCACTCACACAGTGAGGTGTCTCTCCTGGTGGGAGAACTCCCCAGCCTATCAGGGCAGAGTGCGTCTTGGGTTGGGTACGCAACCCTGTCCAGGGTGCCTATTCCCCCTCCCACACATCCTGTCTACCCCAGACTGAGTGGCACAGAGAGGAGGGCTTCTGTGCAGGAGCCCGCCAAAATGATGAACAAAGGGTCCCCGACCTGGGTTAGGATTTCAGAGAAAGACACGAGAAAGAAATATTATTAAAGTTCTGGGGAAAAAAAAACACTGGATGAAAGTTCATATTAAAATAACCCGGCGGTATGTTAGAGGCTGTCAGTAAAAGTGGTAGCCTCGAACAATGGGAAAATCCCTCAGGAAAATATTTGCGATCGAATATTTACGGTAGAAACCACTGCCACCAGCCAGAAACTTTTGAGAGAGGGACTGTACGGTAACCCCTCGAAAATGAACACTAGAGAAAAATGATTAACCCTTCCGGGTACCTCCGTAGTAAGATGGTTTGTACTGGTTTTGTTCATAATGATTGACTAGTAAAGTCAATGGGGACTTTACATGCCCTGGGAGACAGTAGTCAGTCCCAGGGTATGGAGTCTATGTTTGGGGGTCACTACGACACCCCTGTGGTACGGCACAGAGGGTGATGTGTACCACACATGTAAAAAGATGAGTCCTATGAGGGTGAGAAAAACCCCATAGTCCATAAGCACACAAGATAGCCTAAAACACACTCTAGCAATCTGTCTAAGAGTGGGAAAAAAGGGTCTCACCCTTAGCAGGAGAAAAAATAAACCCCTCAAATCCAGTAAAGCTGCTGGGGGACTCTATAGGTAAGGCAAATTAGCCTTTTTTAAGAGAATTCTCCCTAACGGTCCCCAACAACAAAGTTAGTTATTTTAACTTCTGGTGTTTGGCACACAGCCATCAAAAGTGTGGGATTACAGGGAAAGTCTTCCTAGCCTGTTCCCCCCCCCAAAACCCCCTGTGATCCTTCCGAAGTACACCACCCCCACGGTCGGGATCAGGATGCGTCTGCCTTTCCCTGGCCACATGAGAAGGGTCCCAGGCCAGGTTTCTGGAAGGAATCGTGACAGATTCATCACACTTGTCCTGGAACTCCTCAGGACATCCAGGAAGCCCCATGCGCCCAAGCCCAAAAGGAACCAGGTCATCATCCTTATCATAAATGTCATGAAAAGTGCACATTAAATCCCTAGCAGATTTTGGGATGAATCTATTTGAGGGATCCTTGACTGTTTTCAACAGTTTAGTCTGTGACATCGATGGTGCTGATGGAGTCGATGCAACGTCAGAAAACGCATCAGCTGCTGATTGCGTCGATAGCGTCGACAGACAGATCGAGGATTTCACTGGTCTCAGGCTCTTAGTCACACAATGTGGTTGGTGAGGTCCCTGCCGGCCTTTTCGGGTGCAGTGGACTCAGAGGACTTCTTCCCAGAGGAAGAGAGAACGGGCAGGCCCGCTTTCACGAAGACCTGCTTCATTTTGATGCAAAACTCTTCCCATTTTTCTGCTAAGGCGGATTTTCGGCAGGAACCATACCTGTCTTTCGGGGGATGAGTGAGGACTGGCAAACGTCATTTTTGCACCGAAATCACAGCACTTTTTGAAACCGGAGGGTTTCGGAGTAGACATGTTGTAAAGGCTACCAGAAAATTCAAAAGAATTTTGAAGAAAACTGAGTGTGCCAGAGGATTTCTGAAGCGAAGTTCTCAAGCATGCTGAGAATGCAGAAAAAAAGGAACTGAGGTCACAGTTCACCAAGCGTGCTATTTGTACCGGCATTGACCTCACGCCCGGTCATGGAGATGACTCGACGGCCATCGACGCCAGTGGGCACGACACCCTTTGCTGAGAAAAAAGTTTCAGAGAGCTGCAAAGCAGAAGAATACATTTCTAAGATGAGGAATCTGTGTGAGGACACAATCCATTTGAATGTGTAGTTCCAACTCATTGTCCCTTTATCAGCCTTGCAACAGGCATTAGAATGCTACTGATGGGTTAGGGTAGGGAGAAAGGCGGAAATGCAGAAAACAAATACAGCTGTCTGTTAGCTCACTGCCCCCACAGTCTGAAAAATAGTCATAGAAAGGACAATGGCACAGGAGTCAAGGGAATTGCAGTGGTACACAATGGTAACAGTGGCAACCCCTAAATGATGTATATGATCAAAGATTTTTTTAAAGCATGAACTAATCATCTGTCTTTTCAATTCAAATGGAGATGTATTCATACAAAGAGGAGTTTATCTGATTTTGAAGCACAGGATGAATTCTCAGTTTGACATCCTTCTAGTATTTTTCTGGATAGGTTTTGAGCAATCTGGATAGGTTTTGAGAATACATTTCTAAGATGAGGAATCTGTGTGAGGACACAATCCATTTGAATGTGTAGTTCCAACTCATTGTCCCTTTATCAGCCTTGCAACAGGCATTATGATGCTACTGATGGGTTAGGGTAGGGAGAAAGGCGGAAATGCAGAAAACAAATACAGCTCTCTATTAGCTCACTGCCCCCACAGTCTGAAAAATAGTCATAGAAAGGACAATGGCACAGGAGTCAAGGGAATTGCAGTGGTACACAATGGTAACAGTGGCAACCCCTAAATGATGTATATGATCAAAGATTTTTTTAAAGCATGAACTAATCATCTGTCTTTTCAATTCAAATGGAGATGTATTCATACAAAGAGGAGTTTATCTGATTTTGAAGCACAGGATGAATTCTCAGTTTGACATCCTTCTAGTATTTTTCTGGATAGGTTTTGAGCAATCCTCAGCAGGTACTTGTATCTTTTTAGAATTATAGATCCTCCAAAGAGAAAGGGGCAGACTCTTAGGTGAAACGTCTAATGCTTAGGGTGGAGGACCTTGAAGGTAGCCAGGTCAGAAGATGTAGGGTCTGTACCAGTGCCAGATATGATGCCTGGTAATCTGTACCTTTGTTGAAAAGTAGGTGGGGTAATTATTACAGAACAGTAAGAGAGAAAATAACTGGATGATGGTAGAATCCTCATCCCCTAGCAGGTAGAAAGGAGGAAGGTCTGTATCAGCTTCTTTCAGATGCATACGAAGCTGAAGGGGCTGAAAAGCCTGCTGATTTGACTATTTTCAGAGAGGTCTGAAATGTCTTTATACTTTCACCTACCTTTGTTAAAAAAAAAGGAGGAACCATCAAGCGCCATGTGAAGTAACTGTGCCGGACAGAAATTGGGGTTTAAACAGCCTTTAACTGCAGCTAGTGGGTCCCTAATGATTGTAGGTTTGATTCATATTTAACAGGAAATTCAGGCTGCAATGTTGGATCCAGGCTGTCCAGAACCTTGATCCTTATAGTAATGTCCTTGGTTGGATCCTATTTTATTGCGCCAACAATGTTCAATAATGATAAGACATATTAATGTGCTGTTTTGTCAAAGTAAATTTATTTTGATCAGACTTCTTATGTAAAAAATATAATGTCTTATTTTACATAATTTTCTGCTTAAGTTCATGGAGTTGACTTTACATCATTCAAACTTGATTGTCAGCTCGATGAGTCAATTTGCATATACAAAATTCTTTCAAAGGGTCTTTTTGACTATTTCCTTTAATCTTGAATTAAATAAATCAAATGACTTGCATTTGATTCATACTTGTTCTGATTGTCTCTATCCTCCTGCTAGTTCTGATTGCCTCTAACCTCGACCGTCTTTGAAAGTTGGACGGTTCATCAGGAGGTTTAGGTAGTTCTCGAATTCAATTTAAGTCAAGTAACTAATGGTATAATTGCATTGCTTCCTTGTGGCTTGAAACTTGAATAACTACTTTCCAGTTTTGCCTTTGTATAGTTATTACGAATTATGCAGGTTTTCCTGAAAATATATGTTTTCCTTGCTAGGTGCACATTTCTATCCTCATTATAGAGGTGCTTGTTGTCAGAATCGTTGCATTTCAGTTTCTCTTATGCTTTCTAGCAGTATAGATTGTACTCTTTCACCTTTTGAGTTTGAGTGGCTTTTCCTAGTTCTAATATGTCTCCTTGTGTTACGAATGCCTTAACTGTCATCAGCCTCAAAGTTAGATGTTCTCGCTCAGGTGTGACTCTTTATTATGGTCCCGATGATCATAGACTTTCCCACGTAGCCCATTGTTTCTAGTCCACATTAAAAAATATTTCTGGCAGTGTCGTTCCTATCAACCACCAGCTCTTAGAAGGAAGCCTGCAAGCCAGGATGGAAATTACTCCCAGCTACCTCGACAGCCTGCCACTGGGCATGAATATAATGAGCAAGTGAGCATGGGGCAATTAGGGCACTCAATACTTGGCTATCTGAGGTAAACATTCTTCTGCTCCAAGAATCAAGCTTTTTTGATTCTCTATCAGCAGGAAATATGGGAAACACAGTTCGTCTCAACCCTGCAGTGGCACCTGAACCACAAAGCTCCTAACAGATCTGCAGCACCAGCCCTATGTATCTTTATCAGGTATCTGTGTAGGATAGTAATTGAAGAAGGTCTATTCCATGCAGCTATTCGCTTATCACTTAGGGCTTCGCCCAATGGGGCAACAGACAGTTGGGCACTTTTGGAACCAAAATATCAGTATGGGCATCAGTTCTTACCTCCTGTGAGGGAGCAATGAGGCCCAGGGAATCAATTGCCCACAATATCATAGCTTTTAAGTAGACCAAATTTGGTTCTGTGGTCTGAAAAGGAGTTACTATAATTTCAAAATCTGGAGAAGCATCAAAACCACTTGCATTTCACAAGCTACTTTGGAGTTCAAAAAGAGATTCTTCTGAATGGCACGCCATATACAATTCCTCTGGAGGTTTCACTTTTCTCTTGTAAGACCCCATTCTAAATGAGAAGGGTAAATTGTCATCATCATTGTTCGAATAAAAGATATAATGGAATTTTCTAATCTTAGTGCGTGTACTGTGGCTCACAGAAGGCGAACATTCAGTTTCAAATATCTCACAAAAATGTTCTACTAAAATTTGTTGTAGATTCCATTACTGGAAATACATGTGACGAGACCCGTTCCAAAGGACAGGACTCCAATTGAATCCATGGCTGTGGCACTGATAATGCTAGTGCTGTAAAAATCGGCACCAAGGACTTTGGCATCAGAGCCGATGATGTGCCGGGACTGGCATCAAAATTGATGATGTGCCAAGACTGGGGCTAAGGGCGCCGATCATTTTGTCTCTCTCTGGCACTTACCGGGGCCTTGGTCTTTAGGGTTGTAGGAGCGAGGTATGTGAAGATCAGAGCTGTCCTTGATAGGATCACCAAAGTAAGGACTGCCCAGAGGTGCTTCCTCAAACCTTGTGTAACATTTTCCACTGCTTGGAGGTGGAGGAGGCTGTAGGCCTACTTACTTCCACTAATTAGGCGGGCTCTCTTTGGAGATTTGCAAATGGTGCAGTGATTTGTGGTACCGCTTCCGAGAGGAAGAGGAATGGGAGTCAGAGTAGGAGGCCTCGCTTTGGGGGTGGTGTTACCTCTTATTCTTTTTTCTCTTGAACTATTCTTTGGTTTGGAAAAAAATTCTCCAACTCAGAATTTCCTGGTGTGGGTCAGTTATTTTGGAGTAGATTTTGTCACCCTAAGGTATCTGGGGGGAACCCAGAGGTGGACCCCTTGCTCACTGTGCTCAGAGAGGCACAGCTCCACCTCACTGATGAGGCCCAACAAGGCTGAAACACGTGTACGGGGTTGCTGTTGGTAGTATTGTTCAAAGGAGGTTTGCCTGGCATTTCGGTCGTGGAATGCCCTTGTGGCCAGGACAAAGATTGATATGCAAATGTATATTCGTCCTTTGTGAAAAGTACAGTGAGCTAAAAGAGATGGCTGCGGACTCTCAAAGTGGGAAAGAACCATAGAACAGGTTATCATGCCATGTTCTTTCTAGAGAGGGGCGCCTGATACCTTTTTTGTATTTTTAACAGCTCAAAATACTTGCAGCGTTTTGGATAAGCCAGACTCAGAAAAACAAAATTGGCTTTATATTTTAAAAATGACAACCAGTAAATTGAAAATAAACTGCAATAAAATGCTTCTCCTCTGGCAAATTGCCGACCAAGGCCTGTGCCTAGTCGGCCTTGGTGTAAATATGTCTGAGTGCTAGCACTTCCATTATCTACAAGTGCTTCATAGAAGACTCAGTCAGTGCACTTGCGAGTTTAACTAAGAGTTGTAAGCTTTGTAGGACTGTGCTTGGTGTGTGCTTGATTTGCATCAATGAGGGCCTTCAGGGCAATAGATATGTCATTGGTGTTGGTTTATACAGCCGCTGGTGTTAAGCAGGCAAGTGTGCAACATATTTGTGTAATTTTCACATGAGCACAAGCGTGCACATTCCCTGTTATTCGTGCCAGATGTTTGACTTCTTCAGCACTTCCATGCGTAGACATTGCTTTTCGGTACCCTGTAGGAATTGTTCCTTTGTTCCCTGTGTTCCATGTATGGCAGATGTTGTTGGAAGGGCCGGTTGGTTTTGTTTTCTTGAGGAGACTGTAATCTCACATAGAATGTTGAGGACAGCGTCCTACAGTCATACCACAGTGTCTTTCAGTGATGTGTCATTAAGTGCATCCCCATGTAATATATTATTCTCACTGTTCTCTGACTTAAGGGGAGGAGGCTTGATTAGCCGGTCCGATAGCACAGCGAGTAGAGCGCTCACTTCGACATCTTTGCAGAACCTGCTGACGCAGGTGCGAATCCCGGCAGAACCAAACTCAGCCTTTCATCCTTCCCACCTCAATAAATGAGCACCATACACGGTGCTAAGCAGCACTCAGATGTCTGAGGGTTCGTAGCGCTATATAAATGCTAAATTAGTATTATTATTATGGATAAACACATTGATGCTGCCGTCATCTTATCTGCGATTACTTTTTCTACGTCCATATGTGTACCATTGCCGGGCTTGTGTTTGTTTTTTTGGCCCTTTCTCCTCATCGCAGCCCTCTTTTTCAGTATGTACATGTTAGATCGAACACTTAACACAAATATCTGTAGTAAACAATGTGTACACATTAGCTAATGCAACACATCATGCTAAACACATTGTGCACAGATATGTCATAATAAATCTACAGTTCACTTGCAGGTGTTCACTTACAGGTGTTCGTGCAGTGCTCAATTCTACCAACTCCTTTTTCAAATGTGTGAGTACCACTGGCTTTGTGACTCCCCACCTTTTCTTCAAGAGTTTTCATGTGCCTTCTGTGACCGGGTCGTGAACCTTATCCTGCCAACAGGGTGTGGGAATCCCTCTAAGTCTGAGGTGTGAATTGGAAAAGTCTCAGTCCACATCCCTTCTACATGTGCCTGCATTTCTGAAATAAGAAGCACCCTTTCTTGCCTTATACCTGTATTGTACAATGCCGACGGATCCGCGTACAAAAAGGGATGGACTTAACACCCATTAGATGTCTTTGCTTACCTGTTATCCCACTCCTGAGGGTATGGGGGGATACAAAAGACAAAGATTGGCACAGGGAACCAGGTGGGCGTCGGGACCTATGGGAGGGGTGAGAAGGGGCATAAAAGGGGACAAGAGAAATAGGCAAGTGTGGGTTGTTCAGGTGCGGTCAAGGAGGAGGAGGAGGAGGACCAAAATACCAAGCAGAGGAAGGAATGTGCAGAGGAGCGTGGAGAAGGTTTGCTGAAAGAGTATGCCACGCAAGGTACTGGTTGGTGAGAGAAAGTAGTACTTGGGTGTAAGTGTGCATGCAAGGAGTGAGAGTGGGACTAGCAGAGTAGGGGTGAATGAAAGTGAATGAGAAGGTGACTGACTGGGAGAGTGAAAGGGGGTGACTCTGGGAGGTGTGGGTGAAGAAGGGAGAGTAGTACGAATGTGGAGGGAAGGGTAGTTGTTCTGGAGAGATTGAAGAATAGTAGTAATATGGAGAGGTAAGAGTAGTCATAGTGGGGAGAAGGCAGAGACATAGTAGTGTGGAAATGGGAGAGTAGTAGTAGTGGTGTGGAGAGGGATGGAGAGTAGGTGCAGCAAGAGAACATCAGAAAGATGAAGGGAAGACAGGCAGAGCGAGAGACAAATGAGAGTGTGAGGAAGAAGGAGAGGAGATTATAAAATAAGGAGAGACAGGATAGGTATGAGAGCAAGGAGTACAATGGTGTGAAAGTAAAGGACCAAGTGGGAGCTGATTCTCTGGAAGGAACCTCTTCATGTAAAAATTATATTGTGGGACCTAGTTTAGGATTCACCTGGATTGTTCCCAGAGGGAGTTAGATAAGGGTGTTTGCCCTTAGGACATCACAAGCAGGCGGGCAGAAATGTAGACAGTGCGGGGTTAGCGATCTCTAAAGAACCTCCAAGGGTAGATAGATGCCTTGGATAGGGAGGCACTCATACTAGATGAGAGAGACATTGCACAGGGGTCCTTAGAAAGCCCCTTTGCAATGTTTTAAATAACCCTTGAGCTGGTTTCAAGAGTTGGTGTGTTCTCTTGAGGCCTTCTATGACACTTGCCACACAGCGACACAGATCATCCCAATGTTTTTGAAATATGTTTGCTTCTGACAGTGCCAGAAAAAGCAATTAGTTTGGGCAGTATATCATAAGATAATTTTATATGAATGCGCAAAGCTACTGTAGTTCTTGTGATGTCACCTTTTCCAAAAGGGTCTCAAATTCAGCCCACTGAAACTACCCGTCCTCTTTCTAATGGCTAATTTATTCCAACCTTAGGACTTCCATAATTTATTGTAAAATATGCAATTTTTTTTTCTTTTTCAGTTGTGCTGCACCAGCTACAAAATTCCACAGGTGTGGAAGACTAGTAAGTGCAGCAAGAGCACACGAAACACACATGCATTGCATGTGTTGGCATGCTGTTGGCAAATAAGCCATACCTTAACAATTAAAGGCCTAGCATTTATTTGGCTGGAGGTAAATCAGTGCCCCCACCGGCAAACTTGCATTTTGCAGATCAGGTAAAATTGCTGGTGCTGGAATGACCAGCAATTTTACTGTACCAGCGAAACTGTAATGAGGCCCCTAGTCTGAAGTGGATTTATCTCATCCAAGTAAGATTATCTTCCCAGTGATGTCTTGGGAGATAAATGGGCAGTGAGTCTTGTTAGAGTTCGAGTCATTTCAAACTGTTTTTCTAGACAGAATAATTGTAATCAGTCCTTGACATCTCTAATATCATTCATATAGACCATCACCACTTACTGTAAAAAAAACACTTGTCTAATTGCTTTTAACATTTTTCGCATGATTATACCAACCCCATGCCTGGCCCCCTTGTGAACGAATGACATCCCATGCCACATCCATATAAAAGGTCAATTCCTTAGTAGAGTATATAAGGAGCCAATACAATAGCACTTTAGAAGCAATTTCATAACTGATAAGGTCACTCTCTGAATATAGAAATAAGAACGAGGGTGTGCTTAATGGTAAACAAACCATTTGTTTTATACATTTGTTTTCTAAACTCGTTAAATTAGCCAGTTGATAATAACCCCATCTTTCCCTGCTGTATGTGGCAGCCGAGAGAAACAGCCTGACTTTTGAACACTTTCAGGGTAGTCAGTGGCAGATTATTCCCCAATTTGCTACTCATTGATTTTAAGTTTTTTTTCGAAACTTTTCAAAACACGTTGGGGCTCATTTACAATGAGCCTTGACTTAAGACACATGTAAAATCCTTGCGTACATTTGTATGGTGGAAAGAATGTGTGGAAAGCAACTTGCGTTTCAGTCACCTCCCTTCCTCTTAGCCATACAAATGCTGCAGCATTTGGGCCAGCATGGATTTTCATGCCAGCGGAAATGCTGGGTGTCCCTATGGGGCCAGCCAGCTTTATTCACCAGCTAAAAGCAGGTGGGACCCCATATGGATCTATTGTAAATGCCGCCTGCCATGTGTGCATGGCAGGCATTGTTTCCACCATTTGCATGTCGGAGTGCAGAAGTGGAGTGCAAAAGGTGGCATACATGTTTGTATGCCGCCTTTTAGCCTGCGATTAAGCGCTACAACGTCTAAATGACCACAATTCTGCGACCCGCCTGTGTGTACGTCTATATGACTGTATGGAACAGATCGCGCCACTGGATTACACGGCTCAATAAAATGGGCCCCATTCACTTTTTACCATTTACCGAGGAGAGGTTACTTTGTATACAAACCCCCGAATACTCCTAATGATCTGCCTGCCTCAGCATTGGCCCGTCTGACAGTATTGTATGCTTCCACTTTATGCCTGAGTGATGACAAGCCTTGACTCCTGTCGTATTTATGATAATTGTACATTTTCTTTCTGCAAAGAAAGCGGGTTAGCTCTAGTTGCTTCATCAACCCAGCAGGAGTTTTAATGAAGATTACTGTGCCATCGGCATAAAAGAGGACGCCTAATTTTCTCCCAACGACTTTTGGGGCATCCATATTTCAATTTAATATTCTAACTTCCAGGTCTTTTATGTAGATAAGAAATAACAGAGGGGCCAAATCACACCCTAGCACTATTGTCGCCAGATACTCTCATGATTAGATTGAATGTTTGGTTTAGCGCATTCACATTATGATAGGTTATTTATAACGTACTTAATACCCAGAGGTTTGTAAGCGCGGACCCGGGGATCGAACCTGTGTTGCTCCATGACGTCTTGCTTCCATGGCGAGCACGGCTGAGTGCATGTTTGTAGTTGCACATAGCTGACTCTGATTAGCCCAAGAGGTCGAGTCCTCTTTCTATTTTTCACGGAAGGCGGCATGGGTATTGCTAGATCTGGAAGGCGGTCCCTGCCTCCTTCGTGTTCTCACACCGGTATTAATGTGCTGTGGGGAACGCCCATGCAGCAGACGGGTGCAGCGGCAACAGGCGCGTTTAAGGCAGGACCGTCTGTGCCAAGGACGTGATGACACAATGTTGTCACTACAGTAAATTACAGCTGCCGTCACTCACTCCCACTAATACCATTCCCTCGGGGACGGAATGTTACTCTCCCTATCCTCAAATCTGCTACATCTGGACAATTGTTACTAGCGGATGTTACCCCCTCTTCTCCATCTATGCTGTTATTAAATACGCGGTCACTGCCTGCACATACAGATGATTTCCATCATCTGTTAACTGACCGCCGTCCGACATTACTTTGCCTGACTGAAACCTGGCTTGAAACCCTGCAGTACCTTCTCTGACACCCAGTCTTTTCTTCAGTTTTACTGCTGGGGGTGTGTTTCCTGCTACACCCTACACCATAAAACACCTAAAACACCGCGGAGCGGCGCGGAGTGGCGGAGAGTGGCAGTCCTGCAGTACCTTCTCTGACACCCAGTCTTTTCTTCAGTTTTACTGCTGGGGGTGTGTTTCCTGCTACAGCCTACACCATAAAACACCTAAAACACCGCGGAGCGGCGCGGAGCGGCGCGGAGCGGCGGAGAGTGGCAGTCCTGCAGTACCTTCTCTGACACCCAGTCTTTTCTTCAGTTTTACTGCTGGGGGTGTGTTTCCTGCTACACCCTACACCATAAAACACCTAAAACACCACGGAGCGGCGCGGAGCGGCGGAGAGTGGCAGTCCTGCAGTCATGTCAGGCAGGACGGGCCCGACCACTTCCTTACCTCCTACGCCACTATTACAAGACGCTGAAGACTCGACAAATCGAGTCTTAAGAAGTAACGCTAAACTGTTGCTTAAAAACACACTTACAATCCACCCAGTCAACTATAACCATCCCCCTGTGACCAGGGAGAATCATTAGACGACCATCCATTACCCCAGAGCTGCGGACTCAATTCACCAGCGCACCTGGGCAAAGGATACTTGACTTTGGGAAAAGGTACTGGCAAAAAAGCAACCGATACGCCTTTAGGCGTTCGTAACATCAAACAACTTCAAGTCCTCAACGAAGCGGACTCACCTGAGGAAAACGCCACAAACCCGGACCTCCACGACGCTGAACCTCCACCGCCCACGCTGCCTGTGGCCTCCACTCCACCTTCGCGGACTGGCCTAGTACCGCCGGGAGCTCCGCGGCAGCCCGGAGGGGCGGCCGCGTTGAGTCCCCCGGCTACCCTGTTTGGCCTACCGCGGGAGGCCGTGCCGGCGAGACGGGCCGCAGTCGGCGAGGGGTCCGCTCCGGAGGGCGGGCTCACACCAGCGGGGCGTCGACGGACGCTCGAGGGGCCGGCTTCGGCCGCAGCCGTGTTTCCATGGTCTCCTGAAGGGGAGACGGCGTCGAGGGAGCCAACGTCGGTGAGCCTGCTGAGCCAGGCGAGAAAAGACAGCGCCGCCTCGGAGGGCGGCGTTTCATCCCCGGCACGGGGGGCGTCGGGGGTTCGGGCTCTCGATCTCCCTGGGGGGTGCCGATTCAAGGCCCAAAAGCTGCAGAGCCCGAGCAGGCCGGGAGCGGAGGGTGCGCTCCTGGCGCGGATGAGTGGAGGCGAGACCACAACAGCGCCCCCTGCTGCTGGAGCCCCGACAGCTTCATCAACCCACAGTGTAGACACTCTTAACCTCACACCAGCCCTTTCTAACGCCGACAAAAACGAGGGGATCGCTTTAGACCCACCACCACCACGCGAAATGAGGGCCTCACCCCCTGACAACATAAAAAAGAGATCTCGGCTCTCGGATGTCCCCAACAAGAAAAACAGCAACCAAGACCCACCTACTAAACAAGAAAAACCTTCGAACTCGGCCAAACCCGCATCAAAACAGGCGATCTTTTCCAAACCACTACGGGTGACACCCAAAATCTCAAGAAAGGGCCTCAAAAAACCTCAACGCCCCCTGAAGTTATTATCAGACTTCTTTCACAAGCACTCTAAAGCTATCCAAGAGAAATGTAAAGAACTGACTGACGCGGAAATTCTCGAGGCTGCAGACGCAATTACTCCCCCCCGAAAACATCGCAGGCTGATACAAGCAAGTCGAAAATTACCTCACCCTCTCACAAAAGAAGATAATAGTGCAGCATCCGCCCGGAAGCCGACAAAAATGCACTTTTCAGGCCAAGTTACCCCAATAATTCCACAAATAACGTCTGAAAACGAGGGGGGGACCAACACCAGAACCTCAACCCCACCAACAATACCCATCTTCACACCAGTTGCACCTACAGTTAGCAACTCAATGACCCCAACCTCAGTTCTTACTCAGCCTCTTCTACACAGTCAAAGCAACACCAATCAAGAAATCCTGATCCAACCCCAACCTTCAAATCAAGAGACCCGGGGAGAGGAGGGGTTTATACCCCACCCACATAGTCCGACGTCCTTGGAACCAACAGACCCCCCCACGACGAGCACCATCCAACCAGACTCAGAAGAATCGGTCCTCGACAAGGCTCCAAGACCCCGACAAAGCGACAACAATACCAACAAAGAACAACCACCAGAGACCTCGCCATCGTCTCCAAGTGAGGCGCTCAAATCAATGCAACAGATCCAGGAAAGGGATCCTGAAAGCAATTATCCTGTCAGAGCAAAAAACAGACATCAGTTCGAGAAAACTCTAGACTCCTTCTACTTAAATTTGGACAGTTACAACAACCAAAGAAGACACTCTTTCGACCTTCCTCGTAGAAGGACCTTAGCTACTACAACGCCAGCCTTTCAACCACCTTCACCCCCCAGAAGCAGACCGTCTCCACGTAGTCACACATCCTCAAACGACTCGCAGTCCAAAAAACTCGACACCTGTACTTTGATGTCAGCCTTATCGATAGCTCTAAATCCATTCGTCAAATTGTACGAAACAATCGGAGATACGATGAAAGATCACACGGCGATACAATCGTCAATGTTAAATAAATTAACACTCTTGGAAGGTTACATCTTGGCCCTAGAAGCAAAGACCCAGTTAACAGAGAAAAAACAAACCCATGATCCTCTCACGCTCTTACCTCAAAAACAGCCGCAACCCATGTGCCTCTCTTCACAGGAAAGGACACTAAAAACTTCTAAAGGCACGCAAACTCATCTATTTATCGACCTAACGGTACCTCAAATCACCACGATAGAGAATACCAAGTTATCAAAAGGAGGGAAAGAAGTAATCCCTAAAAGAACCGGAACTGTGGCACTTGAACCAATCTTCCAACAACTGGCTTCAGTCAATTCAGACGCTTTGATAACCCAAAAAGGTTCAACAACCCAGTCAAAAGAAAAAGGAACAGCCAACGTGTCCCGGGAAGCAAACAAGGCCAAACACGAAATAGAAAACCTCTGTTCAAGAGCAGTCGAAATATCCCCAAACGAAGATGATTTGATGAACACTACCCAACACTTTTCAGATCAATCCTCAACTCTAATTCAAGAGGAGCAAGGAACAACAGACCCTCTTACAACATGTACAACCTCACAGGACAACTTCGACATAGAACAAGAGCTCACGGAACTACCCTCCTCCATTCACAAAGATCGAATACAGCGGCCGACCATGACCAATGACAACCAAAAAGATCGAACACTGGGAAAGTTGGCGACTGAACCAAACCTCACCCGTCATAAGTCAAAAAAAGATAAGCGAGAAACACAACCCTATCGGCAACCCCCAAGACCAACCCGAAGATCGTGCAGTAGCCCCCCCTCTTGCAGACCTAAAGTCCAGTCACAGAACCCACAAACCAGACCTTACGCAAAGGAACCCATGAGGAGAACTTATAAATCGAAAACGGCTAAATACTATCCAAAACCTCAAATACGATGGATATGGAAACTAGAGCAGATTCCGGGTAACACTGACAAAGTGACACTAAATAGAAGAGCAGTCATGGACCTGTTCAGTTACATTCCGACACTCAGTCTAGTTAAATCAGCCGATCTCCAGATTGTCGACCCAAGCCATAGGGGCCATAAGGCTATCTCACACCTATACATAGCGTCACAAACAATAAACAACGCTTTCAAGTCAGCCCTCGAAGAACTTTTAATCATGGGCTATGACCTCACGAAATCAACAAGAGAAATAAACTCACGCGACCACCAAGAAAACAAGTACTACCAAGAGCCCAAAAAAGAACTTGAGCACCATCGATCGCCACGACAAACCCGTCCTTTGTCTAGGAACAAATTATCTAACACCCTCCTGCGGGTTCAAAAACCAACCATGAGAAAAGCGAACCAAAAACATGACAATATTAGACCCGCTAAAGGCAGGGAAAACTTAACTCCAACGCCCAAGAAAATTGAAAATCCTAAGACATCCGCAAGAACCAATTATTCGACGGAACATCAAAAGCTTCAAAGGACAGTCCAAAACGAACTACACCAGGCAGCAGCAATTTCACCACAAACCCCGCCTCCTCACTCCTTTTGGTCCTGGCTGCCGAAAGCCCTCAAACAAAACCTACAAAAATAGCCATCCAAGAGAAGGACTCACAGCAACTTCTCTAACTACCAGACCTTAAACCCCCAAGACAAAATAAACATGTGTTCGTGGAATACCCGAGGTTTTCTTCACCTCACATCCCCAGGATCCACGAACATAACAGATTATGACATCATCTGCCTTCAGGAGACATGGCTGCTTCAACCGCCCGTCCTCGACGGCTACGAGATCCACACAGTGGAGGCCAAGAAGGGCCTTCTAGGCCGCCCAACAGCGGGTCTGCTTATCGCAATCCGCTGTGGACGAGGCCTAACAGACTCACAAAAAATAAAAGAAACTCACTTTATGATGATGGTCAAATTAAACTGGATCACAATAGACGAAAAAGTAAACAAACCAATAACGAAGAAAATAATAATTGTTACCATCTACTGGGACCCCGCAACTGTCGACTGTGCGAAGTTCATCAAAACACTAGAACAAGATTTGGATTGGGCGCAAGTCACACACCACCCAGACTACGTCGTCCTATCCGGAGACTTAAACATCTCTAGCCAGTATTACGAAAAAACAAAAGAGCCCAAACTGAAAAAACGTCCAACTGACCAGAGATCTACCAAATGGCAAAACCTTATGAAATCCAGATCTTTTGATAACCTGGACCAAGTCTTTGCTGACCCAAACAGACTACCTACATGGGAAGGAGCGAAATCTAATTCTACAATTGATTATATTCTGGTATCACGTCCTTTACTACTACACATCAACTCTTTTAAAGTGATCAAAACAAGGGAAAGCGACCACAACCTCCTCGAGACCACCTGGACCACTAATCCACCGAAAAACCATACAATGAGCGCAGACCTTGACCTTAACGCCCAAGGGACAAGACTCAGGATTACGGAAAAGGACATAACCACTATTACACAGCTTTATAACGACCGCACTAAACATCCACACCCGATGGCGGTGGACTACACCCCCTTGTTGACTGTTTGGAGAGTTCCACAAAGGAACAAAAAGTCAACTGCAGTCGACCAAAAACATAAGTACGACAAACTGGTCGCCGAAAGAAAAAGAGAGCTAAGGAAAACAAAAAGACTAGCACGAAAACTTGCCTTTCCACTGGCTACGTCAACTATTGAAGAAGCCGTTTTAAAATATAAATCTTGGCTAAAGGGCCATCGGCACAAGCTTTACCAGCAAGATGCAGAAGACATCCTGAAAGCTGTAACAGGAAACCATGCCAGAGACTTCTGGTCCCTCCTACATTCGACAACGCCAGGCGCGCGACCATGCCAGTTGAACGGAATTGGTCAGTCGGCCTGGGAAGTGCACTTTAGCACTCTTTTCAAGAGTACCACGACCACAGCTTCTAGGACGGTAAACAACGACACCCCTTGGATTTGCTTAGACAATATCGAAGATATCATAACGTCAATTAAAAAACTAAAACCATCACGCGCTCCTGGTCCTGATGGCATCACGAACTACGATTTGAAAGCACATCCGGAAACCTGGGCGCCTCTGTTAAGCCAAATCTTCAGATGTTGTTCTATCACAAAATCCATTCCTCCAACGTGGAAACGTGCTAACGTGGTACCCATCTTCAAGAAGGGAAACAGGCTAGACCCTACCAGCTATCGGCCGATCGCTCTTC
Source organism: Ambystoma mexicanum (assembly GCF_040938575.1). Classification (NCBI taxonomy): domain Eukaryota; kingdom Metazoa; phylum Chordata; class Amphibia; order Caudata; family Ambystomatidae; genus Ambystoma; species Ambystoma mexicanum. Next base: position 962,363,462 of record NC_090934.1, read on the forward strand.
TCGACCCAATAGGAAAGTTGTTTGGGTCCCTATTGCTAAACCATTTCACAACATGGGCGAACAAAGCCCCTTGTCAGGACAACCTACAAACTGGCTTCAAAAAGAACCTGGGTACAAACGTCAACATACTAATACTGAGCACCTTGAAAAGCAAAATCATGGAGTAACGCCCACGCTTACACATTGCCTTCGTTGATCTAACACAGGCTTTCGACAAGGTGGATCGGGAAAGACTATGGAAGAAACTGGTCCAATGGAAATGCCCCCCAGACATACTCAACCCAATCAAAGCCCTACATGCTAACACTTCTATGCGGGTACGTCTGAACCAACAAGGACTGCTAACAGAAGAGATAACAACAGCCAGAGGGGTCAAACAGGGTTGCCCTAAGGCCCCAGCCTTGTTCTGGTCCTACCTAGGCGACTTCCAAGACACAGAAAAAGAGATCCGAGCCTTCCCTCCTAAACTCGGAGGTGATCAGATCAGTCGTCTTCTATACGCTGATGATTTAATCCTCTTGGACAATACTCCAATAGGCCTACAACGCCAACTTACAAATTTACAACAATATATGACAGTAAACAACCTGGAAATCAATCAAGCAAAAACTAAAATGATGACTATAGAGAAATTCGCAAAAAAGAAACCCACTTTAACCTTAAAACTAGGCTCAACAACCATCAAGAAAGTTTCGAGTTTTAAATATCTAGGGGTCATCCTAGACAGCTCACAAAGAGACAACGCGATGAAAGAGACATTGCACGGAAAAACCACAAAACTAGCTGCACAAGGAAAAGCCATCGACACCAAATTCGGCAGATTCTCAATCATACCAGTACGAGACTTCTATAAAAAGAAAGTCATACCATCCTTGTCATACGGTGCCGACGCAATGCCGAGCCTCCCCCAAGATCTGTGGCAAAACCTGGAAGCAACCTTTTGGAGAACAGTCCTAGGTCTTCCCAAATCTACCCCAATAACACTGATTAGACGCGAACTTACTCTCTCATCATTAAAATCAACTATCGACTGCAACAGTGTCTTGCTCTATCGGAAGTGCATCCAGAAAGACGCCTTATACGCCTATAAGCTGATAAGTGAAGAACTTCGCCTTGGAACTTGCCAAATGCTGACTCATTGGGAAACCAAAATCCTATCCATCTTAGACTCAGTTGCCTGCAGCACGGAGGACCTCATCTGCAACCCAGTCAGAGTCACCAAAAAAATCAAGGAACTGGACTGGATTACCACCACTGATACCGCTACCCGATACAAACTTTACCAACCATCTTCCAGTCTTTTGTAAGAAACTTGACTCTGTTCAACCGTACCTGAAACTATTTCCAAACAGGTCCGCGCGAAATTACTACTTAAAAATTCGACTTAACCTTTTGGAAACAAATGAAATCTTAGCGATCAGACACTTATCCTCTACTAATAGCTGCCGCCTCTGCAAATCCACCACGGCAAAGGAATCTATACGTCACCTTCTTCTGTCTTGCCCGACAACGACAGACATCCGCCACATCTACCTGAAAGAAATCTTCACAAACTTCACCCTACAAGACGAAGAATCGTGCTGGAACAAACTGATAGATGGCGACAAACAGTCATGGCAGTTTGCAACAATAAACATTATGACACACATTTTCAACGTGCTCCTTCCGCAGCAGGCCTCAAGAAACGTTCAATCAACATGACCACCAAATACGCAGGACACCTTCTGTTTTTTTTTTTCTCTGACTACAAACGCCCCAGACGCTCTGGAAGTTTTAAGTGCAAACCAACTCGAAACCTTTGTTAAAAAATCTTTTAAATTAAAAAAAACAAAAAAAAAAAAAAGAAACCTGGCTTGTACCCAGCTCTTCCCCTGCTCTGATCCAGACCATTCCATCTGACTACTGCCTGATACATGTTGACCGTCCACCACCTCAACGTGGAGGTGAGATTGCGGTAATCTATCTGCCAGAACTCAATGTTACACAGTTGAGCTGCCCACACAGCTTAAACATGGAAGTGCTCCTTTTTAAATGCACCATTTCACCTAACTGACTTTGCTATTTTCTCCTTATATATCGCCCCCCTGGCCCCTTTGGGAATACAGGTGAACTCCTACTTGATCTTATAGCGGACCTAAAAATGCGCTACGCCCATCTGGTAATACTTGGAGATCTTAATTTAAAATTCAATTTACCGAGGTCACTGGCTCTCAATTTCTTTTTTGATAGCCTTTTGGACCTTGAACTGCATCAATTAATTCAGGATCCTACTTATAAATTGGGTAACACACTAGACCTAATCTTTGTTAGTGAATCTTTACTCACTCTTCGATCAAATTAAAGGGATAGTCCAGTAAAAAATTTTATTTTAAAAATAGATAGGCAACATTAAAAAAATACTAGCACTTTTTTTTTTTTAAACTTCCTATGTAAAATTTTGAGCTATTCAAGCTCAAAATTCGCAAAAGCAAGCACATGGGCGCATCCATTTTGTGAAATGGATGCCCGCCTGTGCTGGCTTTTGCTTTTGCGGCACTAATGAAGGAAAAGCCAGCCAGCTGTAGTAAACAAAAGCTACCGCTGGGTGGCTTTTCCTTCATTGGTGCCGGGACTCGGAGGACGCGGACCGGAGACCAGAGCAGGAAAGCTGCAGCTGAATCTTGGTAAGTGCTATTTATTTTTTTTTAAAAAAAAGCACTAGCTGCGTTTTTTTTTCTAAGTTTTCCAGGCTGGAGGAGCCTGGAAAACTTAGAAATAAAACCGCAGCTTTAAAAACGTTGTATTTATGTTTGCGGTTGTTAGGCAGAAACCTGTGCAGTTCCCTTAGGGAACACTGCAAAAGATTTAAGACTACAGGGGTTGGCAGTAAACCCACTTGGGAGCAGTCTGTACCACCCAGATTTACCTGGTAGCTGTGGCACTTCCCTCAAGAAGAGTTAGGCAGTATGCAAAGTATACTCAATAGGCACTCAGATACAATAATACAAGCAAACACTGACCAGAGCTTTGGTATCAAAGTATATAATTATTTATTTAAAAACACACAGTTGAAACACTCCAGCACTCTTATTGTAAACTTATCCTAAACACAGTTACTATTATGATATTTACACCCCTTTTTCCCTATTAGATAAATCACAGTAAAACACCACTTATTTTCATACAGAGGTGATCTCTTAACTAGATTGCACTCTAATAAGTTTGTGAGAAAGGGAGGGAAAAAGACAGAATATGAAGAGGTACACCACTCTATGATTCAGGAACACTGTTAGCAAGGCAGAGAGCAAAAAGTCACTGGTGAGCCAAAGTCCAAAGGCTGGGCCCACTCTTAGAGAGAGCAGAGCACAAATGCGCCCAAGATCACACAGTTACACTAGGCTTAGAAAGTCTTGCAGAGGGCTCAAGAAGAGTTTAGAGAGGCTTAGAAAAGTTTAGCCAAGGTGTCCCAAGCTAACCCAGGTTCGAAAGCCGGGGGCTAAATCTACCCCGTACAGTCGGTAGCAAGGGAAGCCAGGCGGGACACGGTACCTTAAGTGGGAAGGATCCTCCAGCGGTGGCTGTTGTTCCTGGTAGTGGGTGCAAGTTGCGTCGTCGTCCAGGGGAAGAGAAGATCTCGACTTGGAGGAAAGATGAAGGTCGTTGCACTACCAGGGAAGAAACCAGCCGCGGAATTTTCCGGTTAAAGATGGTACCTTGGTTTCGCGGTCGTGGTAAAACGTGGTATCCCGGTTGCTGGGGTGCTTGGCACGGGCAAGGCGGCCACGAGGTACGTCGGGAAAGCGAAAAGACGGTGAAACTGGTTATCCCCACCAGTCAAAGGAAGAAGACTCTCCGGCAGGAGATCTCCTCTGTCGTTGGGAAAAGTGGTGAGGCAGTCCAGCAGGGCTCCACCGGTGGTGGTGTCATGGCAGGTCGGCTCAGCTTCTCCCTCGTCGGATTCTTAGGTCCTGTGGCGACTTCTGAAGTTCCAGTCCCCAAAGCCCTGCTTTTATGCAGCAAACCCCCATTCACTCAGCCTAGCTCACTTGGGCCAATCAGGATGGAGTGCGACTTGAGTTGCCTAGGCAACTCAGTCCAGGGTGCCTAAATTCCCCTCCACCCCTTCTAAGTACCCCAGACATAGTGGCACCACTTTGGAGGGCTTCTGTGGAGAAGCCCGCCAAAAAGTGGAACAAAGGGCTCGACTTGGGTTGGAGTCACAGAAGAGAACACAAACGCCATTTTAGAATCAAGTTTTGGCAAAAAATACCAACCGGAGAATTAATATTAATTAAATAAACCGGCGGTATGTTCGAGGATACCGTAAATAATTAAATAAAGATAGTAGCCTAAAACAATGGGAAATCCCATAGGAAAATATTCGCGGTTGAATATAAAAAGTAGTATCCACGGCCACCAGCCAAAACTCGATCAGGGGGGACGGAGACGTGCCCCCTCGACTAACAGACCCAGCCAGTACGTCCACAATATGATGGTTTGTACTGGTTCTGTTCAGAATTTAAGACTAGTAAAGTCAATGGTGACTTTACATGGCCTGGGAGACAGTAGTCAGTCCCAGGGTATGGAGTCTATACTGGGGGGTCACTAAGACACCCCTGTGTCACTGCACGGAGGGTGCTGGGTAACACATATCACAAAAACACATGAAACCCTATGGAGTAAAAGACCCCATAGCCCATTAAACACTTTTAGATTCAAAGAAACACACTCAAATCATGTCCAAGAGTGAGGGTAAAAGAGTCTCACTTTTGGCAGGAGAAAAAAATAAACCCCAAAAATCCAGCAAAGCTGCTGGGGGACTCACTAGGTTAGGAAATTCAGCCTAAACAGAGAATTCTCCGTAACAGCGGCCGCTTTTGAAGCGACCGCAAACATAAATACAACGTTGTGTTTGAAAACGCTGCGGTTTTTCTTTCCAAGTTTCTCAGGCTCCTCCGGCTCGGAGGAGCCTGAGAAACTCGGAAAGAAAAACCGCAGCGTTTTCAAACACAACCGCGTTGTGTTTCTGCCTGCTGTGGCTATCACTTTGGGTCTCCGGTGCTCCCCCAGAGCCCCAAATGGGAAATCATATTTAGGCAGAAACACTGCAGCATTTAGCATTTCCCATGTGGGGCTCTCGGGCCCCCCATGGGGAGCCCGAGAGCCCCAAATGGGAAATCAGCTGTAGGCAGAAACACTGCGGCATGTAAACACAACCGTGTTGTGTTTCTGCCTGCCTTGGCTTTCAATTTGGGTCTCCGGTACTCCCCTAGGGGAGCACCGGAGACCCAAAGTGATAGCCACAGCAGGCAGAAACACAACGCGGTTGTGTTTGAAAACGCTGCGGTTTTTCTTTCCGAATTTCTCAGGCTCCTCCGAGCAGTGCCAAACAAACATGAGACATTTGCATAGTAATCAATATCAGCCCATTTGAGGATTCGATTCACCTGCTTTTGGTGACCAGGATGTCTAGGTAGCGATATTTTCTGTTGAAAAACGAGTAATCACAATTCCCACCCTTCCTTACAGATAGTCAGACTGGGTCATGGTTGATTTCTATTTGTTGCAGAACCAAAAAAAGTTTTTTTTTCTAAGGTTTTCAACCTCCAACCATGCCCCAGATATAATCTACGTGGCTTGTGTATTCCGCCTGTCTGCATGTTGGTTTTGCTGGCCGATCCCCTAAAAGGTGACTGCTGCAATCTCTGAGTCCCAAAGTACAGAACTGAGCTTCCAGTTTATGATATACCAAGGTGCAGTATGTAGGTGGGCAACAGAGTATATTAGCTATCTTCTTCCTGTGATAAGATAACAAATTTCTCAATGGTTCAAATTGATTGTTAAAGTAACTGGCAACCAACAACAGGGGTTGCCCCTTACAACTGTCCATGCTACCATATTGAGAGATCATCTCTTCAAGTATTATTATCAGAGAGGTCTTATCATGAATTAACAAAGTTATTAAGTGTCTATTGAACAATCCAGTTACTAGGCCTGAGGGCAAAATAAGCTATACACACATCAAACCACAAACACCCAACTAGACAGATTCCATTTGACAAAAGCATTTGTAAAAATATCTTTCACAATAAGGCTGATCAAAAATGGCCTTTTTTGGACATGTCATTTCTTTAAAATCTTTTTCACTTAACAGGGGTCCACTCTGTAGGCCTCTTCCGCTTTCCCCTTACTTATTAAAGACATGTTTTCGCTGTAACCTTTTCCCCACTACGCAATGTATTTATTACGTTGATCTTATTTGGATCAGTCTTTTGTAGGAAAGGATTAAAAAAACAAAATCAATACAAAAAGAGCATCATTAATAAAAGTATGCAAAAGGTATTCCTCACCTCTTCGACGAGCTGCTGCATGTTGAAGGCACAAAGCACTAGTACAATTGCTTATAGTGTCGCTTGAACTGGTCTTTAGATTTGCATTGGCAGTACTTGGCACAATAAGAAGTTTTGTTGTATTAGCAGCACCTTGCATCTGAAATCGTTTTGCAAAGACACACATTAATAGCTAATTCAAATAACCTTGTAAAATTTCATTTTATATCTGACTTTCTACTTTCATGAACATGTAAGAAAATGTTACTTACCATAGTGACTACTGTACCCCTCGTCTAAAGACCCCTTTCCTCTGTACTTTGTGGGTGCCTGTCCCATGGGGACAGGACCAGCACATTTTCACAGCAAACAAAACAATTTCCTCAAAATTTTAAATTTGGGGGCAGAATCCATGCAAGCACAGGACATGCTTTTTCGAATGCCAACTTTGCTCACTGGCAACTCTCACCAGTCCCCTTTCTCAAGTGTTATGCAGGTCAATGTAATATGGCAACTTTTTAAAGTGGCTGGAGGGTTAGGCATTTAGAGAAAGGGGAATATGAAATAGGTGCACAGTAGTCACCACAGTGAGTAACGTTTCCTTACTCCTACATCCTGTCCCCTTTCCTCCATACTTTCTGGGACACTACTAAGCATTCTCTCCTCCGTGTGGAGCACGACCACAAGCAAAAAGATTTTGGAGTACTGACTGACGAACTCTAGTGTCCGCTCTGCTATTTGTATAAATGCAGTAGTTTTTGCAAAAAGCAGAAGGGGAAGACCAGGTAACCGCCTTGGCAAGAACATCTGACAGAATGTTCGTGTGAAAAGCCACTGTTGTAGTATTAGCATGAACAGCATCCATTACGCAATAGTTGCCTTTGACGCAGATGACCCCGGTTGGGTTCCGCCGTAGGTGACAAACAGGTGGGCTAATTTTCTGAATTAGCTACTTTTGTCCAAATAGAATTTGAGGGCTCTCCTAACATCCAGGAAATGTAAATCAAGCGCTGCCTGTGACTTTCTTTGGAAAAAACACTGGTAATGTGACCTCCAGTTTAATGTGATATGATGAGACCACTTTTGGTAAACTAACTTTATCTATCTGGAACATAGTGTATGCTTCCAAAATAGCCAGTACTTGCTTCTCACTGATGCATCTGGCTGAAGTCACCGCCACTAGGATACCCTTCTTCCATGTAATTAAAGTCTGCCGACACCATGGGCTCAAAAGGTCAGTGAGATCACTGACAGGACCAATTTAAAATCCCACACCAAGTGCAGTGTTTTGACTGATGAATACATCTGTAACATCTCATCCAAAATTCGGCCAATAATGTGGTTGGAAGTAGAGAAGACCGCTCCCTCGGTACTCTTCTAGCTGCCTTTGGCTGTGATGTATGTATGGCAAGACTCTGCTCACTACAAGTGCCACGAAGGATAACACACACAAGCACCTCACAATATTAATGTTCTTGTATGGGGTCCAGTGACAGAATCTGGTCCACTGAGTCTTATACTAAACTCGTGTGGAAGGTTTCCTGGCAGCCAGTTGATTTTTAGATTCTCTTGTGAAAGCCCCAAATGCCCCTGTGTGAACATCTCAGGAAGCAGCTTATTAAGCAGAGCGACTGAGGTGATTGATGATGAACTGTCCCTGCCTGCAGAGATAGCATCTATGGAAACACAGGAAAAATGATAATTCCTTCTGAAACCAACTTTATCAGATCTGAGAACCAGATCGTAATATCCCTGCGATGCAGGCCTCACTCACTCGCTGATGCAGGAAGACTACACAGCTTATCATTTGGCACGTAACTGCTGTTCAGTGGATTCCACCCCTCCCTCATACATAATGGTCACATGACCTCTCTCACCTCCCAATGCTGTCTCGTCAGGTGCACTGTGCCACATCACATCCCCCCCAAAATACAAAATAGCAATGTCCAACCTCATTTCTTCGATCCATCGTCTGGTCTATTTGTGGTCCGGCAGGATCGCCCATCAGCACCCGGGCGTTCGTTGTTGTGTTCGATTTCCCCTTCTGCTTCAGACTCTTCTTCATCTCCAATGTGTCCGGACTCCTCTCTCTCTTCTCCTTCCTTGTCACTATTTACTTCTGGTTCTTCATGGGGGCTCCCTCTCACTCTTCTGAAGAAAGAAGCATTCCGAGTCACTCGCTTGTCATCTCGAACCACTGTGATCATGGATCCATTTTGGTCCGTAATTATTAGCGGTCGCAGGTCAAAAGGTGGCATGTCTTTGTGAGTGACTGTCTGTTTCAGAATGACGCTGTCCCCAGTTAGAGGTCAGATGTTCAAGCGTTCTGGCGGGCATCGGCGTATGCTTTCATTTTTCCATTTGCTGTGTCGTCTCTCACCCTTATTTTGTGATCTTCACGGCTCGTGGTTCGACAGCTGGAGTCGCGAGGAAGCCTTGAGCGGACAGGCCGGCCAAACATCAATTTAGCATGGCATACTCCTGTGGATCTATGTGAGGTGTTGTGATAGTCCTGCAAAAGCTGGTAGAATGTCTGTCCCAGTGGTTTGTTCATGATGTTGGCTACCATCACTGCCCTTTTAACATTTGCAAAGAAGTGTTTAACTGTGCTGCTGGCCTGGGGCCACAGAGGGGTGACCTTCCTCTGGTGTAAACCCATGTACTGAGTAAAGTCTGTAAAGTGGGAGCTGGTGAAGGGGGGGTCTGTTATCTGACTTCACCACTTTAGGGATGCTGTATGCTGAAAACATTCTGTCCAGTGCTGGGATTACAGCCATGGCTGCGCTCGATTGCAGGATTTCCACTTCGGGAAAACGAGAGTGCTCGTCGAGTGCTACCAGGATGTATTCGATGGTCCGGTGAGGCCTGTAGAAGTCGGTGGCTATTTCTTTTCAGACGTGGTTCAGCAGGGGCGTCGTCTGAAATGGTTCGGGGACCGTCTGTGGCTGGAGGCTGAGACATACATGGCAGGAATTCAGCGTGTTCTCAATCAAGTCATCCGTGCCAGGGAACCAAACCTTCTTGCTTAGCTGTCTCTTGGTTGATACAATCCCACGGTGTGCCATTGTTGTACTGGTGTTGGAGTCACTATTCTGTTCCCTTTTAGTATCAAGTTTGGCGGTGTGATGGACAGCTCGTCTTTCACTTTCATGAGTGTTTTCCAGAGTTTGTGGTCGACCGCTGGGTTGGACTTTCCTGCGTTTTCTAATGATTTCCACCTTCCATCACAAATACAAGATGCTGCTAGCTCCAGTGTAGAGTCTTTGGCCATCATTCACTGCAGTTCAGTCAGAGATCATTGGTGGTATCACGTGGAGTACTACATAGTTGACGTAGCCATCTGCCCGATCAACTGATGGCCAGGTTTGCATTACAGGGTGCCTGGATAGATAGTCTGCTGGGTTGGCTTCCTTCCCTGGCTTGTGGACGATGTTGAATCAGTATTCTTGTAAAGATGTGCCCCACTGGGTGATGCAGGGTGGCATTTGGGCTGTCAGCTTGCCAATATGGTGACAAGCGCTTGATGATCTGTAATAACGGTGAATGGTTTTCCGTATAGAAACAGGTGGAGGTGATGCACGCCCACACGACAGCGAAACTCTCCTTTTCCGCTTGCGAATAACGATGTTCTGTGTCTGTCAGACTCTTGCTGGTATATGGTACGATCCGCCTGGGAGCATGGTCACTGCCCGGGTGGTTGGCCATGATGGCTTCAAGGCATACTGGACTGGCGTTCAATGCTGCCTCAGTGTGCAGTTTGGAGTCAATGTATGACGTACATTGTGACGCTGCCATTACTTTTCTGATCTGGTCAAACGACTCCTGATGAGACTGCGTCCATGTGAACTTGCTGTCTTTCTTGGTAATGGTCAGGAGAGGGGGCGGTCTGGGAGGTAGCGTGTACAGTAACTTGCCAGCCCTAGAAATGACAAGACTTGTGCAATGTTCGATGGGCGTGGGGCTTCGGTTAGGGCTTTAATCTTCTCTGGATCTGGGTGAATGCCCTTGTCTGAAAAGATGTGTTCGAAAATTTTGAGCATTGTTTTGTTGAACGCACATTTCTCTTTGTTGAGTGGGAGGTTCGCTTTGTTGAGTGCATTGCATGCTTTCAGTAGTGTGGCTTCATGGGACTCTTCTGATCTTCCAAATATGAGGATATCATCACTGTAGTTGATGCAGTGTGGTATGTGACAAAAGACTTTCCTTTTTCTTAAAAGATTTTGGCTGTTGACGATATGCCGAAATGTAGTTGTTTGTAACAAAATAGACCGAGGCGGGTAGTGAATGTGGTGATGTAGTGAGACTCCTTGCTGATCTCGACCTGGTGGTATCCTTTGTTGAGATTGATTCTGGAAAAGACTCTGGCTCCGTTCAATAGGTGCATCATGTCGGTAATACGTGTACATTGATTGCGTTCTCGTCATATGGCCTAGTTGGGGACAAGCATGTCAATGCAGAGTCTTTTCTGTCCCTTTGGCCTTTCTTTGGAACTGGCACTACCGGCAAGATCCATGGGGTGGGGCCAATGGCGGGTTTGATGATGCTGGCATCAAGAAGTGACTGTAGTTCATTCTCTACTTGGCCCTGGATATTGAAGGATATGCCTCTGTAGTGTTGTGTGAACGGTTTTACAGGGATGTCAATATGAAGCTCAATCTTCTTCCCTTTCATGTTTCCAATACACTTAAATAGAGCTGGGAAGGATTCCAAGATGGCCGCCGGCACTGTGTAGACATGCTGACGGCGCTCTCCGGACCCGTTAAATGTAAGGTGCCCACCACCCCATTTACGGACCGAACTGAGAGCCCCCCAGAGTGGCGGGGGTGACGGAGAATAGTGGGTCGAGCCACCTGTGTTGAAGAGGCAGCGAGGAGGCAAGGCTGCGCTGAGCATTCGGGCGGGTGCCGGAGAGGCCGCCGAGGAGCGCAGCTCAGCAGAGCTGGGAAGGCCAGCCCGCCTTGAGAGACGAAAAGGAAGCGCATCCCCCAGAGAGGCGAAGGGCCATGCAGTCGGGGGATCCCCGTGAACATCTGCGCCGGAGCAGCGCGAGACGGAGACGCCCTTGGGGAGTGGTTGGCTGCTATCCCGGAGCCAAGAGAGAGAAGCCGGGACGTTCAGCTCTGTGGGCGGCCCGCTCCTGCTGACGGGTCCGGCTGCGCCCGGGGAGACGCTCTTGGGGAGCTGTCGGCCACTGACCTGAGGATAAAGGAGCGGGGCCTGGGCGGTCGGCCCCAGGGGCGTCCCGTTCCTGCTGGTGGATGCGGCCCTGCCTGGAAGGCGAGAGGTGTGCGGCCGGGAGCGTCATTGGAAGAGAGCAGCTGAACGGAAGACAGCCGCACGGGACAGGGTTCCCAACCCGTTGGCGGTCCCCGAAGGAGCAGCAGTTCTGGAGCAGGTGAAGCAAGGAATCCGGGCCTGACGGGCTTCCCGTGTATGGGAGAGCGGACTGGTGCTGCGGGGCCCCCGGACAAAAGAGCAGCAAAGAGGTGGAAAAGTGTGAGACCTCGTGGACATGGACTTACGCCCACAGTCACTGGCACTATTATTCAGGGACCCTAAGTGAACTGTTATCGCGCCATCACCCCACGGACAAATAGGGGGTGGACGGAGACGCGATCCACCCCCCTGGAGAGTTGAGAGCCCGGTGAAGGGGGTGGGGCAGGTTGGAACCCTAGTATAGCGGAGGCAGTTGTGCGCCCTGCGCACCGGTCAGAGGGAGAAGAGACGAGAGGGAGGCCGGTCGGGGTGCTGGCTGAGAGCAGAGGGGGAAAGCCAGTCCCACCCGCCCTAACATTCGGTTGGATCGGCCGGGAGCTGTTGAGGACTGGATCAGGATGACAGCCGTGGGACGCGCCTGCTGGAGAGTGAGCGGCATGTCTACGAAACCCAAAGGGAAAGGGGGGAGAGGATTGCAGACTGCGGGGGACGCCCCGGGCACTTTGCAGGCGATGTGGCCACCCCAGCCTTTCAGAGAAGGTGCGGGGACCCCCCGGGGGCGAACAGGAGAAGACCCCACGCAAGGGGAATCAGAGGCCATGGCCCCCATGCCTAGACAGGAGTTCCTGGGGGAACTACAAGCCTTGCAAGCAAACTTAGCAAAGACCTTCCAGGAACAATTCCAGCTGATGCACAACAACCTGAATGAAGCCCTTGGGGAAAAGAAACACGAGCTGCGACAACTGGGCGAAAGAACGGATGCCCTAGAGAAAGGGCTCCAAGAGGTGGACACAGACACGACAGCCAATAGTGAAGCTATAGAGAGGCTAGACATTGCCACCAGAAACCTCGAAATCCAAATGGAGGACCTAGAAAATCGCTCTCGCAGAATCAATATAAGAGTAAAACTGCTGCCGGAATCGGTGATGGACAAGAACTTGAAGGCGGTGCTGCAGGGCATTTTTGCGGATATCATGGAAGGGGACAGCCCAGAGAGGGTTGAGCTGGACCGAGTGCACAGAACTGGTCGACTATCTAAAGGCCAGACAACACGGCCGAGAGACGTCCTGGCAGCGTTTACGAGGTACGCTCAGAAGGAGGCGGCCCTCAGAGCAGCAAGACAAAAGGAACCAATCATGTATGAGGGCCACCAGATTGCTCTCTATCAAGATCTGGCGAATAGTACACTCCTGAAAAGGAAGCAAATGGCACAACTACTGACAGCCCTCAAAGAGAAAGATATCCGCTACAAATTGACTTTTCCTTTTCGCCTGCTTTTTGAGTGGGAGGGGACTCGGAGGCGGATCACCTCTCTCCAGGAAGGGTCGGATCTTCTGCGACTGGATCGCGAGGAAGCGCCGGCGGGAGCGCGCCAGAAACCCTGGAATGGTCGGCCGAGACCTCGCCCATGGGAATGGACGAAGGTTGGAGATAAAAGACGGAGAGAAGCCAAGAAATCCAGCGAAGCACGAGGCGAATCTGGGACTGAGCCCTAAAACGGACAGTTTTGTCAGGGGTGGTGGGCCTCTAGAAGGGTGATTTGGCAGAAGGGTTGCAGGCGGAGCAACCATGTTGGAACCGTAAGGGCGGTGATGCCCGAGTTGGGAGCGAGGAGAGGGCGGGAAGGCCTTAGCCTTTGGGGGAGGGAAGGGGGGGGTTAAAGTGGGGGAAGGGGGGGATGGCGACTAGCAGTGGATTGGGGGGGCGAGCAAAGGAACACTCCAGGATAGCAATAGCCCTTATATGCTAGGAATCTTCTCAAGTGGCTAACGCATAACATAAGAGGGTAAACACCCCTCTTAAAAGGAAGAAGTTGGAGCACTTTACGCTGAAGTAAAAGCCGGATTTCATGGGGCTTCGGGAAACACACGTGCTGCTGAAAGATCAGGGCAGGCTAAGGTTGCAAGGTTATGATCAGATTCTCCATGCCTCAGGCCAAAGCAAAACAAAGGGCGCAGCCCTGGCTATTCGTAACACGGTGGGCTTTACTGTTTGCGGCACGATCAGGGATAAGGACGGGAGGTATGTAGTGGTTAGAGGGAAATACCAAGAGTCTCCCTACACAATAGCCGTGGCTTATGGCCCCAACTCAGGCCAAGAGCAGTTCCTCCAACGGGTTTTAAATATACTGGAAGAGCAGAGTTGCGGCCAAATAGTCTTAATGGGGGATTTGAACACAGCATGGGACAGGGAGAAAGACAGAGCCGGCAGACAAGGGGGAGGGGGAGGGGCAGTGATGTCTGGGGAACTGAAGGAGAGGATCAGCAGGATTGGGTTAAGAGATGTTTGGAGGGAATTGAGGGGGCAAGAGGATGGCTATACCTTTCTGTCAGGAGTCCATGGATCGCAGTATAGGATTGATTATATATTGTTATCGGTAGGCCTTCTGGGGAAGGTCGGGGAGGTCTGTACTGGTCCAATTGGGATAGCTGACCATAAGATAGTTTCCATGGTAATGGATCCAGGTCGGAGGGCTAAGGGGATTTGCGGCTGGAAACTACCAGGGGCGTTATTGAGAGACCCGGAAATCTGGGGGCGTATTGAAGAGAAAATTAAGGCCTTTTTCGAGATTGACGGGAAGGAGGACACGAGTGAGGGGATAAGATGGGATGCATTTAAGGCCACCTTTAGGGGGGAACTCATTGCGGCATCAGCCCACCGGGCGAAGAAACTGCAGGCACTAGAAGCCCAACTCGAGGCTGAAGTGGAAACGGCTAGACAGGCAGCGAGAGGAACCCCCTCCCGGAAAGCTATGCGAGCCTATAGGAAAGCGGTGGGGCAACTGGAGCTCCTACGCACGAAAAGGGCCGAGGGTGCCTTATTAGCAGTAAGACAAAAGTATTATGCTAAGGCCAACAAATCAGACGCACTTCTGGCGCGTCTGCTGAGGGGCAAAAGGACGAGAAACGCGATCACGGCTTTGAAGGCAAACGAGGGGGTCCGTGTCACGAGGCAAGATAGCCTGCAGGAAATATTAGCAGGGTATTATGATTCTCTATATACTTCGCAGAACCCCTGCGATGTCAAGGAGGAGCAATTCCTGCAGCAAGTGCACCTGGGCGAAATCAGTAGGGAAACAAGAGAATTTCTTAAAATCTCGGAGGAGGAGGTAAGAGAGGCGATAAGAGACCTTCCGATACACAAAGCCCCGGGTCCGGACGGTTATACCGCAGCGTTTTACAAGATGTTTGTCACGCAATTGGCATCACAGTTGACGTTGCTATATAACTCCTTCCGCCAATCAGGTAGATGTAACGCTCACCTGACTCCCACGGAGGCGCTGGCCTGGTTCGCGCTGCTGTGACCTCTTCTAAGGTGATGCGCAGGGTTCGGAAGACGGACTGGACCAGGCACCCAAATTTGGCTTGTCTGGCTCGCAGAAGTATCCTTCTGTAGGCGAAAATAGGGGATTAACTGTCTGCTGGGTAATGCAATCAGCCTCCCACTTTCCCCTCTCACCCTCCTCGAAACCCTTCTGTGATTCCTTGTAGCGTCTCACCTTAGGGTCTGGAAGGACGAGCTCTCCATCCTGCTTCTGATGCAGGGGCGCGTTGGTATCCAGTTACTTCACTGGATTTTCGGATTGGTGAGAACCAAACTTGCTTGGCTTCCAGGTAAGTTTTTTGATAAGAGGTTCCCCTGTGTCCATGCATTAATGTACTAATGCTAGTGTCTTTTTCCCCATAGGGGCCGGGGTACGGAATGCCGGGGAACAGGCACCGACCCGAGATGAGAGGTGAAATCCTTGTAGAAATAAGGTAAGTCTTTAATGAGCTTTTTTTGGTAATGTCTTTTCATTCGCTCATTAACGCTGATGTCTCTTTTTCCCCTTAGGGGCCGGGGTCCGGAAATGCCAGGATGCGGCGCGGACCCGAAATGAAGAGGGAATGAATCAACAGGTAAGTCTTAAAATGGAGATTTAGCTTTCCTTATTCCCTTCTCTCTCTCACCTTTTGTTCTGGTCTTTTTCTCCCTAGGCGCTGGGGCGTGACTGCGAATCCGGATGATCGCTGCTGAACATGGAGGCGCCCTGTAAAGGTGAGTGGAATGCGGCGCTGCAGCGATCGACGCGATGAGCTTTTAAATAAAAGTCTTCCTTTTCAGGATTGTCGGCGAGATGTCTCCGGGATGCGGATTTAGCAGGTAAGGACTTTTCCTTCTTCTGTTCTCTTCTTCTCTTCCTTTGCAGGTGATCCAGGATGCTGGCAGGCGTGGCAGAAGTCAGGATGCAGGAGCAGACACGGTGAGCGTCCAGCTGCTAGATGCAGAACAACGCGAAGCACGTGTGGCTGTTCGGGTGGGGTTTAAATAGCCTTGGATGAAGTTCCAGGTATGTATCCTTCCTCCAATCAGGTATGTATCCTTCACCGACCACGCCCGGATGGTAAATTAGTCCCACAGGTAAAGTAGTTCCTTTCAGGCCTCAAGGAGGCCGGGATCCTGCAGCATGGTCTGCATCAGGTAAGTGCACCCAAGCACTTCCATAATGAGCCTGGCGCCTATGGACACTGTCCAAAGGGCCCCTATATAGGGTTGCTGGGTCCTTCCTTGGGGACTGGATGTCCGCTTTCGGGGACGCAGGGCTTGAACCGGCTCCCCGGGAGCGGGCATCATGACAGCACTCCCCCCCAAGGCCCCTCCCAAGGTTGTTCCCTCTGGGGGTTTTGGTTTGTCTGGGAAGAGTCGGTGGAATTTCCTGACTAATCGAGGTGCATGCACATGGTCGCTGGGTTCCCACGACCTCTCCTGAGGTCCGTACCCCTTCCAATCAATTAGGTAGAACAGTTTTGACCTAAACATTTTTGAGTCTAAAATGTTCTTCACTTCGAATTCGGGCTCCCCATCTATTAGAATAGGTTCTGGAGGTTTGAGTAGTCGGGTTCCGGGTACCACTGGTTTCAGAAGTGACACATGAAAAACAGGGTGAATTCGCATACTAGCTGGTAAATCAAGTTTAACAGCCACTGGGTTAATTATTGCCGTAATAGAATAAGGTCCCAGATATTTTGGGTTAAAAGTTCGAGGCCCTTTGAGTGGTAAATGTCTGGTAGCTAACGACACTTGATCACCAATCTGATACGGAGGTGCTTCACTCCGATGTAGATCAGCATTCTCCTTGTATTTTCTCTTGGCTTGTTGTAAATGCGTAGTTGCCTCTTTGAAGGCTTGGGTAATTGTAGAATGCAGATGTTCTACTGCAGACATTCCGAGGTTCTGAGGTGAGTCAAGGTTTGAGGTTCGAGGGTGATGCCCAAACAAAGTATAAAAAAAACTGTGGCCAGTTCCAGAGTGTACCGAATTATCATATGCGTATTCGGCTATCCAAAGAATGTCTTTCCAGTTGCTTTCAGATTGCTGTAACATACACCGTAAGTATTGCTCAAGGGTCTGATTTGTCCTCTCGGTCTGACCATCGGTCTGAGGGTGGTGACTGGTCGATAATCTTACGTCGATCTGCGCCATTTGACAACATTTGCGCCAGAAGTGGGAAATGAATTGGCTTCACCGGTCAGAGATTAGTATAGATGGGAATCCATGTAGCCGAACAATATTTTCGAGGAATTCTTTGGCTAGGACAGAAGCTGAAGGTAAACCTTTCAAAGGAATAAAGTGGGCCATTTTGGAAAACAAATCCACAATTACCAGAATAGTATTGTACCCCGAACAAGGAGGCAGGTCCGTAATTAAATCCATTGATAGGGTGTGCCAGGGTGCTGCTGGTATGTCTAGAGGTTGAAGGAGACCGGCAGAACTTTTCTTTTGACTTTTATTTTGGGTCCAAACACCACAGGACATCACAAAAGATTTTACATCTTTTCGCCAAGAGGGCCACCAAAATTGTCGTTTCACCTTTTCCTCTGTCTTGGCAATACCGGGGTGTCCCGCTATTAATGCATCATGATAACCGGAAATAACTAGTTTGTGTAATTCCTTATGTGGCAGGAATAAGCGTCCTTGGAAATAAGGTAAACCATTATCTATGGTAAAGTCTCATCCCTTTTGTATCCAATCCTGTAAGGTTGTAGGGTCCAGGAGTTGTTTCACTCTGGCTTGAATGTCTTCAAGCGTCTGTAACGAAGTCATGCCTAGAATCCTCTATTTGGGAATTATTGGTACTGGTTCTGAGTTTGGATCAGATTCTCCCATTCCGATTCGGGATAAGGCGTCTGCTTTGCCATTCTTGCAGCCAGGTCGATAGGTAATCACGAAATCAAATTCAGCGAAAAACAAAGCCCATCGGAGCTGCCGTGATGACTGAGCCTTGGCGGTTTTCAAATACTGTAAATTCCGGTGATCAGTGATCACTGTGGTATGTCAAGCGCCAAGCAGATAATGCCGCCAGGCTTTAAAAGCGGACTTAATGGCTAACAGTTCTTTGTCCGTGATTGCATAATTAACCTCGGGTGCCGAGAATTTTCTGGACCAAAATGCTACGGGATGCAGTTGGTTGGTTTCTGGATCTCTTTGGGACAGGACAGCCCCCATGGCTAGGCTGGATGCGTCAGTCTCGACGACATAAGGGAGACCTGGACGCGGGTGTTTCAATATAGGTGCAGAGGTAAACTTAGCTTTTAAATCCTGAAAGGCCTGCTCGGATTCTTCAGACCATTCAAAACGTTTATTTTTCCTCAAGAGTGCAGTAATGGGTTGTACCACGCGTGAAAATTCCGGGATAAACCTGCGATAGAAATTGGCAAAGCCGAGCATGCTTTGAACCCCTTTTACAGAGCTAGGTGATGGCCATTTGAGGATGGCATCCACTTTTCTTGAGTCCATTCGGACTCCTTTGGGTGTCAGGATGAAACCTAGAAACTCGACTTCTGTGGTATGGAAAACACATTTCTCCAATTTAGCAAATAGTTTGTGTTGGCGCAGTTTTTCAAGTACTGCCCTGACGTGTTTTCTGTGATCAGATTCCGAAGAGGAGAACACCAGAATGTCGTCGATATATACGACAACACAAACATCGATGAGTTCCCGAAGGACATCATTCATGAAGTATTGGAAGGCAGCCGGCGCGTTACACAATCCGAAAGGCATCACCTGGTACTCGAATAATCCGTATTTAGTACGGAAGGCAGTTTTCCATTCGTCGCCTTCTTTAACTCGTACCAGATGATAAGCCCCCCGGGGATCTAACTTGGTGTATATGCAAGCGTCCTTCACCTGGTCAAGGAGTTCAGGGATCAGAGGCAGAGGATAATGGTTTTTAACTGTTATCTGGTTCAATGTGCGGTAATCGATACAAGTTCTAAGGTCGCCTTCTTTTTTGGGCACGAAGAACAAAGCCGAGGATGCCGGGGACTTTGACGGGCGAATAAAACCATTAGCTAGGTATTGATCCAAATATTGTCTCAAATGCAGATTCTCAGGTTCGGTAAGGGCATAAATCCTGCTACAAGGGGGTTGTGCACCGGGCACCAGATCGATTTGGCAATCGTACGATCTGTGAGGAGGTAACGTGTTGGCATGTTCCTTTTGGAAGACGTCCTGAAAGTCTTGGTATTCCGGAGGTAGTTGCATGGAGGCAGAGGTTACAGATGCTAGATTAATCTTCAGGTTTTCTGGGTAGCAGGTTTGTGTACAATCCGGGAAGGTTATTCTCTTAGCTCGCCAATCAATTCGAGGATTATGTGTCTCTAACCAAGGGATTCCAAGAATAACCTGAAACTGTGGAGCCTTGATTACATCAAACACAACACCCTCCCGATGGCCATCGGGACCAATAAGAGTCACCTCAGTAGTGGAATGTGTTACCGGTCCAGAGGCAATTTCAGTTCCATCGACTGTGGTGATGACATCTTTGCTGGTTTTAGGACGGAGAGGGAGGTTAATCCTAGAGACCAATTCACGATCCACATAGTTTCCAATAGCCCCACTATCGATGTATGCCTTTATTGCATGCAACCGCTTAGGCTGTTCTGGATCTACGAGAACCATTGGCACAATGAAATGCGAGGTCTGAGAGTTAGTTTTCAAGCTCGGCAAGCGGACCCCTACACTTGTCGGGCGGAGTCGTTTCCCGAAACAGAGTCTTCATGGTTTTTATCAGCGGCTCATACCGCCTTTCGGGGCGGTTTTGCCGAGCAACCTCGTAGAAAGTGTCCAGAATTCCCACAATAAAGACATAATTTTAACTGCCGCCTCCTTTCACGTTCCTTTTGAGTTAAGGGTCCTTTAACCCCTCCAATTTGAATAGGCTCAGAGACATCAACTCCCTTGGGATTAGCATGGGTCTTGACCAACACCGGGGTCTCAAACCTGGACCGATCTGCTTTTCTGTTTTGAAGTATGTGATCCAATTGGACCACTAAGTCTATATACTCTGTGCATTCTTGGGGCGGATTTACAACTTGGGCCAAGACATCTTTAAGTTCTCCGCGTAGGCCTCGATAAAACAACGTGACTTTTTTATCCTCTGGCCATCCCATTTCCACAATTAGTCTATTAAAGGTTGCAATATAGGATAGGAGGTCCTGATTGCCCTGTCGCAGGGATAGGAGTTCGTCATCCAGAGCCTGCCCCTGAGAGTGTCGAGCAAATAACCTTTCCATGCTTGCTTGAAACCTTTGAAAATCACGGAGAATCGGGTCATCTTGAGTAACCAGTGGAACAGACCAGTTGGCAGCGCAGCCGCTGAGATATGACAATACAAAGGCTACCTTGGTCTGATCATTAGGGAAGGCCCCAGGTCTGCATAGGAAGTGCAAACGACACTGATTCATGAATACGGCGAATCGTTTGGGGTCCCCAGCAAAGCTTTCGGGTGGGGCCAGCGGCATGTTTCCAGGTAGATTAATCTGCACAGGGTTACTGGAAACCACAGGAGCGGGGTTTCCTCCGGAACCGGGTAGAGGAGTTTGCCCAGCTTGACCTTGCAAAAGCTGTCTGGCCAGCTCATCAGTTCTTTCCTTTGATATTATTAATTCCCTCCTGAGGGCATTAGTCTCTTGACGAGCGGCATGTACTTCGGCCCGTAATTCCCCCAGTAATTGGGCCAACTGATCAGTCTCAGAACTTTCCATAGCGCCTGGGTGGGAATTTGTAGGAAGGCTTCGCGTTCTGTAACGCTCACCTGACTCGCACGGAGGTGCTGGCCTGGTTCGCACTGCTGTGACCTCTTCTAAGGTGATGCACAGGGTTTGGAAGACGGACTGGACCGGGCCCCCAAATCTGGCTTGTCTGGCTCACAGAAGTATCCTTCTGTAGGCGAAAATAGGGGATTAACTGTCTGCGGGGTAATGCAATCAGCCTCCCACTTTCCCCTCTCACCCTCCTCGAAACCCTTCTGTGATTCCTCGTTGCGTCTCACCTTAGGGTCTGGAAGGACGAGCTCTCCATCCTGCTTCTGATGCAGGGGCGCGTTGGTATCCAGTTACTTCACTGGATTTTCGGATTGGTGAGAACCAAACTTGCTTGGCTTCCAGGTAAGTTTTTTGATAAGAGGTTCCCCTTGTGTCCATGCATTAATGTACTAATGCTAGTGTCTTTTTCCCCATAGGGGCCAGGGTACGGAATGCCGGGGAACAGGCACCGACCCGAGATGAGAGGTGAAATCCTTGTAGAAATCAGGTAAGTCTTTAATGAGCTTTTTTTGGTAATGTCTTTTCATTCGCTCATTAACACTGATGTCTCTTTTTCCCCTTAGGGGCCGGGGTCCGGAAATGCCAGGATGTGGCGCGGACCCGAAATGAAGAGGGAATGAATCAACAGTTAAGTCTTAACATGGAGATTTAGCTTTCCTTATTCCCTTCTCTCTCTCACCTTTTGTTCTGGTCTTTTTCTCCCTAGGCGCTGGGGCGTGACTGCGAATCCGGATGATCGCTGCTGAACATGGAGGCGCCCTGTAAAGGTGAGTGGAATGCGGCGCTGCAGCGATCGACACGATGAGCTTTTAAATAAAAGTCTTCCTTTTCAGGATTGTCGGCGAGATGTCTCCGGGATGCGGATTTAGAAGGTAAGGACTTTTCCTTCTTCTGTTCTCTTCTTCTCTTCCTTTGCAGGTGATCCAGGATGCTGGCAGGCGTGGCAGAAGTCAGGATGCAGGAGCAGAAACGGTGAGCGTCCAGCTGCTAGATGCAGAACAACGCGAAGCACGTGTGGCTGTTCGGGTGGGGTTTAAATAGCCTTGGATGAAGTTCCAGGTATGTATCCTTCCTCCAATCAGGTATGTATCCTTCCCCGACCACGCCCGGATGGTAAATTAGTCCCACAGGTAAAGTAGTTCCTTTCAGGCCTCAAGGAGGCCGGGATCCTGCAGCATGGTCTGCATCAGGTAAGTGCACCCAAGCACTTCCATAATGAGCCTGGCGCCTATGGCGCCAGGACTGATGTCTTTTATGAGCCTGGAGCCATAGGCGCCAGGACACTGTCCAAAGGGCCCCTATATGGGGTTGCTGGGTCCTGCCTTGGGGACTGGATGTCCGCTTTCGGGGACGCAGGGGTTGAACCGACTCCCCGGGAGCGGGCATCATGACAGTAGAATTGCTCCTTCTATGGAAAAGGTTACCCTTATACTTAAACCTAATAAGAACCCGGAGGAGAGGACATCTTACCGCCCTATAGCCCTGATTAACATCGACGCCAAGATCTATACCAAGATCCTGGCGAAGAGACTCAACCCCTTCCTCCCACAGTTGATACACCCTGAGCAGGCTGGGTTTATTAGGGGAAGGCAAACAGCTGACAACATTAGGCGAGTGGCCCATATAGTAGAAAAGGTACACAAAACTAGCACTCCCGCGGTCCTAGTAGCTTTGGACGTGGAAAAGGCTTTCGACCGCGTGGAGTGGACGTTTCTTTTCCGGGTGATAGAGAGGATGGGCTTTGGGGGGAGTTTATGTCGATGGTTAAGGCTAACTATCAGAACCCCTCGATTAGAGTAATGGTAAACGGAGTTCCCTCGAGACAGATATTGCTGCAGAGAGGGACAAAACAGGGCTGCCCGCTCTCTCCGCTGTTATATGCGATCTATCTAGAACCCCTTCTGCAGGCCATTAGAGACTCCACTGAGATCCGGGGCGTTCCCTTTGGGGGGTTACAACACAAGGTTGCAGCTTTTGCCGGCGATATGCTGCTTATGCTTTTGTCGCCAAACGAGTCTCTTGGAGCGAGTGTGGCCTTGCTGAAGACGTACGGAGAGGCCTCAGGACTAAAAATCAATGTCAGCAAATCGGAGGTTTTGAACTTAACATTAGGAGCGGCAGAACGGGATAGTTTAAGGAGGAGCACCCTCTTCCAGTGGAGCCCGCGGGGGATCCGTTACCTTGGGGTGCGGATCACAGCTACCCTGGATGGATGGTATTCAGCTAACTTCCCCCCCGCTCCTTAAGATAAAAAAGAGGGATTTCCAGAGGTGGAAAGCTTTAAGGGTGTCATGGTTGGGAAGGTTGGCAGCTGTTAAAATGGTTATACTCCCGCACCTACTATACTTCTTTCAGGCGATTCCCCCAACTGGTCCCGGCAAGCTTTTTTAAGGAGTTGGGGGTGCTGACTAGACATTTTATCTGGGAAGGGAAGAGGCCCAGGGTGGGGTCCAAGCTCCTGATGGCTCCTAAGGGCGAGTGGGGGCTGGGGTTGCCGGATTTTCGGCGATACTATGAAGCGTCCCAACTTCGGGTCATCAGGGAGTGGTTACATGACGAAGACGCCAAGCAAGACAAGTTATGGGTGCGGATGGATAGGGCGGTGGCGCACCGCAGTTTGGCCGAAGTGCTGTGGCTCCCGAAGGCGTGTAGACCCAGCCATCTGTATCAGAGCGCCATTACCAAACTAATGGCAGACATATGGGACAGACTAGTGGGCTCGGAGGGGATTACCACATTCCCGTCCCCCTTTACTCCCATTTTCGGTAATGGAGAATTTACCCCAGGGTTGGAGAAGGGGGCATTTACAAAATGGCGGGAGGGAGGCTGCGAGAAATTGTGTGACATGTTCAGGGAGGGGGAGATACTTTCCTTTAATGACTGCAAGAGGAGCTTTGCTGTACAGGAGGGGGAAAGGCTTAGGTATGCGCAGATACGCCATTGGGTCCTATAGCCGGGGGTCAGGCTCGCAGCCACCCAGACCCCAACACTATCTGAGAAATTCTTACTCCCCAATGATGGATCGAAAGGGCTCATCTCTAATATATATAAAATCCTAGTCGCCGCAAAGGCAGGAACGCAATGGGCCTACATGCGGCAATGGGAACGGGTCTTGGGACGTGAGATTGGTAGGGGGGAATGGGAAAGGCTTTGGAGGAGAATACCTAAGCTGGCCAGGGCGTCCCAATTACAAGAATCTTGGTATAAGATACTGATGGGATGGCACTATACTCCTGCACGGCTTCACAGATTTGATCCTGCTCTATCAGGGTCCTGCTGGAGAGGGTGCGGACTGGCAGGCACTGCGGAGCATATTTGGTGGACCTGCCCAAAGATCAAGCCCTTTTGGGGAGAGGTACGGGAGGCGCAGGAACAGGAATTTGGTCAGGGTGACGACAGAACTCCACTGCAGATCCTCTTGGGTATGCGTGACACCGCAGGTGCTGGGGAGGATAGAGGAAGGGAGAAAGCAAAAGCGATTCTGACCTTGGCGGCTATGCAATTAATAGCGCAAAATTGGAAAGGACCCGAGGCACCTAGATGTCAAGACTGGCTGAGGAAAGTGTGGGAAATCGTGGCTTTGGAATGGGCCACCTACGCCATGAATGACAAGGTGCAGACCTTTGCAGCCGATTGGGGAGAGGTTCTGTCTGTACTTAAAGATGACTTTAGGGTGATGTGGTGCCCGCAGCGTTTAAGACTATTGGAACTACAATAAACTCGAAGATACAGCCTGGAGGGAAGGAGAGAATCTAAGCTAGTCGCTGAGGGGGGGGGCGTGGGAGAGGGAGGGAGAGCGGGGAGGGGAGAAGGGGTGTTTTTCTTTGACTTCTTTGACTGTTTTGTTGTAAAACTTAATAAAAAGAGTTTACAAA
This sequence comes from Ambystoma mexicanum, assembly GCF_040938575.1. Taxonomy (NCBI): domain Eukaryota; kingdom Metazoa; phylum Chordata; class Amphibia; order Caudata; family Ambystomatidae; genus Ambystoma; species Ambystoma mexicanum. Next base: position 962,388,167 of record NC_090934.1, read on the forward strand.
AAAAAAAAAATAGAGCTGGGAAGGCTGCTTTGATGTATTTGCGAGATGTATTTGCTGGCCATGAGGTTGCAGGGATATGGATGAGCCCCATCTGGATTACTGACTGGAAGCTGAGGATACAGCCGCAGGCCACTTTGGCATCGATAACATGGATGGTGAAACAGTCTTGTTTTTCTTAGTGTGTGCAGGTGGCTGTGAATGCTCCAATACAGGGTAGTGGTTGCTTTGCACCGCATGCTTATACGTCTACTTGAGGCTTCTTGAAGTGGGGTGGATGTGCTAGCCTTTGAAATTCATCTTCAGGCATCACATTTACGGTTGCGCCTGAGTCTATTAGGAAGTTAAATATATTTCCTCTCACTGTGAATGGCAGTGTGGCGCTGTGTTCCGCCACATTGCGATTGCCTAGGGCTTAGAGGTACTCTCTCCTCCTGCGTTCTGAGCTTGACAGTGATTCTGACTCACTCGTTGAGGGGGAGGCAGTGAGCAGGTGGTGGATGCGCCTCCTTCCTTTGTGCCTCGCATCTGGTGACGGTGAGCGACAGACCCTTGTGCCACGCCTGTCTCTGTTATTGTATTTTCTGTTATTCTGATTTTGCCTGTCATCCCTCAAAGGACGGGATGGAGACCTGTATTGTGGTGTCCTGTGTTCTCTCTTTCCTTAACAGGGAGTCCTTGGAGCGCGGCACATGGCCTTGAAGTGGTCTTCCGCTCCGCACATGGAGCATTCCTGCCCTATAGCTGGGCATGTGCCTTTGTGTGGCAATTCACATCTGCACCGGAAGCAGTGGTTCTGGTCATCCTTCGGCGTGGCAGGATGTGTTATGACATTTTGCACTGTCTCTTCCTTGATGGTGACTAAAGGGTTAATGTGTAGGTTAGTCATGGCCGATACTTGGACCTCCAAAGCCGTGGTCATCTGGACCAGGAGCAGTATTTCAGCTAGGTTGTGTGGTCTTTGCAGACATTTTTTCTCGAGGGTCATGGACTCACAGCCTGCGATCACCTGCGACTAGATGGTTTCTTCGTTGGAGTATTAGTGGAATTCGCAGTGCTTCACTTTTGCTCTCAGCTGTGTCAAAAATGTGTCCATCATCTCTCCTGGTAGTTGCCTGGTGGTATGAAACACATGACGTTCGTAGTCCACTTTTTTGTGAATGGCGAAGTGTTCTCCTAGGATGTTTTTCAAGTCAGTGTATGTTTACCCGACATCTTCAGGTAATTCAAATAAAATGTTTCTGACTTTGGTGCCCATTGTAAGGGTGAGCAAGCCTGTAATGGTTTTTTGTGGGCCAAGTGCAGCTAGGTATAGGTCAAATTTCTTGATCGATCTGGACCATCTTGGGCCAAGGTTTGTACGATTTGTTGTGTCAAAAGGGAAGGAGTCGCTCATCGCTCACCTGTTCCCCTATAGGTGCTGGGGACGGGGCTGGATCCTGGACTCCCATACTGATGCTGTGGTCTTGATCTCCCATACTGATGGCATGTTTCTTGGGTGTTGGTGCTGCTTATCTGCCAGGTTTTGATGGTGAACCAGTGGTGGGCTTCTGTGTTCCCTCAGGCCCCCACTGTGTGGCTGCAAAGTGACAGACTACCGCTTCCAGAATCCTGCATCTGAGGTGTCCCTTCAGTGCAAAATGTGGACCAATAGGTAGGAAATATATGTATTCATTACACCTTGCATAAATACATGCTGTCCTCCTTGTATTCCGATATCCTGTTTATTTATCAATGTATTCTTCAGTGGAGATGTTTCCTATATGTAATCACACCCTTTTGGGTACTTTAGGGCCTGGGGCCTTCTGGCCCACACCAGCGTAACACACAGCGTGGCAGGGAGCCTTCTATGGCAGCCCAGTGCCATGGATGCAGCAGCTTGGTTGTGGGGTGGCAAGTGCATTGTGTATTACTCTGTGCTGGAGCAGAGGAGCTGCACGTCTTACTTGGGAGCTCTGGTCTGGCAGCGCTGGTCGTGCACAATCTGGAGTGCGGCTGGGCGTGGGTTCCCCGCTGAGCCACTGGTCCGAGAAAACACTCCGATAGTGATCATAGCACTCGACTGAGTGCCTCGGCAGGCTGTGCACGGCAAGCAACACACAGGCTCAAGCGGGCTTCCCATTGTAGCCAATGTAATATCCCTGAGAGGCAGGCCTCACTCACTCACTGATTTAGGACATAGAAGGAGATGACAACACATCTTAGCGTGGGTATGTTACTGCTTTTTAATGGATTCCGCCCCTCCCTCATCCATAATGGTCACATGACCTCTCTTAACTCCCCGTGCCGTCTCGTCACTTGTCTCGTGATGGTCCATGGAACGACATTACACAGGTGCTCAAAAGCCAATGAGGCATTATGAGCATCATAGAAGCTTGGCGTGTCAGGCGCCACTTGGCAAATGTCCTTATAATGAGAGGAACTGGAAAAAATGCATAAAGGCTCATTTTGCACCAAGAAATGTGGAAGACATCTCTCTGCAAAAGATGCCCCATGCCCCCTCAAGATGCAAACCCCTCACATTTCATGTTGCTCTTGGAAGAAATAAGCCTAGACAAGGGAGACCCCCATCTCTGAATGATCAGCAGAACTATGGACGAATGAAGCACCCACTATGGTTGTAATGGGATAGTCTGCTTCCACGTTCTCTGACCCCTGTAGGTGTATGGCCTGCAAAAGAATAGAGTGCTTCGGGCCCATTCCCGGATCTGAAGAGCCAGCCTGCAGACAGCAGGAGATTTGGCTCCTCCCTGCTTGTTTATAACATGTAGCAATCAATCCTTCCATATACCTTATTTGGCTGGGACCTATACAAGTATACAAAAGTTAACAGATCATACATTTTTTACAAATAAAATCATATGAATATAAACATTTAGATAACAGGTTGATATTTAATCAAAGACATATAAAGTGGCCATTGTGGGTTGCGGCATCGTATCACAAGTATGACACTGACACAATGAATACAATTTGTAAAACCTTTATCAAAGTTATTGGGCTGGAAAAACTCCTACTTTGCCTTATAGCTAAGATGGGAGTAGTCTCGACCATCAAACGATTAACAAAACAGTCCTAGTGGAGTCCCCCAAATCAATATGGCCTATGCTAACAAAACCTAATACCTGCCTAATCAGTGTTCAAAAGAATAAATGTGGTTGAACCAGCTCTCCTTCCCAAGTTAGACCTCACGGAGTAAGGTTGTCCCTCTAGTCAGGATGACACACTCTGGCTCGGTTTCAACACAATAAACAGTTCAACAACGTGGATTGAGACCTGCCTGTCCTTCCACGTTAAAGTCTCTTTTCCTGACTTCCAAATAATGTTTCACAAAAAGTTCACGCAGGTCTCCCTCTGTCTGGCTCAGACCTTTCCCACCAAAGTTCACCTATGTCCCCCTCTGTCGGGCTAAAACCTCTCACAACAAGGTTTGCATAGGTCCCCCTCTGTGGGGCTCAGTCCGTTCACAACAAAGTTCACCAAAACTTGCAGGGAGGTTCCCTTCCCCAAGTTTATTACACTTTGGGTCTCCCTCTGACATGCTCACACCACTTCCGGATGTCAAAGACTTTTGAATGTGCGTGGCTTTCTTTACAGACTACCACAGGACCACTTTGACTCAAGGATCACTATTTAACTTTCGCTCTCCCCTTTTGTAGGAGTTAATTTTGCTTCATTTTTGCCGTTCATTCGCCTTATTGCTTCAAACAATGTACCTTTCACAGAGACCTTCGAGTGGGCTACTGTCTTTCGCTGGACCACTCCGATACTTAGTATAGTTGATTTCACAGCTGTCCTTAGTTCAAAGTTCACTCACAGGTCTGCCTCTCTTCGTGTCTAACAACACAGGCATGCAGCCTTCACTTGCGATACAATGTTACCACTTCAAACCATAACACACACGGTCTCTCAGGTCGATTGTCAACTCACCGGCTGTATGTGTTTCCCCTCTTGATTTTACGTTTTCTGATTCATGAATCAAGGTTAATACCACAGGCTTGGCCTTGCCTCCCCTTCTCTGCCGCTCACCCGGGAGAGTCGCTGGCATCCTTGAAGCATAATTCAGTTTTCTTGTTTTCTCCAGTGGTCTCCCTCGATCAGGCTTGGATCCCCTCCTTAAAGTTTACACACGGGTCTCCCTCAGCCAGGCTCAGGCCCCTCTTTAATGTGCAGGTTTTAATGTCTTTGGACTTCAACTCCCAAAATACACTCTTATTTTGCTCTCACTTCCCTAGATCTCCTTTTGGCACTGGCAGTTTTGGGAGCACCAAGAGCACAAGGGGATGTTCTGTTTAGGTCAGGATCCTACCACCTGCCCCTCAAAGGCCTGGGCCCTCCTGTTTGCCATGGGGAGGAGCTCTGGTAAGGGCACTGCCAGGTGACCCCAGCTGTCCCTGGTTTGGCTCCTTGGCACTCCCTCGCCTTGCGGATCCTCCCAGGAACTCACAAGCTCGGCAGTTAGGCAGTCCATGGTTCTCCAGGCCTTCCAGGGTCTCCTCAGCTCGAAATCTCCTCCTGGCCTCTGCACTGCATCCAGCATCCCCAGCTTGCTCAAAACGTGCTTGTGTTCTGCTTTTTATAGTGATTGGGAGTCTTGATAGATTTCAGGTGGAAATGGTTATAGTGGGAGGCCTGGCCTTGTCACTGGGACAAAATGGTGACTGCCCATCGGAATCCCTGGTGCATTGGTTCCTATGGGTAATTTTTACAGCTTTTGTTTCCTCTTCTTCATCCCAGTGGTTTTTGGAAACAGCAGTGGAGAGGAATTATGGGAGTTGTGGTATTTTACAAAAAGGGATAAGGATATTGTGGATTTATATTAAAGAAAGGGGATCTGAGTGTAGGGTTGTTGAAAAGTGGGGGTCCAGGGAGGAGGGATAAAACTTATGTTGGGATTTAGGGATAATTTTGGTTTTTCCGGACGGTTTTCGGTATAGGGAAAGGTTGCGGCATGATGGGTCTTTGGTGACAATATCCCATACAGACAGAGGAATGTCGGGTAGGGGTAAGTCAAAAGAAAGGTTATACTGCATCTCACACAATGGCATTCCTTCCGCAGTCCCCAAGGATCCCCTGCCCAGGTGATCCTCCCTTGCTTGTCCACCTCCAGGGTTGGGATCTAAGGGCAATGGCTCTTCCCTGGCCACCTGAACAAAGGATCCCTGAGGCATACCAGTGAGAACACACTTGGGTTTCTCACACCATGCAACAGTAAAATAATCCACTCGACATACAAAATACAAAACTTGTTATGTCAGTAAAAAATGATAAAATCCACATCAGATGATTAGGCCATTATTCTGAGTAAGTGTATAAGTAGTAGTATCCACATCAAGAGATTTAAGTCGTTATTTTCAATAAAATGTAATCCCTTAATCCATTTTACTGAATTTACTAAGAATTTGATTGACAATACAATCTGTGGCAAGTGACCACTGGAATACCTTAAATTACATCTTGATTCCAAGAGCTCCTATTTGTCCATGGATTGGGAAGACTGTTAAATAAAATTGTCTATCACTTTCTTTCTACACATCTATGATATAAAAAATGTGCCGCAAGTGAGAACAAGGGAATCACGGTTAGTACATTTACATGCTTTTATAGCATTCACAGTATTACGAATATTCAGATTGTGAAATCTGCTTTTCAGCTAAAACATTCTCAGATTAAAATACAAAGGACATATGAAGAAAAAGTGAATCTCAGTTTCACTTTGATATATACAGTGGGGACAATGATCACAAGGGGTCATGCCGCACACAAAAGTGTGAGTGCCTAATGGTAAAGTGCCACATCTAAATTTAACAAATAACGTACAAGCTGGATTGGGTTTATTCATGTCAAGATAATGTTTGTATCCAATCATTGTTCTGCAAGCTCAATAGTTTATAACTTTGTGTGATTGCATACTTTTATCCATAATCTGCTCTAACGCCTTTTATTCGAATTCTGCCTGTATGGCTCTTTTAATGTTAAAACAAACTGTATTTGCGTGCATTGTTGGGAAGGAAATGAGCCTTTCCCGCCACCATAGGCGCTTTAGAGTGAGGCGAGTTCCATAGATAGACGTGCAGTGTATCAGGGGGTAGAGGGCTGTGCTAAGAAAAGCGTCACAAATACAATATTGCAAGAATTATAGATGCATAGAATGAGTGCATGCATATAAAGAGAAGCCATTTTATAGTTATGATAGGCACAGTCATCCCTGCATGGCTGCGCGGTAAAACGTAGGCCAGGAGGAGAAACCTGAACAGGCCCAAACACAGAGAGCAGATGAACCTGTGCTGCTAATTCTCATAGAAACTTCCCTTTGTTCCCTAACTGTTGAAATTATGTGTTATCCCAGAGAGGAATGCGCCCTGCAAGGCCATGAGACAGCACCAGGCACACAGCCAGGTCAGCAGCAAACCTCCAACCCCCACCCAGCCCACCAGGAGTAATGGCACCGCCACTGACCCAGTCCAAAGACCCCTTCATTCCACGATAGTGGGTGACCTTAGACCACCACCCATAAAACCAATAATCATAAATGATCTAAACGAACACAACCATGTCTCCTTACCCCATAGATATGCCCTTCGTAATACGAGGTAGAGGGAGGAATACATTATAGTTCAAAACAAGGGTGGCAGCCTTGGGTGAGCAGAGTGTGATATGAACTGAGCAAAGAATGTGGGGGTCAGCGTGATCGTGTTCCTCCCACTGTGCCAGTCCCCAAATTTCCCAGGTGAATGCCATAATGATGTAGTATTACTATGGCACAATAGTAACTCTTTACCAGCAACATATGAAGAGCTTGACATTCAGTCCCCGCAGAGATGGGCCCAGCTGACCCCGTGTGATGGAAGACAGGCGGACAAGACTGCAGCCAATCATAGCCTGACATCCCCTATGGAGCAGGCCCATGTATAGGGTTTTACCAACCAGCCACATTGGTTTCTACCATATGTAATGATGTGACTAATGATACTGTATCCCCTTATAATATGTTTCTCATGCAGATTCTGGCAGAACGTTCTCGAGCAGCAGAGTTCTTTGCTTGCACCCTTACTTTTTGTACGATTAAAACTTGTTTTCCTTGCAAGAATTCTCTTGGCCTTTTGTAATTTTTCTGGCGTAAGCGTACAGGGGCATGTCTTCAATTGGGGACCCCGACGTGATCCCAGTGCCCTGTACCTGCGGAGGTATCCAGGCAACTTCTCTGGAAGGACCACGCCCACCTACAGCGACTAGCCCCAAAATGCATACTTCCCAGTGGCTGTGCAGTAGCCGTCTTTGCAGAACCCTGTCTGCTCTTTGGAGCGGGGTGCGGCCCCAAGGAGAGGTGCATGCAGTGTTGGACCCCTGTAAACGAAGGATTTTGGGTGAACGTGCGCACGTGAGTATAGCCTTGCAAGGGATACCAAAAAGGGATGTGGAAGTGTGAACAGTGTGAACGCGCAGAGATTGAGATTGGGATTGTGGCATTACTGTGGTTTGTTTTGTTTTTTGTTTTTATGATTTTTTTTACTGAGAATAATGAAGAGAAGAAAAAAAAGGCGATAAGGAGCCTCCCCGAGTGACGGGGGAAGGTGGCACCACAACCTTTGTTTAACGGAGAAGAAAAGACGAAATACATAGGAGTTCGGAATAATTAGAGAGCTTGGGCATGGTAGTGATAGTTATTTTAGCTTGTTATTTTAGTTTGTTTTATTAGTGCATTTTTATTATGTAGGGAGGAGGCCAGGAGGGGCGTTGTGTGGTTGTGGTGCGTGTGCGGAGAGTGTGAATCGCTTGAGTAATTAGACCAAAAGGGGAAAGAGGGAGTGGGAAAGAACATTTTTTACTTTTTAGTTTTTTGTTTCGACAAAGGCGGGGGAATTGAACTGTGTTTTTGACAACATCTGCATTACTGTGGCACATTAGCACAGGGGTAGCAATACTAGCAGGCACACAGGAGATGCAGCCATAGGGGGAGAAACGCCCATAGAGCACATGTGCAAGGTTTTGCTGTTGTACTGCGAGAAGATTAAGAAATATCACAACCAGTGGGTGACCAAGACTAAGGGAGGGGAGATGCCCTGCTCCTGGCCAGAGCAGGGCTCCTTCGACAGAAGTGTGCTGCAACACATGGCCATCTTTTTGACAGCGAAGTACAAGGGGAAGCAATTACAGAGCAGAAGGGAACTATTGAGCCTCTGGAAAATATTCAAGGATACAGAGGAGTGCAAGGCGGAAGGAGGGGTGCGCAATGATAGTAAAGGCGCAGACCCGAGCATAGATGGGAATGCCTTGGCAGGGTGCAAGGGAATATATCCTTTACCAGCCAGTCCTGCAGCGGGATACACAAACCCAACCCATATGTCAACAGTTTTGAATGTGTCAACACCAGCGTCAGCACCAACGCCCCGATATGTCTCCCTTCCAGCTGTCGCAGGGCGTGCAGATGTTAGTCCAAGAGACCTAGAAATAGCACTTGCATTGACACAAACAGAATTAGCCAAACTGCGGGCGGCAAGTGACATAACAAAGGCAGACACACCAGTGCAACAGGGGATGGATGAGTGGAAGGCAGGAGATTTTTTATTCAGAATAGACAACACACCTATAAAAAACATGCACATAGAGCATGACGGCGACGCAGACAGATTGGGTTATGAGAATGTTGGGCCTGTAGGGGAGAGGAAGACAAGTGGAACGAGTTGGATGAGGTTGAGGACGGGGAGGATGGAGAGGCAGAGCAAGCGCCTCAACACACCCTGAGGGTGGAAATCTTATGGGATGGCAGGTTGAGGAAGAGGTTTGGCCTGATGGCAGTAGTAAGGAAAAAAGAAAGTGCAACAAAGGGCAGAAAGAACAAATTGAAAATACAAAGGCTGCTAAAACACAAGGAGGCAGGGAGGCCGCAATATGTAACATGGGCGCAGATGGAAAAGAATAACCTAATAAAGGCACTTCCGGCAATAACGGCGAGCACAGAGAAGTGGATATACACTTTCCAAAAGCCCATAACGGAATATCCCCTTGCAATAGTAGAAATGAAAAGCTTACCGGTGGCTGCAGTTGGGGATCACGCTGCCAATGTGTTGGTGAAGGCGGGGTTGTAACGTTCACCTGGTATCCATGGGGACGTCACTTAGCCAGTTCTGACCTCTTACGACCTCGAGCCCTTCCGTGGAGGCTATTCGACTGGAGACTGGGCCTGAAAAACAGGATTGGTAGAGTTTAACTCCCTATTGTCTCTGTGTGCTTGAACCCCTTCTTCCCCGGGGTCCAACCCTTCCCTTTGATCCACAGCTCACCTTGTTTTCTTGGATAGTGTGCTCTCCGTCCTGCCTTCAGTGCAGGGCTGCGTTGATTGATGCGAGCTCGTTGCTGCCTAGTTACTTCATTGGCAAGAGTCTGACAGGTAAGTATAATGAGTCTTTTGAACAGTTCTCTAACTTCGTTCCTTTCCTTCCTTAGATGATGGCCCGCGTCCGGGGATGGCGGCGTGCTGCTTAGATGAGTAGCGCTGACGGTGAGTGAGAGCGCGATGCACCCCTTTCGTATTTGCATTGGACTGAGTTCTTTTTCTGTGCCTTATAGGTGCCGCGACGTTTTCAGCGTGTATGCCGGTTATGAAGAACAAATGCGGTGGGTAAGCGCGGTATGCGGTGCCTCTAGATGTTTCCACGCTAACCTGGAGTGTCTTTTCCCTCTTGCAGATGGATGAGAAGTTCCAGAGACAGAGTTCCCCCAGAGTGGCTGGGATTCAGGTAAGCGTTTGAAGCTCGTACAGTATTTAAAAATAAGCGAAGATTTGCAGAATGCTTACTAATGCCTTTTTTCTGTTCTTTTCCCTTTTCCTTAGGAAGCGGCGTGCCGGGATGGGAATGACTCCGCCGAAGATGCCCGCAGAACAGAAGGAGCGATGACTGATCGGAAGAAGCCCCGCAAGGTAAGGCTGTTCCTAATGGTGTTCTTGTTCTTGCAGGAGCTGAGCGCAGAAGAAAGATGCAGGCCTACTGGAGACCTATCCGAACACAGTGAGTGTCATGCTGCAGGTGCAGAAAACGCAAAGCATGTTTCTTAGCCTGGGTGTGGCTTAAATAGTCTCTGGGTATCCCAGGTGCCTCTGGGCTGAACCACACCCAAAAGACTAGACCGCACATGCAGTTCTGGGAACCAAAATATGTGGGGGCATCCATCTTGTCCCCATCAATGTACTACAAGTCCAATCCCCAATGTTATCCTATGGGAGTGAGTGAGTCTGGTGCCACAAGCGCCAAGTCTGACTCCAAGTGGGTCTTTGGAGGGATGGAGAGGCCCTTAAGGGCCATGTAGGTGATTGTGGCCTTGCTCCAGCCTGACATCTTGGAGGGCTGGGGACATGAGGGGCAGGAATCATGACAGGGCTACCCGGGTGCAACACTGAGTAACGATGCTCACAATGGAGCATCATTTAACCAGATCAGAGCAAAAGTTTGGGATGCGCTGTGGCGAGTGTTCCCAGACACTCCATATTTGCAGTCCATCATGCAATGTACAATGGGCAATGATGAGGACGCTGCACAATTCATTCTTAAGTTCCAAGAGATGTGAATCGCAGAAACTGGTAACGCCTGGGACCAGTCAATACCCTTTTTTTATTTTATAGTAAAGCAAGGCCTGCCCAAAGAAGTGAAAAAGGCGCTCAACAAAATTGTAGGGGTCGAGGCGAAAGGGGGGTCTGGAATTCAAAGCATTATAATGCATCATTGTGTGATATATGATATGATATGATATTTTATTTATATCGCTCTCATACACAAGTGGTTCAGAGCGCAACCAAGCAAAGGGAGGGGAACAGGGGAGAACAAAAATAACGATCTTACTAGGCCCAGTGACATTAGGAACATGCAAGTGCATGGAAAAAGGAAAGGGGGGAGTGTGTGGAAGAGAGAGAAGTGCAAAGTGCAGAAAGAGGAGAGACAAAAATAAATAAGTGAAATAAATAAATGCAGTGAAAAGGGTAGTGCAGCCAGCAAGTAGCAAGTTCATGATTAGTCAGATGGGGTATATCTGATAAATGCGGAAGAGGAGTGGGGGACTGTATAGTAGGAGAATAAAAGAGCATAAGAAAGAAATGATTCAGAGGCGACAGGCAGAGGAAGCAAAACTGGAACAGAATAAATTAGCCAAAGTGGCTGTGGTGGCATCGGGACCAACGCCAACACAGATAGAGGAGGGAGGATATGCCCCTAGCTTTACAAATGCCAGAATAGCTGCATTGTGGGCCGAAGGACGACAAGGACAGTAAGGGCGGAAACCTACAATTCTCTGGGCCACAGTGGCAAGGAGGGCAGCAGCGAGGATGAGGTGGGTTCAGAGGATTAAGGAGAGGGGAGTTTGGGGGTGTGGGACTGAGAGGAGGAGGACTGGGGTAATGTTGGACCTGTGGGAAGTGGGGGCACTTCTCAAGGGAGTGCAGGAGTAGACAAGGTATGGGGTATAATTATGGCCAACCACCCCAAGAGGCCCCTCAAGGACCACCCCCCAGATTGACCTTAATACCATATGGGATTCACAAAGCTTATACTCAGTTACCCCAACAGATACCAAGCATCCCAGCCGCGACACCCCCAACAAGCAATGCAACATTACCAGCCCTACCCCAACATGCAGGAGGCTGGGAATGCAAAAGCGTTTGGTGGAGCGCCCAATGGTACAGTGGCCCTGTTTCAAGTCGCTACAGTGGTGGGGGGAAACCCTTTCTCATTTCCAGGAACATAAACCTATCCTGACTAGTACAGCTGAAAGAGAACACTTGTGTGTCCAGTTGTGTCGATGAACCTAAACCCAGAAGAGGAACCCTTGGTGGGGCAGATACAGGAAACAATCAATTCATCTTTATGGTAGAGTCAGGAGCCGAGAAATCGTGCATCAGTGAAGGTGACTTCTCTGTATCAGGTAAAACTCTCAACACGCAGGGATTTTCTGGGGCTGTTTTAACGGTTCCATGTACAAAAGACTTAGATGTAAAGGTGGGAGGAAGGGTAGTATGTACTCCCCTACTGTATTCTGAGAGCTCTCCTTTCAACTTGCTCGGCAGGGATCTGATTAGCAAGTTTAACGTGACAATCTCATTCAGGGACAACAGCATTGTCTGTGCCACGACAGGCAAGTGCTCAATGAGAGCAATGCTTGTAATACACACCATGGGACATGATGAAGTGGTGCAAGGCATTCCTGTTGTCACAGAAATGTTCATCTATGGCATAACAGTGCTTGTGCAAGCAGTGCCACCGATTACCAAGGCCTGCTGGAGAGTGTCAACTGATTTCATTTTCCACCCTGTAGCGTCCCCAGAGTTAGTAGCAGGCACCATTCTGTCCATAGATCTGCAGGGATTGTTGGTACCTGCCAAGAGAATTGTGGTCCTAGTGAAAGACACTCAGGGATGCCAGTGGTGCACCGTCTTGTGCATTGATCCCACTTTACCCTTGAAGGAATTAACAGATGCTGAGCATTTTGAGGATAATGACAATGACAGGGAAATAATACTCAAGATTTGCATCCCTGCGATATCATGGTGCAGTATAGGAGAGTGCAGAGCCCCCTCATTGTCGCACCACCCCCATTCACCCAGGGCGACTTACAACATGTACCGACACAGTTATGGACAACTAACCCTCACTATGTAGGGCTACTATGGTGCTCAAATGGGAATGGGGAATGGTTCCTGCAAGGAGGACTTACCGGGTCCTCCTATGTCGGAATGACCCGGCAAGTCCCCATTGCAGGAACCCGGTAATGGAGCCCGGTTTGGAGGCAGCCATGGAGCTAATAGCTCCATGGTTACCTCCAAACTGATAATGAGGCCCATTACAGGCCTTACTACACCAAGGGATCATAGTGCCCTCTACCCCACCATGCAACAAGGCCATATACCTTGTCAAAAAGGCAATGGGGGTAACTGGAGGATGCTTCAGGATCTCTGCTTCCTCAATGATGCAGTACAGAAGGAATTTCCTCTCGTTCCAAACCCTGCCTCCATTTTGTGCAGTATCCCCAAAGAAGCGACGCACTTCACAGTGGTCAATTTAAAAAATGCTTTCTTCTCGATACTACTGCACCCAGACTCACAGTATCTCACAGCATGTACACATTGCGGAAAGCGCTATGAGCACACTCGTCTTCCCCAAGGATATTGCGAGAGTCCTAGCATATTCAACAGGATATCGCACAAAGAGTTAGGTAACATCCATGTACCCAGCATGGTAATCCAGTATGTAGATGACTTATTGGTGTGCAATAAAGTGAGCAGAACTGTTGCAGAGACTCTGTCACCCTGCTGCAACTGTTAGCCCACAAGGGATATAAGGTTGACAAGGCCAAGCTCCAATACTGTCTGCTTGAAGTACTCTATTTAGGACAGCTCATTTCAGCAGACGTCAAGAGAATTATACCTGACAGAGCAGCGACAGATTGTGCCACACCCAAGCCAGTTACAGTAAGAGACATTCATAAATTCCTGGGGTTAGTCAACTACTGCAGGGCTTGGATTCCAGACTATGCAGCATATATGAGGCCACTCTTACAGGGCCTCAAGGAAGCACAAAAAGGCAGCCACAAGCTAGAACGGACAGCAGACACGAAACAAAGTTTCGATGACCTAAAAGAAGTGATTTCCACAGCTCCAGTTCTCGCCACCCCAGACTGCACACAGGAATTGTACATATTTTCACACTCAATTGGCATACTCATGACAGCTGTACTAACACAGAAGAACACAATGGGCCATAAGCCTCTGGCCTACTACAGTGGTACACTAGATTCAGTGATGCAAGGACAGTTTCTATGCAAACAAGTTCTTGCTGCAGCTGCCTTCGTCATGGAGAAAAGCTCCACAATCATGATAGGGTGCTCAGTAACATTGTACGTGGACCACTCTGTATTTGCGATATTGGAAAGATTGAAGTCCACCCTCACCATCCTGAGAGCATCTCCATGTGTGATTATCATCTCAAGCCCAAATGCCCATGTTGTAAGATGCAAAACAGTGAATCCTGCCACATTCCTAACAGAAGCGTGCACAGAAAAACATTTAGAGCAACACAACGGCGCCACCTATGAGGGCGAAGAGGATGACATCCCCAAGGCCAAAGCCAGTACACTAGGAGAGGGTGAGGTGCTCTTTGTTGATGGGTTAGCGACAATCAACCAGGACACAGGACAGAGACATAGGGGCGGCAGTGGTGTGCTTAGAAGCGGGGAAGTATGAAACACTAGTAATGAAAAGGCTACCTGTGCACTACTCAGCAGAAGCAGCAGAGCACATAGCGCTCATAGAAGCGCTTCGAGCATCAAAGGATTGTCATATAACCATTTATTCAGACTCAGCATATGACATTACAACGGTGCACGTTGGTCTGTTGTGCTTGAAAAGACGGGGCTCCCGACGGGCAGACGGATCACCCTGCAACATGCAGCGCTACTAGATTCCCCAATTTCTGCCCTGACAGAGCCATCTCTAGTGGCGGTCGTCAAATGTGCCGCCCATACGGATAACAATGACAACATTTTGTTGGAAAACGCGGCCACAGATGTGGCAGCCAAAACAGCAGCGTACATCCCAGTGCCTGCACCTACTGAGTACGTTGTCACTACTATTTTGAAATGGCCAGAGAAGGACCTGTACACAACACTGCCCACAGCACAAATAATTGGACTCCAATGTAGAGCAGCACAAGAAGAGAAAGTCATTTGGCTCAAGCGAGAGTGCGTACAATCACCAATTGATATCTTATGGAAACAGCAATGTACAGGAAAGGCAGTAATGCCCACTGAACTACTGTAAATGGCATTTGAGCAGTTGCACTACCCTTCTCACTGCTTGCAACAACACCTTGTAGCAGACATCCAGGAGGACTGGTTCAAACCAAATCTCCAGGAACACCTCTTAACCATGGTCCTACAATGCACTACATGCCAAGTGTTCAGCACTGGAATGACACTCTGCATGTTACGAGGCACCTTGCCCCATCCCATCGGGCCGTTCCGCAAGCTATACATTGATTATGCAGACATGGGTGTACCCCTTCTCCCGGTGGGTTGAGGCTGGCCCTTGTTCCCACCCAGATGCCAAATGTGCTGCAAAATTCCTCATACGTGAGGTCTTTCAATGATGGGGTGTGTGCAATGTTTTCATATCCGTTAATGGCACCCACTTTTTCAATGAGCTCTTCAAAGAAATCATAGCACTACTTGGCATCAAGCACTGCATGTGCTCGATTTATCACCCCCAAGCAAATGGCATTGTGGAACGAATCAACAGCCTTCTCAAAAGCAAACTTTCCAAACTTTGCACCACCCTAAAAAAGAACAGGGTGCATTATTTATCCCTGGCCCTTTTCAATTTGCACATTCAGCCAAATAAAGACCACCATCTCTCACCACATGAGATAGCAACAGGTAGGCGCATGCACACAACCATCTCCCCTGTCAGGTGAGCATTAGATGCCCATAAAGCTGCAGCAGTTCTGGGAGAGGAATTCAAAGAGTACTTGACGAATTTAATAAGTGCAATCAAATGCATTTCATGACAGATCGCGATACCTCACCCTGACAGTCCTCAAAGCACTACAGATCAATCCGGCCCAGACACCACACCGACTCAGCCATTGTTTCTGGGTGAGCTGGTGTATGTAAGGAGCTTTGTGCGCAAGTAGAACAACCCTAGGTTCCACAGACCTTATGAAGTGTAGTTTTCCACCCCTTTCGCCTCTCAGACATTCCCAAGGGACCGCCAAATTCCACACCAGTATCCTAAAATTCGACAACCAATCTACCTCACCTTACTTAGTTAATGCTGCCAATATATGTGCATGTACAAGATACTAAACATGCATTGCTGCTAAAAAGCATTAAGCTCTGTAAATTAAAACAAACTATCTCTCTATCTCCCTTCTCCCTCCCTTTCCCTCCTCATACCCTCCCTTTCTCCCCACCCATTTTTGTTCCCATTTCAGGAGGAAAATGCAATGTTCAACATCAAACTGTTCATTGCATAATTATAGAAATATTATTAGCTCACCTAGAATATATTCCTATCACTGTGGCTTGCACTTTACTGTTATCCTGTTTACCATACTTATATTTAGCTTGGGAATTTATTGGGGGTCATCTTTTATCTGGGCAAGTCATCTAAAAGAGGGAGGAGGGGAACCTGAACAAAAGTACACATCTCCTTACACCCTTCTTGAATTAAAGTACATCTCTCAATAAAACCGAACTACTAAACACAACTTTATATATGTACAATACGTCCCAAACAAGTAACACCAGTGCCCGTATGAGCGTATGCATGAGTAAAATGTTTGAAACATTACTCTGCACTATTCAAAACCTTCTTTGTAATGCAAATAATAATAGCAGCAGCAATGTTAGCAGTAGCATATCACCAAAGAGGTATATATCGCGCCATGATAGAATGAAAAGACAAGCAAGTAGGCCCAAATATGATGCTTACCATGGCTTAGGCATGGATGCTATCAAAGATATTCATCATCCTGAGCACTCCAATAGTTGGTATTCTGACATGACTGTGGTGGGTAGACAAATTACCAATAGCAGTTGCTATGTATGCTCAGTGATACTGCATGCATCAGGGGCGCCTAAGGTTTTAGTACCACAAGCAGTCCTTATTATAAAGGCACAATGTCTGATTCATCTTACGTTATGTAGGCTTAAAGGCACCTTCAAGGCACACAGCGTGTGTCCAGAGCTTGTCGATCCAGATGACCAGAATTGCAAGATCAACCCGACAAACACCAACTGTTTAAAGCAACCATATTTAGTGATAGATAGAGCAAAGTATGCAAACAGCAGGTGGCAGGAAACAACCCTCAGATGCCGAGCTGAAGGCCTCCTGGGATACGTAGAACAAACAGTGGCCTTTGTGGAAAGAACATGTGCACAAATATGGACAGAGCATGTCACATAACTGACATGGATTGTAGCAATGGAGAAGCCAGTGAAAGTGCACAGAGAGGAGAACTATGAGTTCTGCTTTCACAGCGAAGGAACTGTCTTTGTCAGCTCCAACGAACCATGCAACAGAATATTGTTGATTCCAGATCTGAAGAGAGGCACGGCAGCACTGATGGACTACTAGTACTGGGTGTGTGGCCAACAAGCGTACTTGCATCTCCCACCATCATGGAGGGGCTATTGTTCGCTGGCCATGCTACACTCAGCACTATTAGTAGTACCATAAGAACACCTGAAAGGGGGGGCCACTGCCTGACGAAGCACAAACAGTGTCCCCAACAATCGCAGAACAAATTGCACTACCACCACCAGAATTTCGCATCCTCCTTGGGAAGAAGCCATATGGCCAACTCCAAAGAAAAAATAGAACATGAAACTATCCATAAAAAGATGACTGATCAGCAGCGCTTGAACAAATAACCGAAGAATACAAGTTGTTCAGCTCAGCAGAGACGTTCTTTGCATCACTTTTGTTACCTAGCGTACAAACACGAGCCAACGCTAAATGTCTCCAAATTATGCGCTGGGAACTGGTCCTGTTGGCAAATGACACTGAGCAGGGGTTCAACGTCATAAGGGTGAAGCTGCGTGCCCTGAGACTGATGACGATGCAGAACCGCTATGTCTTGGATATGCTGATGGCGATGGAAGGAGGCTTGTGCAAAAAGATCAGGAGCTCATGTTACACGTTTGTGCCTTCTGAAGAAGCAGAACATGGGTCCCTTTCACACGTCATAGGTGCATTGCATGACCTGGGGGCCAAAATGAAAAAAGAAGCTGGCATTCAATAGGAGGACTGGTTTACAATGGCCTACATCTGGGCTCCTTCCTGGCTGGGAGCACCAGTGAAGATGCTGGTACCTATGATCGTGTTCATCCTGGCACATGCCAATCGGGGCTCCGAAATTATGCCAAAGCAGTGCCTAATAGCGCAATGATGATGGTTTCAATTGGAGTTTCAAAAGTACCTCATAATATGAAAGAGATAGAAGTGCGAACTGACCACCCTATCCCATGCATGGTCCCCATGCCCTATGGAGTTGAAGTAGATAAGGTCTACCACCTTATCATTGTCCCTACCCCAGACCCTGAGAATTATAAGGACGTATGGATAGACTTAGCAATCCATGAGGCTGCATCTATATGACAAGTACTGAAGAGTATGCGAAATCAGGAGAAAGCCTGCGAAATGTGTATAGGGCGTGGATACCAATAAAGGGAACGCCCCCATAAGAAGCTGCGGTAAGAAGGGAAAATTAGTGCAAATATGCAGAAGAATTTGTTACTGTAGAAGTAACGAAAGGGGGCAATGTTGGGCAGGAAATTAACCTTCCCCACCCCCCAGGAACTTTAGAGTGAGGCGAGTTCCATAGATAGACGTACGGCGTACCAGGAGGAGAGGGCTAAGAAACCTGGCATGAACAAAATATTGCAGAATTATAGATGCACACACTTAATGTGTCTATAAAAAGAGATGCCATTTTACAATTATGATAGACACAGTCAGCCCTGCATGGCTGCGCTGTAAAACGTAGGCCCGGCAGAGAAACCTGAACAGGCCAAAACACAGAGGGCAGATGAACCTGTGCTGCTTATTCCTATAGAAAATTCCCTTTGTTCTTTAACTGTTTCAATTACTTGCTATCCAAGAGAGGAATGAGCCCTGCAAGGCCATGAGACAGCACCAGGCGCCTTGGAGGGCACGTTCATCACAGCCAGACCAGAAGCAAATCTCCAACCCCCACCCAGCCCACCAGGAGTAATGTCACCTGGCACTGACCCAGTTCAAAAACCCCTGCATTCCACAATAGTGGGTGACCTTGGACAACCACGCATAAAACCAATGGTCCTAAAAGATCTAAACAAAGCCTACCATGTCACCTTACCCCATAAATATACCCCTCATTGTGCGAGGTAGAGGAAGGAATACATTATAGTTCAAAACAAGGGTGGAAGCCTTGGGTGCGGAGAGTATGATATGAAATAAGCAAAGAATGTGTGGGTCAGCGTGATCCTGGTCCTCCCACTGTACCAGTCCCCAAGTTTCCCAGGTGCATGCCATAATGATGTACTAGTATTATCGCACAATAGTAATTCTGTACCAGCAACATGTGAAGAGCCTGACCTTGAGTCCCCGGAGAGATGAGCCCAGCTGACCCCACATGATGGAAGACAGACGGACAAGACTGGAGCCAATCATAGCCGGACATCTCCTGTGGAACAGGACTATGTATAGGGTCTTACCCACCAGCTGCACAGGTTTCTAGCATATGTAATGATGTCATTAGTGATGCTGTATACCCTTATAATGGGTTGCTCATGCAGATTCTGGCAGAACGTTCTCGAGCAGCAGAGTTATTTGCCTGCACCTTTACTTTTTGTACAATTTAAACGTTTTATTCTTGCATTCTTGTATTTTTCTGCCGTGATCATACAGAGGCGTGCCTTCAGCATTCAGCAATTGCTGTAACCAAGGCAAGAGGATACTTCTCATGTGGGTACAACATATTCACATGTTCAACATATTTCACATGTTTCACCCATTGTAAATTGCTGCCACCTTCTTGATGTATAGCATCATAAGTGCATTTTTATATTTTTCAAGTATGGGGCACTCCAACTTCAGACCCAATATAAAAGGGGTTTAGTGCAGCTTCCCGACCAATATAGCTAATTCCTAGCTGCTCATGAAGAGAGATCATATGAGTATATATAAATCCATTTTATCGGCGGCCTCCAATTTCTTGTTATTACAGTGTCTCCATAATTCCGATCCATACAGTGTGTCCTGTCAAGCTTGTAGTTTGTATGTGGTCAAAGTTGGCCTCACTTCATCATAACCATCCTCTCGCGCATATCTAGCCATAGCCTCGCTATACCTATATAGGGTGAGATTGGATTTCACTAATGTTGTATCCAACTTCCTCTATAAATTAACATTAAACTGAGACAATCAAAGGTCCTAACTTGTTCAATGGGAAACCCATTGATTTCCAGGTCCAGATTTAGTTTAAACTGTTTTTCCCTTGGAGTTTTAAGTACAAAACAATTCGCTTTGGAATGATTTATTAAAAGGCTATTTATTCTTGCAGAATGTAGTAAATTAAGTAGTTTACTCAACCCATTCACAGTCATAGAGACCAATACTGCATCATCTGCAAACATCAATATTGGGAATTTATTTTATCCCAAAGATGGAGCAACAGTTGCAGTGGAGAAGACAGACTCTATAGCAACTTTGATGGCGTAGCCGCCACGATAACCCCTCTGACTCTGATGGCAAGTCTACGGGTCTTTATTTCAAAATATAAGACAGAATGGGCCTCATTACGAGGTGGGCGGTAAGGGATTACCGGCACCGTTAAGGGCACCAGTGCCGGTAATCCCTTACCGCCCTACTACGAGTTCCCTTTGCGGGTCCTTCCTTAATGCCTGTTTTTTTCAGGCGTGAAGGACAGGACCTGCAAAGGGACTCTAGAGCTAATAACGGTACCGCAATTTGCGGTACCGTTGTTAGCGCCTTCCCCATTCCCATTGAGCCCTACGGGGGCTCAAATGGGAATGGGGAATGGCCCTGGTGAATGGGGAATTACCAGTCCCGCCAACCTTGGAATGGACCAGTAATTGCTCCATTCACCAGGGCGGAGTCGGAACGAGTTTGGAAGCAGCCATGGAGCTAATAGCGCCATGGCTACCTCCAACGATCTCAGAAAGGTCTTCACTGCCCATCAGGCTTTTAAGGAAGTTTGATGCTGTGGCTGACCCTTTATAACTCCACTTCCCCAGCCTTTTCCTCACCACCCTAACCCATGCATCCCTAATGGGGATGCTAGCATTCTCGCCAACGGTGACCACAAAATTTCTGATGTTCTAGCTGGTTTCGATTAGTGACTTACCTTAAGTGATGGCTAACTGACTCCCCAGGGGCCTTCTAATCTTTCCCTGACTCGCCCGCTTAGTGTTCTACGAGATTCGTTAGGGATGGTGCCTTCTTTTATACAGTGTCACTCTCTCGTCTTTCACATATGGTCTTACCATGAGTCCAAATAGGCTTGGAAACTATCATGCCAATATCTTGCCTTGCTTGTAAAAGTGGGTGATTGTCTGTTTTATGTCCTTGACCCAGTCCTGAGAAGGGATACCACACCCTTTGGCAGAGCCCCATTAAATACTGATACAAAGAATGTTCTGTGTGGGCTGAAAGTGGGATGTCTGTTAATTCACTGCATACCAAGAGCTGCCCCTGCTTTGTCTGCTGCTGCAGCTCTGATCATCCTAATAACCAGGTGCTGGTAGATATGAATACCTCGCCAATTTAAATGTGCCCCAACTGGTGCTGGCAATTAATTTTGTAAGCACTCTGGGGGCTGCATACTGGCTGAAAGGTAAACCCTCTTTTGGAAGGGCCAATTCCTCAATCACAGGTACAGAACATGCCTATGTAGGGGTCAAATTAGAATGTGAAGGTAAGCGTGCTTCAGGTCCACTGTGCATAACCAAACTCCTTGCTGGAGGGCAGCACTGATGTTAGCAGGTGTTGTCATCTTGTTCTGTGGTGCAGGCCAGGCTGGATTTTCTTGGGGAGAGTGAAGAGTCTGGTGCATAATTCATGGCTGTATTGGACCACAGGAACCTAATCAAGAGCTCTCATCTCCAGTAGTTTGCCCACTTCCTGGAGGAGACTTTCTGAGCCTGCCTGTCTCAGGAGAGGAGGGTGAATAGCTGGAAGGTATAACCTGTACCTTGTGGACAGCACAGCTAAAACTCATGGATCCTTCAAAAAAGTGTTCCACCCTGCCACAAAACCCAAAATCCTGCCTCGGACAGGAGCTGGGAGGATCATAAGAGCATATCATTCTTGCTTCACCTTCTCAACCTCCTGATCACGTGAGGAATGGCAGGAATCAATGGGACCGCATACAGGAGCGGGAAGTTCTAGTCCACTAAGAATGGATCCCCCAGTGCCCCTCCTGGGGGAAATTCCCTGGAGCAGAAACATTTGCACTCCCTGCTCACACTGGATACAAACAGATCCACCTGTGGGGTTCCCTAGAGGGTGAAGACATCCAGAAGGACTTCCCGCACAGCTCCCATCCGCGTGAGAACCAGCCCTGCCTGCTTAGGGCATCCGCCACTGTATTCTTCTTCCCAGTGAGATGAATTACAGACAAAGAGATCTTGTACTGTAACGTCCAGAACCACAGCTGCATCACCTCTCTGCGCAGGGAGATTGACCCTACACCACCTCCTTTGTTGATGTAGTGCATGGCCACTGTGTGTAACGCTTACCTCTGGGGCCCTGCAGGAGTGCCTGGTCCTGTCTGTTGGCGGGCGATCTCTGATCCGGTCTGTGGTCTTCGTGGATTGCCCAGAAGCACTCCCTCCACTCTGCCCACTGACGGATTAATTACCCTATGGGCAGAGCGAGGGGGGTGGTTTGGATTATTAGTAGTTCTAGGTCCCTTGGTGTTGCTGGGTCCCTTGAAGCCTGTAGGGCTATTGTCCTTTATTGTGTTTCCGGTTCCTTCACTGGAGGTAGGCGGGCTTTCAATGTTAGTCGCAGTTCCTTCACTGGTCCTAGGTGGCCCAGACCTGCTGCGGCGCACCTACCCGCCTTGGGGGGCACACTCTTACTGAGGGCGCAGGTTGGTGTGGAAGTCTGCCCCTTAGTGGCACTAATGAGTGTCTTAATGGGTTCTGTATAGTGGTAACCTCCCCTTGGTTAACTTCTGCTGCTTGTATTTATATTTGGGTGAGTCGCTACTGGAGGGGCGCGGTCTTGTTTGGAGTCTCTGCTTACCCCATGTGTTTTTATCTTGACAGGCGGTTGCGGCTGGGAAACTCGATGCAGGCAGTGCCGACGAGCTGATCAGCTGCTGATGTCCCACGACGTGAAAATCAGCTGCTGAAGTCCCGCGAAGTGAAGATCTGCTGTTGGAGTCCCGCGACGTGAAGATCAGCTGTTGGAGTCCCGCGAAGTGAAGATCTGCTGTTTTGGAGTCCCGCGATGTGAAGATCAGCTGCTGGAGTCCCGCGAAGTGAAGATCTGCTGTTGGAGTCCCGCCACGTGAAGAACAGCTGCTGGAGGCCCGCGTGCAGAAGAAGCCGTTCCCTTCAGCTTACTGTGGAGTTTGGAGGGGCCGCTGGATAAGCAGAAGCTGGATCGTGACAGGGAAGCGTCACGCTGCAGAGCCGGAGAAAACGCTAAGCGCTGGGTGTGGCCCAGGGCGGGTTTTATATAGCCCTAGGCCCATCCAGCACCGCAATACCACCATGGATGTTCAGGTTGCAGGCCGCTTTGGGGGCCATGTTGAATTCTATTTCCTGGGCCAACCCGGGGGCCATTTTGGAAGGGGCAGCTGCTTGAGGCACTGTTCCCACGCCATGCAGTCATCCTTCTGGTCCAGATTTCCCCAATGTTACTAACTGGGGCTTGTGGGGTCATGACGCTGTGTTCCCTGTCATGATCTGGACAGTTTTCCCCTGTATGAAGAGCAAAAGAGTCATCAGCGCCAGTCTGATTGCCCTAAGCTCTAAAAGTTTAATCTGAATCTTTGTCTCCTTCAGGTGAGCGCACCAGCCTTTCAGAGAATGTCATCTCTGGCTATGGTTGGCAAATGGGTTGAAAAGCCATCGCATTCTCTCTGCCAATCCACCACAAGATCTTGCTTTGCTCAGGACTTGAATAAAGTCTGTCATACTGGCAGAGAAATATGACCATTGATATCAGAGGGCCCGTTGGAGTGATCTCATCCTCAACCGGGCCTCTGGCACCAGGAAGATGGAGCAGGCCATGAGGCAAAGCATCCATAGGAAGTCTAGTGCTGCCAGGTATTGGGCATTCTGGAATCAGGTGACCACCCGCTGGATGTGTAGAGCCCTGTCCTCGGGAGGAAAAGCTTTGACTGAGGGAGAATCTAGGACCACTCTGATGAATTGAAGTGTTTGAGAAGGTATCAGTTGGGACCACTTTAAATTGAGGAAGAAATCCAGTCTGTGAAGGAAGTGGCAGGTGCAATTGAGATGATCCAGGGCTTGGTCTGAAGGTTGAGCCCTGTTAACAAATTGCCCAGATAGAGAAAGCAGTCCACCCCCCACCCCTTCCTGAGACTGGCTGCCACTACCGCCAACAGTTTGTTTTGTTATTCCCTTGTCCATTTTTGGACCAGTGTAACCAATGATAAGTTGGTCCTCCAGCCTAAATTGATTTGTCCTTGCAATGTAGAAGCTCAGGGCCCTTTTGGGTTCGAACCTATGTAGTCTCTCTTCCTCCTTAGATGGGTGAGAAGATGGATAGAAGACTGGCAAAAAATTGCTTGCAAGAAAGGAAACACAGACATGACCTTAGGAAGAGATGAAGGACATACCCTAATAGTCACTTTGTCTATGGTAAAAGCCATGAAAGATGGTGTATAAAACAGGGCCTGCAATTCACTCACCCTTTGAGCTGAAGGTATAGCAACCAAGAAGGCTGTCTTCCAAAAAGGAGCCTCAGAGGACACAAATGAATTGGCTCAAAAGGAGAATCCATAAGCAAGGTCAAAACAAGGTTCAAATCCCTTGCCAGCACCACAAAGCGGGCCAGAGGGAAAGTGCTTGTCAAGCCTTTTAAAAATTAGACCACCAAAGTATACCGAGAAATATTATCCTTGTTTGGGAATGCGCTTCAAAATAAAGAGTGCTACTAAATAGCCCTTGATGGTGGTAACCTGAAGAGCCTGTTTTGCCAAATGAAGAAGAACGGAAAACACTTTTGGATATAAAAGGATCAACATTGTGGGCTCTGCACCAGCTGCAGAATGTTTTCCAAAAACATTGGTACAACTCTTTTGTTGCTGGCCTCCATCACGTCTTCCAGAACATCCAAATATGTGTACCATAGCCTTTTAGAAACGAAGCTTGCATGCTGAATGTGTGTACGCTCGGGTGATGAACCAGCTCCAGCTTGAGAAAGAAGGTCTGGCCTCCGGAGAAGACAATGTGGAGGATGGCCAAATCCAGGAGGTCAGGCTACCATGTTCTCCAGGCCCAGTCCAGGGCAATCAGGATCACGGTAGCTCTGTACCTCCTCAACCTCCTGATTACATGAGGAATGAAAGGAATCAGTGGAAACGCATACAGGATCTGGAAGTTCTAGTCTACCAAGAATGCATCCCCCAGCGCTCCCCCCGAGGGAAATTCCCAGGAGCAGAAACATTTGCACTCCCTGTTTACACTGGATATGAACAGATCCACCTGGGGGTTCCCAAGAGGGTGAAGACCTCCAGAAGGACTGGCACAGAGACCACCCGCGTGAGATCGATCCCTTCCTGCTCAGGGAATTCACCACTGTATTCTCCTTCCCGGTGAGATAAATTGCAGGCAAAGTGATCTTGTTCTATAACGCCCAGAACCAAAGCTGCATCACTTCTCTGAACAGCAGGAGTAACCCTACGCCACCTCTCTTGTTTATGTAGTGCATGGCCACTGTGTTATCTATCATGATCAGGACAGTTTTCCCCTGTATGAACAGCAAAAATTACATCAGCGCCAGTGTGATAGCCTGAGGCCAAGCATCCGTACGAAGCCTAGGGCTGGCAGGAATTTGGCATTCTGGAATCTGGTGAACATCTGCTGGATGTATAGAACCCTGTCCTCGGGAGGAAAGCTTTGACCGAGGGAGAATCCAGGACCACTCTGATGAATTGAAGTGTTTGAGAAGGCATCAGTTGGGACTTGTTTAAATTGAGGGGTTAATGCTTTTGACTAAAACATGGCATCTGTGAGAAGTGCATTTTGGTCACTCCCATAGCCACAATGGACATTTTCTTCAGGCCTCAGCGAAAGCTGCATTTGATGTGAACTCGTAACATGGTTTATATTATTCCACTGGCAAACATGTTTCTTGATAACGTTGCAGGGGAATTTTGCAAAGCTGAAGAAAAGTTATGTACCTGTTTTCACACTTTCATGGGAAAGGGAGAGTTTTGTCTCTTGGGGTTGCCATGAGTCACACCGGCCGAGGGCCCATGGGAACTCTTCACAGGTAAAGACTTTGAGAGCCAGAAAGTTCTTGAAAATGCCATCATGCATTTGCAGATGGTTTATAATGAGGGGCACCAAAGCAGTCAGGCAGAAAGCTTCTTTGGAAGATGTGACACGCTGCCTCCATGCCCGTTGATGCGAGAATCTCTCTGCCTGTGCCTGTTGTGTGGCTTTTCAGTGCATTCCTGGCGAGTTGAGGATTTCTCTTGCAGTTGCTTCCACAGAGAAGTATTTTGAAACTTTTTATATTCCTTATATGTGTAGTAATTAACCATGAATTTACTATTTTTACTGCATTTATTCATTCATGATTACTATTTGTGAATAAATGGCCATAAAGAGCCATTTTACTGTTTTAGCTGGGTGTTTGGGTACATAATTGCCCTTTAGTGTTCAAGGTTTCTTCATTTTGTGTGCTGGGGCTGTGAAATATTTTCTGTGCACTTTTGAAGCAAAACAAGAGGGAAGCCAAGTATGTGAAGGAGGTGGCAGGTGCGATTGAGATGATCCAGGGCTTGGTCCGAAGGCCGAGCCCTGATTAACCAATTGTCCAGATAGTGAAAGCAGTGAATCCCCACCTTCCTGAGACTGGCTGCCACTACCGCCAACAGCTTGGTGTAAGCCCTTGTGACGAAGGTAAGCCCGAAAGGCAGAACTCAAACCTGGCAGTGAGTATTGCCTATGATGAACCTCAGGAATTTCCTGTGCTTTGGCCGAATCAGCATATGGAAGTAAGCATCCTGAAAGTCGTATGACACCAACCAGTTCTGAATTTCCAGGGCCTGGATGATCGGCAAGATTGTTACCATATTGAATGTGTCCTTCCTATGGAACTTGCTGAAGTGTCTCAGATGGGTCGTAGTTCACCGTCCTTTTTTGGGACCAAAAAAATAAAGGGAGTACTGCCCTCTGTTTCTCTCCTGTGCTAGTACTAGTCTATGGCACCCTTCTCCAGGAGATCAAAACCTCTTTCATGAGCAGTGGCTCCGGAACAGGCGGCGATCTGGAAAGAGGGGGCAGTCTGGTGGATTCTTTAAGAAAGGGAGGCAATATCATTGAGAAACCACCTGCATTGCCCATGTGCCTGTAGTAGTAATGTACTATTCTTGAGAATGGTATGACAGATGCCCCCCTACCAGTGTAGAATGGCACAAGTTCTCAAAGAGGTTGTGTGGCAGGGGCCTCACCGGAGGGGATAGATGCAGAACTGGTCTGTGCTATGTTACCTCATCTACCTCTGGAGGGGCTAGAAAAACACCACTGGCCTTGGTGGGTAGTGGCTTGTTTTCACTTTTGGTAATTACTATAGTACCAAAAGGGTTTGCATTTCCAGTGCGAGGAAGTCTGAGCAGGCTGTCTTACCACAGCCCCTAGGGACTTTGCAGCGGCCTTGGAGGCCTACAGTTTCTCCAGGCTGTCCCCAGCCCTGGGTCCAAATAAATGTGACCCATCAAAAGTCATATCAAGCTGTTGTAATTGCACATCATGCTCAAACCCCAATTTACAAAGCCAAGCAAATCTTCTCATGACAGAGATTGCCACCATAGACCTTCCAACACAGTAAGCTGTGTGAAGTGCTGATTGTAGGGCTTCACGATTAGCCTCTTTTCAATCATCTATAATTTTAAAGAGCCCATTCCTCATTTCCCCCTCAGGGATGTGCTCTGAGGCATCAGCCACAACAGAATATAGGGTATGTGTGTACTTCACAAGTGCACAAGAGCCATACTGCCCGAGGCAACCACTTTTTTTGGCAACAGCATCATATTTTTTGATGTCCCTGTATGGGGCAAGGAGGGGTAGGAACGTGCCTTGGAGCCAGCAGTAGCAGCTTGCTCCATCAGACAATCATGAGACTGGTGTCTAGTGAGGAACTCTGGGTTGGAGGAAGATGGTCTGTATTTCCTGGCAAAATCCTTATGGACTGGATTTTTTTATAGCATTCTGGAAAGGGAGGGCAGGTTCAACATGTGTCCAGAATGTCAGTGAGATCACATTACACACTCTCTTTGACCAACATCCTTCTATATGCCACACTAGGGTGGGCTTGAGGATTACCTTGAGGAAACCCCACTTTAGGGGAGGTATCCAGGCCATTTGCATCAAGCAAAATGGAAGCCAGATCCAGCAAGAAGGACTCACCTTGCCTAGTGACCCTGGGTTGGGACTCATAGCAGCCTTAGAAGTCCAAAACAGGCCAGGAATCCTGTTGCACTGCTTCGTGCTGGCATCAAACTGCTTTGACTGTGCATAATGCCTTCAAGCCCTCACAGGACTTGTGATGGAGATTTTGGCAATCTTTGCATCTTCAAACCGCAACCTGCATGTTTGAGCTCATTCAAGGTCGTCTAGCACTGGTAGCACTCCACACCACCTCGACTTGAACTCCGGATCACTGATGTGGAAGCACTTGACTTGTTACATCTTCGAGTACTGCTTCGATCCTACAGGATCTCCTATTGGCCTAACTTGATGGCGATTCGAATCGCTGGATGCCATTGTGTTACACATCAACTCGACTTAGCAGAAGCATCGTCTCCACTTGACTCAACCTCTGACTCAATCCTGTAGGACCAATCGAACCGAATCGCCTCAAACACTAACCTGAACCACACAGTGCCCTATCTCAATGCCAACCCAACACGAACTGGCCCCAGGATGAACATGACTTGCATCATCTCAAACTTGGTTCAACTGCCAAAAAGCACAAAGAAGCCTATCTCAAAGCTGTAAATCCTCCCAAGATAGGAATACAGTACTATTAAGAGGCCCTGTCCCCAGTACCCTTTCTGGTACCATAGTGATTTATATGCCCCCTTGTTCAGCGTTTTATTCTTCAAAAACATATCCTTTTGAACAGTTTATATTGCTACAATTGCTTGCCTGGTCAGCCCTGCTCAAATATCCAGACTGCCGTATTATACAAGCTATGCATTTTTTGTGTTCTCTTTACATGGAGGAGCTTTTGCTTGCGTTTTCTAGTTAGTTACTTGCATTTGTATTGTTTAACTAAAGTACATACATTTTCATAGAACCTTGAATGGACTTACTTTTTTTGGGAGAGTTTGCACAAGCACTATTGCTGTTTTGGTTGCTACTGTTATCACCTCAAACCCCACCTGAGAGTATAATCTGCCCTCGGCCAACATTACCACAAAAGGCAAAGGGGTTATACACGTTTGGCTTTATGACTGAGACCACTGCTGCTTTAGTAGAAATGTGGGCCTGAGTAGGTGGTTTAGCCACTACATCTCTGTAATCCTTTGGAGCAGCAGTCATTTCATTACAGGGAGACCCTAAAGCTGAAGACTGTAAGCACTCTGGTTATTTGATTGAATTACTGGTTGTCCTGAATGAACTCACCCGCAATGAACCTGAAACACCCGAATTTTGGGTAAATCATCAAGGATGAAGTTTTTAAAACTTTATCTGAAGATCGTCCACAAAGTTTAAAGGAGCACATGTGACTGAAGCTCCCATTCAGTCTTAGGTAGTTTCAGAAAGGCAAGAGGTTGTTGCTGAAGGCAGGTTTAGGATATATAGGGAAGTGTATAGATATTTAAAGTTGTAGGGAGACGTGAGCAACTGATAGCCATTCAGAGAGTAAGAATTAGGGTAGGTTTAGCTTACGAGGCACTGTGTGACACTTTCAGGGAATCGGAGTGGGTGAACAACACAAGTGTCATCTCCAGAGATTTAGGGAGGTGGGTGACACATCTGTCAGTGCACATCTCTTGAAGTGAGTGGTGAGAACATGCCATTGGGTGAACCCTGGGAGGAGTGGGAGTAACCAGAAATTCTTGAGGGCAGCTTCTGAGAAAGTCAGGCTCACCTGATTTATTTGGAAGTTAGCTGAGATGTCGGGAGGCGTGACACACCAGTCAGGGTTTGTTTCTTGATACATGTGGGAGAGACACATGCCATCGGGTGACACCCGCGAGGAGTAACAGCAAGAACCGGGAATCCTAAAGTAGCTTGCAAGAGAGTAGCGCTTGCCTGATTTATTTGCGGGTAGGAGCAGATGTTCAGGGAGGAAAGAACCACACCAGTCAGTGTCCTTCTCTTAACAAGAGTGGGAGAAACAAGTGCTGTCGGGTGACACCTGAGATGGGAAGCGGGCAGAGCTTGGATTCCCTGAGGGTAGCTTGTGGGTGAGTCATGCTCACCTGATTTGGGAGCAGTAGAGATTTAGGATGTTGGAAGACATACCAGTCAGTGTCCACATCTTGATGCAACTTGGCAAGACACATGCCATCAGGTGGCAGCTGGGAATAGGAGCTGGAGGAGCCGTGGATCCCTGAGGGCAGCTTGTGAGAGAGTCACCTTTTCCTGGTTTACCTGGGAAGGAGCAAAAGTGATTCAGGGAAGTGGGTGACATACAATCAGACACATTTGGAAAACATTGTCCACATCCAAACGAGAAAGAGGTAGGGAGACTGGTGGACTTTCCACTCCTGAAGCAGCACTTGCTATGTGCATTGGGGAGGCCAGAGTTGCACATGGTCAATTGAGGTAATCATCCTGCTTCCATTGCACTCCCTGATCACAAGTCACTCAGGAATATATGCACTAGTACAAGAAATACACATGTATTATGAACTGGACTTAAAGGGGCTGAAACAGGACTAAATGAGTTTGACAATGTGCTGCCCAATTGAATACATTTTGGAGTCCATGAGTGTAAAATGGCTTGCAACCAATCAACCGATAGTGGTGTTGAAGGTTTAGAGGAAGGTTTATTTTCTAGTGACAGCAAGAAATGGAAATGGCTTTTTGAGATACTTGCCTGGTGTCAGGCTGCACAGGTAGGCTTCCCCAAACCAGATACTAAATAAATGACCACAAAATAAGACATTCTAAAGTCTTCTGTAACAGGGTGACGTTTCTGCCAAGAGTGCAGTGTCCGTGATATGAGAACACACACGGTAACCAGGCGGCTCAGGCGAAAAGATGGCAGGAGCCAGATGGCACAAAACATCACTCCCATGCTGCAAAGAAAACAAACAAATAGATTGTCATCAACAATGAAAGGATAAGGAACGGAAATAAACAACTCCCCCCGAATCCCCTTCTCCTACTAGTAAAGGAGGGACTGATGAACCTACGTGTGTCATGCACATTTCAGCAGTTGTGTAGAGAAACATTACTGAGTACATAGACCAGATAACCGTCCCGCTGGGTTGTTGACGAAGGGGGGGTTAGAAGGAAAAAATAGATGCGCAAGGGACATGACCCGGACGGCACGAGGACACCAAGCTAAAACAGAGAAAACATGAAAGGAAACCCAAAAAGAAGAATTGAAATCCAAAAGATGGTATCCCTAGCAAAAAGTCTTGATGTCCACAAACGCCAACACCAGAAGGTATAATGCAAAAGAAGAAGTCGAATTAAGGCCACAAAGCCGTTATTCTAAATTGGTCACCAATGCCAGAAGGAATACACAGTAGCAGAATCCAGGATAACAAAGCCAAAGCGAGGGAAACAATGTTAGTATGACGTTGTTGAAATCACCATCCATGTAACGTGGAAGAGGACACAGGGTTCATGGGAAGGGGAGGGCCGGGGAAGGGAAGTTAGTACTGGGTTGGAGTTGAAGGAATAAAGACGTGTGGCATATTTGAGTGAACCCTGTCGGGTCCAACTCGACAGTAAGCAGAGAAAAGAGGAGTGACCAGAGGTACCCGGCAACTGTTTACCTTGAGATGCACCGAGCCCAGAAATGCTGGTGTTTTTCAATGCTCGTCGTAGGCTGTCTGATCCGACGCACTTGACATCATGGCACATGGTCCGCACGTTGTAACGTCACCAGCCCACGTCTCGTCCAGCCCGTGAAACTCTGCAGAATGTAGTTCATGAATGGCGGTGGCACTGCTGAAGGCGCCATGGTATCGCCAGCCTGTAGGGCTTCTGGGATTTCAAATTCTCCACATGATGAAAGAGGGAATCCTGACACCTGGCTAATTTCTGTTGAGAAAATACTTTCTTAGCAGCAGCCATTTGGAGTTTATATTCCTTTTTGCTGGCAGTTAAATGACCTATGTCATTAGAAGTGGATCCTTTTTTCCACTTATGCCAGAGTTTCATGACAAAAGATTGTATTTTATGCAACTCTGGAGTACACTGTTGGTACTCTTGTTCAGAAGAGAATTGCCATAGCATTTCGGTGCTGGACTGCCCATGTGGGCGGGACAAAGACTGATATGCAAATGGATATTTCCCTTCTGTGAAAGGTACAGTGCGCTAAAGTGTGGCTGCAGACTCTTGAGTGGGTACCTTCCCAAAGAACAGCCCATTTTGCCATGTTTGTTTTTGCAGAGGGGCGCCTATGACTATTTTTTGATTGTTTAAGGGACTTTGGTTTAGTCACCCTAAGTTTCCTAGGGTCATCCAGATGTGGACCTCTTGCTCAGGCACTATGCTCAGAGAGGCACAGCTCCACCTCACTAATGAGGCACAACAAGACTGAAACACGTGTCTGGGGTTGCTGTTTGTACTCTTGTTCTTGTCTTCCCTTCTTATAACTTTTGCTTCCGAACATTGACAATATCGAAGTACTTTTGGCTCTGTTGAATCGTGAACTGTTAGACCGTGTGATCTTCGGCAACTGGCCCCGGTGTCTTTCGACCCTGGCTTCGGCCCTTTGGCTTTTGAACTCCTGTCTCTGAGTGTTTCTTGATTCTGCCTGCCTAACCAAAATATTGCCTGTGATTTTTGCCTCCAACTCCCTCTGGGTATCTCAGGTGCTAAGTGTGTTTTTGCCCCGGTAGCATTTGATGTCACGGATACGCGTTTGTTTAGTAGACAGAACTGTCAAAAAGTGATCGCAATCGTATCCGCGGTATCGTGTTTTTGTGCCTAACACCTGTTCATTCCAACACAGGGTACTTACCTTGAGACTTACTGAACAAATTGAATTGGTTAGTTGTAGTATATTTAGCGCGTGGTTTTTATTGAAGTTTAATAGAAGTGTTGTGTTTATAACGAATGGTTTAACAATAAATGTACTTATATTTTTCTACCTGAAACCTTGAGTCAGTGTTTGCTTGAGTCACAGTAATTGTGATCCCTTTGTGTAATATCTGCTACTGCTTATATACTCTTGAGATAAGCCTGGCTGCTCCGCCACTGCTACCACTATGACATAGTAGTACAGGCTTGTACCAAAGGTAAAACTTGTATCACCACCTGTAGTCTTAATTGTGTGTAGTTGTCCCTAAGGGCACTGCACATGATTCTGCCTAACAAGGATGTTTGAAGAAACACCCCCTACAAATAACAGAGAGAAAGAACAAGAAACACCAGCCATGCCAAAGGGTGGGCCAGAGGAAAAGGAGAAGGAGGGGGCAGAACCAAAGGAATTATACCCTCTACTCACAAGACCTGCTGAAAGGTATTGTGACCCACTGTATTTGCCACAACCAAGCGCACCAACAACCCCAGTAGCTCCACCACCTTCCCCATATGTCCCAGATAACCCGAAAGGTGCCTTGGATTTGGAAGTATTAATGACAAATACACAGGCTGAATTAGCGCGATTGCGGACATTATGCAAAACAGCATTTCCAACCCAGAGGAAAGGACAGCCACAGTTACCGCACCCATTACATAGCTCCACTGCACTACCAGAAGATTAATAGAAATCTGGAGATTTCCTGGTCCGAATAGACAGCACACCAATCAGAAAGGTCTGGGTGGAACGAGAAGGAGAAACAACGAGCGTAAGATATGACACAGTAGCATCAGATGGGGAAGAGGAATGTTGGAGAGTCTTTGACGAGTTAGCGGAGGACAAAGCGGAAGGAACACAACAGATAAAGTGGGCAAAACCACAGGTGACAGAAGCAGGAGAAGAGGTGTGGGATGGAAGGCTTGGCAATAGATTAGGGCGAATGGCAATATAAAAAAAAGGAGTTAAGGTAAGTAAAGGAAAAGTAAGGTCAAAATTGAAAATGCCTCTCATTCACAAGGGTGCACGGCACCCCCATTACGTCCCGTTGGTGCTGAAGGACAAAACTAATTTACTAAAAGCATTCCCCCCACTTTCAGGGTGGAGCAGGGAAATGGATATACGCATTTGAGAAAAACACAGCAGGGGTAACCTTAGCAATTGGGGATATAAAGAGCCTCTTGGTATCGGCAGTGGGTGATCAAGCAGACGGAGTGTGGGTGAAGGCGGGGTTCCCGCTTGTGATGATGGGCAATGACTGACATGACGGGGTGTCATTTAATAACGTAAGAGCACAAGTATGGGATGCACTGCGACGGACTGTCCCCGACACCCCAGATTTACACTCGGTTATACAATGCACTATGGGTGACGAGGAAGAGGCTCCCCAGTTCATTCTTCTGACGCAGGATATATGGCAAGCGGAGAGGGGTACAGCGTGGGACCAATCCACCTCCCTATTCTATTTCATTATCAAGAAAGGCCTCTCAAAGGAGATATAGAAGGCCCTTCATAAAATTGCTGGGAAAGAAGCCAAGGGATTGGCAGAAATTCAGAGCATCGTAGTGCACCACTGCAGGAGGATCAAATAACGAGAAAAGGAATAGCACAAAGAAGATTAACAGACGAAGCAAAGCTCGTACAGAGCAAATTAGTGAAGGTCGCCGCGTTGAGAGCAGGACCGCCCCAAGAACGGCAGGGAGATGAGAGGGAGGGAACAGTAGCATTACAGGCTAGAATGGCATCTGCATGGGCAGAAAACAGTCAGGGGCATTGGGGTGGAGAAGAGCAGTGCACAGGACCCCAATGGCAAGGAAGGCCCACACTAGGAAGAGGTGGGTACTGAGGGCAGCGTGGAGGAGGATATGGAGGGCAAGGACAGAGGGGAGGAGGGCAGGGTGCATGTTCGTTGTGTGGAAGGTCGGGCCACTTTGCAAGGGAATGTGGTAGCTGTTCTATGGCTAATTATCAAGACAATCAGAGATACCAATATGGGCACTCGCACCCATGGACCCCTTATGGATTGCCTATGGGAGGGTATGCACAGGATGAGAAAAACAATAACAGATATACAGCAGGACTCAACGCACCCAGACAGCCACTCAAAACATGCAAACACATTTCACACGTCAAAACCGAATGACACACACACATGCTAACCCCTTTGTCACCACTGCAAATGGTGCACCAGTACCGTTTCGAGGAGCAAGTGTGCTCTGTGACAATGCTTTCTCATACCCCGGAACTGACACTCATCCAGATTAGGACAGCCCACAGAGAGCCCTTCCGTCACCAGTCCTATCCACTACCTTATGCCCAGACGAGGAACCACTAGTGGGGGCAGAGATAGGAAACAAACAGTTCATCTTTATTGTGGACTCTGGGGCAGAGAAATCATGTCTATGTGAAGGCAAGTTTCCGCTATTTGGCAAAAATCTCAAGACGCAGGTATACTCTGGGGCTGTGGTCACGGCACCTTACACTAAAGCTTTGGATGTAAAGATGGGGGTAAAACAGTGAGAGCACCCCTACGGTACCATGAAGACTCACCCATAAATTTATTGGGAAGGGAGCTCCTCAGTAAACTCAATATGACCATTGCATTCACAGAGAGGGCGTGGTATGTTCAACACCTGGCATGTGCCCCTTATGGGCGATGTTAATAATACATACAATAGCAAATGAAACAGCAGTGCAAGGATTTCCCACCAATGCAGATATGTTCAGATATGGCATACAGGTATTGGCAAGAGTAGTACCGGAAATAACATGGAAAGAGTGCAGAGTACCTTTGGATTTTGTTTTCCTGCCAGTAGCAACATGTGACATATTACCTG